>NC_053025.1:477871928-478175620 GCF_003073215.2 Triticum urartu
CACTCCTGGATCACTTTGGTACCTCCCTGCTAGACTTATGGCAAGGCACACATCAGGTCTGGTACACAGCATTGCATACATGATAGAGCCTATGGCTGAAGCATAGGGAACATCTTTCATTTTCTCTCTATCTTCTGCATTGGTCGGGCATTGAGTCTTACTCAATTTCACACCTTGTAACACAGGCAAGAACCCTTTCTTTGCTTGATCCATTTTGAACTTGTTCAAAACTTTTTCAAGGTATGTGCTTTGTGAAAGTCCAATTAAGCGTCTTGATCTATCTCTATAGATCTTAATGCCTAATATGTAAGCAGCTTCACCGAGGTCTTTCATTGAAAAACTCTTATTCAAGTATCCCTTTATGCTATCCAGAAATTCTATATCATTTCCAATTAGTAATATGTCATCCACATATAATATCAGAAATGCTACAAAGCTCCCACTCACTTTCTTGTAAATACAGGCTTCTCCAAAAGTCTGTATAAAACCAAATGCTTTGATCACACTATCAAAGCGTTTATTCCAACTCCGAGAGGCTTGCACCAGTCCATAAATGGATCGCTGGAGCTTGCACACTTTGTTAGCTCCCTTTGGATCGACAAAACCTTCTGGTTGCATCATATACAACTCTTCTTCCAGAAATCCATTCAGGAATGCAGTTTTGACATCCATCTGCCAAATTTCATAATCATAAAATGCGGCAATTGCTAACATGATTCGGACAGACTTAAGCATCGCTACGGGTGAGAAGGTCTCATCTTAGTCAATCCCTTGAACTTACCGAAAACCTTTTGCGACAAGTCGAGCTTTGTAGATAGTAATATTACCGTCAGCGTCAGTCTTCTTCTTGAAGATCCATTTATTCTCAATTTCTTGCTGATCATCGGGCAAGTCAACCAAAGTCCATACTTTGTTCTCATACATGGATCCCATCTCAGATTTCATGGCTTCAAGCCATTTTGCGGAATCTGGGCTCACCATGGCTTCTTCATAGTTCGTAGGTTCATCATGATCTAGTAGCATGACTTCCAGAACAGGATTACCGTACCACTCTGGCGCGGATCTCACTCTGGTTGATCTACGAGGTTCAGTAGTGTCTTGTTCTGAAGTTTCATGATCATCATCATTAGCTTCCTCACTAACTGGTGTAGGTGTCACAGAAACAGGTTTTTGTGATGTACTACTGTCCAATAAGGGAGTAGGTACAGTTACCTCGTCAAGTTCTACTTTCCTCCCACTCACTTTTTTCGAGAGAAACTCCTTCTCCAGAAAGTTTCTGAACTTAGCAACAAAAGTCTTGCCTTCGGATCTGTGATAGAAGGTGTATCCAATAGTTTCCTTTGGATATCCTATGAAGACACATTTCTCCGATTTGGGTTCGAGCTTATCAGGTTGAAGCTTTTTCACATAAGCATCACAACCCCAAACTTTCAGAAACGACAACTTTGGTTTGTTGCTAAACCATAGTTCAAAAGGCGCCGTCTCAATGGATTTTGATGGTGCCCTATTTAACGTGAATGCGGCCGTCTCCAAAGCATAACCCCAAAACGATAGCGGTAAATCAGTAAGAGACATCATAGATCGCACCATATCTAGTAAAGTACGATTACGACGTTCGGACGCACCATTACGCTGTGGTGTTCCAGGTGGCGTGAGTTGCGAAACTATTCCACAATTTTTCAAATGTACACCAAACTCGTAACTCAAATATTCTCCTCCACGATCAGATCGTAGAAACTTTATTTTCTTGTTACGATGATTTTCAACTTCACTCTGAAATTCTTTGAACTTTTCAAACGTTTCAGACTTATGTTTCATTAAGTAGATATACCCATATCTGCTTAAGTCATCTGTGAAGGTGAGAAAATAACGATATCCGCCACGAGCCTCAATATTCATCGGACCACATACATCTGTATGTATGACTTCCAACAAATCCGTTGCTCTCTCCATAGTACCGGAGAACGATGTTTTAGTCATCTTGCCCATGAGGCACGGTTCGCAAGTACCAAGTGATTCATAATCAAGTGGTTCCAAAAGTCCATCAGTATGGAGTTTCTTCATGCACTTTACACCGATATGACCTAAACGGCAGTGCCACAAATAAGTTGCACTATCATTATCAACTCTGCATCTTTTGGCTTCAACACTATGAATATGTGTGTCACTACTATCGAGATTCAACAAAAATAGACCACTCTTTAAGGGTGCATGACCATAAAAGATATTACTCATATAAATAGAACAACCATTATTCTCAGATTTAAATGAATAACCGTCTCGCATCAAACAAGATCCAGATATAATGTTCATGCTTAACGCTGGCACCAAATAACAATTATTTAGGTCTAATATTAATCCCGAAGGTAGATGTAGAGGTAGCGTGCCGACTGAGATCACATCGACTTTGGAACCGTTTCCCACGCGCATCGTCACCTCGTCCTTAGCCAATCTTCGCTTAATCTGTAGTCCCTGTTTCGAGTTGCAAATATTAGCAACAGAACCAGTATCAAATACCCAGGTGCTACTGCGAGCATTAGTAAGGTACACATCAATAACATGTATATCACATATACCTTTATTCACCTTGCCATCCTTCTTATCCGCCAAATACTTGGGGCAGTTCCGCTTCCAGTGACCAGTCTGCTTGCAGTAGAAGCACTCAGTTTCAGGCTTAGGTCCAGGTTTGGGTTTCTTCTCTTGAGTAGCAACTTGCTTGCCGTTCTTTTTTAAGTTCCCCTTCTTCTTCCCTTTGCCCTTTTTCTTGAAACTAGTGGTCTTGTTGACCATCAACACTTGATGCTCCTTCTTGATTTCTACCTCCGCAACTTTCAGCATTGCGAAGAGCTCGGGAATAGTCTTATTCATCCCTTGCATATTATAGTTCATCAAGAAGCTCTTGTAGCTTGGTGGCAGTGATTGGAGAATTCTATCAATGACGCAATCATCTGGAAGATTAACTCCCAATTGAATCAAGTGATTATTATACCCAGACATTTTGAGGATATGCTCACTGACAAAACTGTTCTCCTCCATCTTGCAGCTATAGAACTTATTGGAGACTTCATATCTCTCAATCCGGGCATTTGCTTGAAATATTAACTTCAACTCCTGGAACATCTCATATGCTCCATGACGTTCAAAACGTCGTTGAAGTCCCGATTCTAAGCCGTAAAGCATGGCACACTGAACTATCGAGTAGTCATCAGCTTTGCTCTGCCAGACGTTCATAACAGCTGGTGTTGCTCCAGCAGCAGGCCTGGCATCCAGCGGTGCTTCCAGGACGTAATTCTTCTGTGCAGCAATGAGGATAATCCTCAAGTTACGGACCCAGTCCGTGTAATTGCTACCATCATCTTTCAACTTTGCTTTCTCAAGGAATGCATTAAAATTCAACGGAACAACAGCACGAGCCATCTATCTACAATCAAGCATAAACAAGCAAGATACTATCAGGTACTAAGTTTCATGATAAATTTAGGTTCAATTAATTTACTTAAAGAACTCCCACTTAGATAGACATCCCTCTAATCCTCTAAGTGATTACGCGATCCAAATCAACTAAACCATGTCCGATCATCACGTGAGATGGAGTAGTTTCATTGGTGAACATCACTATGTTGATCATATCTACTATATGATTCACGCTCGACCTTTCGGTCTCCATGTTCCGAGGCCATATCTGTATATGCTTGGCTCATCAAGTATAACCTGAGTATTCCGCGTGTGCAACTGTTTTGCACCCGTTGTATTTGAACGTAGAGCCTATCACACCCGATCATCACGTGGTGTCTCAGCACGAAGAACTTTCGCAACGGTGCATACTCAGGGAGAACACTTCTTGATAATTAGTGAGAGATCATCTTATAATGCTACCGTCAATCAAATCAAGATAAGATGCATAAAAGATAAACATCACATGCAATCAATATAAGTGATATGATATGGCCATCATCATCTTGTGCTTGTGATCTCCATCTTCGAAGCACCGTCGTGATCACCATCGTCACCGGCGCGACACCTTGATCTCCATCGTAGCATCGTTGTCGTCTCGCCAATCTTATGCTTCCATGACTATCGCTACCGCTTAGTGATAAAGTAAAGCATTACAGCGCGATTGCATTGCATACAATAAAGCGACAACCATATGGCTCCTGCCAGTTGCCGATAACTCGGTTACAAAACATGATCATCTCATACAATAAAATTTAGCATCATGTCTTGACCATATCACATCACAACATGCCCTGCAAAAACAAGTTAGACGTCCTCTACTTTGTTTTTGCAAGTTTTACGTGGCTGCTACGGGCTTAAGCAAGAACCAATCTTACCTATGCATCAAAACCACAACGATAGTTTGTCAAGTTGGTGCTGTTTTAACCTTCGCAAGGACCGGGCGTAGCCACACTTGGTTCAACTAAAGTTGGAGAAACTGTCACCCGCAAGCCACCTATGTGCAAAGCACGTCGGGAGAACCGGTCTCGCGTAAGCGTACGAGTAATGTCGGTCCGGGCCGCTTCGTCCAACAATACCACCGAACCAAAGTATGACATGCTGGTAAGCAGTATGACTTATATCGCCCACAACTCACTTGTGTTCTACTCGTGCATATAACATCAACATATAAAACCTAGGCTCGGATACCACTGTAGGGGAACATAGTAATTTCAAAAAAATTCCTACGCACACGCAAGATCATGGTGATGCATAGCAATGAGAGGGGAGAGTGTGATCTACGTACCCTTGTAGATCGACAACGGAAGCGTTTGGTTGATGTAGTCGTACGTCTCCACGGCCCGACCGATCAAGCACCGAAACTACGGCACCTCCGAGTTTTAGCACACGTTCAGCTCGATGACGATCCCCGGACTCCGATCCAGCAAAGTGTCGGGGAAGAGTTCTGTCAGCACGACGGCGTGGTGACGATCTTGATGTTCTACCGTCGTAGGGCTTCGCCTAAGCACCGCTACAATATGACCGAGGTGGAATATGGTGGAGGGGGGCACCGCACACGGCTAAGGAACGATCACGAAGATCAACTTGTGTGTCTAGGGGTGCCCCCTGCCCCCGTATATAAAGGAGCAAGGGGAGGAGGCCGGCCGGCCCTATAGGCGCGCCAAGGAGTCCTCCTCCTCCTAGTAGGAGTAGGACTCCTACTAGGAGGGGGAAAGAAGTGGGGAGGTAGAGGGAAAGGGGGGGCGCCGCCCCCCTCTCCTAGTCCAATTCGGACCAGGGGGGAGGAGGCGCGCGGCCTACCTTTGGCTGCCCCTCTCTCTCTCCACTAAGGCCCATATGGCCCATTACTTCTCCCCGGGGGGGGGGGGTTCCGGTAACCCTCCCGCTCCCCGGTTTTCTCCGAAATCATCCGGAACATATCCGGTGTCCGAATATAGCCATCCAATATATCAATATTTATGTCTCGACCATTTCGAGACTCCTCGTCATGTCCGTGATCACATCTGGGACTCCGAACTAACTTCGGTACATCAAAACTCATAAACTCATAATATAACTGTCATCGAAACCTTAAGCGTGCAGACCCTACGGGTTTGAGAACAATGTAGACATGACCAAGACACGTCTCCGGTCAATAACCAATAGCGGAACCTGGATGCTCATATTGGCTCCTACATATTCTATGAAGATCTTTATCGGTCAGACCGCATAACAACATACGTTGTTCCCTTTGTCATCTGTATGTTACTTGCCCGAGATTCGATCGTCGGTATCTCAATACCTAGTTCAATCTCGTTACCGGCAAGTCTCTTTACTCGTTCCGTAATATATCATCTTGCAACTAACTCATTAGTTGCAATTCTTGCAAGGCTTATGTGATGTGCATTACCGAGAGGGCCCAGAGATACCTCTCCGACAATCGGAGTGACAAATCCTAATCTCGAAATACGCCAACCCAACATGTACCTTTGGAGACACCTGTAGAGCACCTTTATAATCACCCATTTGCGTTGTGACGTTTGGTAGCACACAAAGTGTTCCTCCGGCAAACGGGAGTTGCATAATCTCATAGTCATAGGAACATGTATAAGTCATGAAGAAAGCAATAGCAACATACTAAACGATCGGGTGCTAAGCTAATGGAATGGGTCATGTCAATCAGATCATTCACCTAATGATGTGATCCCGTTAATCAAACAACAACTCCTTGTTCATGGTTAGGAAACATAACCATCTTTGATTAACGAGCTAGTCAAGTAGAGGCATACTAGTGACACTTTGTTTGTCTATGTATTCACACATGTATTATGTTTCCGGTTAATACAATTCTAGCATGAATAATAAACATTTATCATGATATAAGGAAATAAATAATAACTTTATTATTGCCTCTAGGGCATATTTCCTTCAGGTACTACTAGTGGTTAGTACCATAGTTCGTATTAGAACGTTGGTCTTGATCGCCAAGCCTTCCATAGTTGTGTCAACCTAAACCTTGTCACTTCATTGAATCCTCTCTACTTACCTCCCTATGATGCTATCTCATTTCAGAAGCTCCATCTGATCGATATCTTGCTATCCATCCACTCTTAATTTGTTTTGGATGTTATTTGGATTTACTATTGTTTTAGTATTTATTTGTTTTCCATTTGCTATCGTTACGACGAGTAGGGAGTGGCAAGGTTGGACAAGGACAGAAACAGGTTACCGAAGGACTCAACAACGAAGGCATGCCTCCTTCTTTGATCATACTTATCCTATGGTTTACAAAATTGCATTGAGTTTTATTGTTGCTATGTGCATGCTATTTTAATTCTCGTAGCAAGCGTGTCGATTGACACATTACCCTGATCCGCTTGTCGCCTATTTACTTGACACCTGAGTAGAAGTATATAATTCCGGTAGAGTAGAAATGCTTAGCCATGCTTATCACCCTGTAGGTGCCTTGTTGAATGACCTCCGAGTCATTGACAGTTGAAACTTAATGCTGAGCTAGGCCGGTTGGCCCTTGTTGACCCTCTCTATCCTCTTCTACTCTGGGTGAAACTTACCATCTGAATACTGGTGCGGGCGACAGCTGAATCAAGGATTGAAGGAGCGATTGGCTGCCCTTCACGAGTTGAAGGGGGCAATCAGTCGTCCGTGCCGCTTAAGGCCTAATAAGTCTTGGATTTGAAGATTGTGATAACAGTACGACCACATGCTATATGGACACTGGCTTGGTCAAGTAAGCTAGTCAACCTTAGGTGTTGATGCCGCCGTACCACAGATGGGATAGCTGCCTTGCGAGGAGTATCCTCGGCACAGATGGGGGGACCAGTTTGAGGACGTACTCTTAGTTCCGTGCGCCATACCCGATGGGCATGTCACATCTTTGGGGGATCTAGTCCAAAGACCTCGTCACAATATCCCTGCCGGTATACCAAATGGTGTACTATACCAGCGGCCACTGGTGGCATCCAGACGAGATTGTGTCGTGTGGGTAAAGTGTACAACCTCTGCAAAGTGTAAAACTATTCGAATAGCCGTGTCCATGGTCATGGACAACACATGAATCTTTCTTAACGTACAGGACCTGTCTTGCTTATTCCCTCTTTGCTCCTATTCTTGAAACCTATGAAGGACGTGAGTTGATCGAGGATCCTCACTTGATGAAAGTTGTTCTGAAGATAAAACATGTTTTCATCTAAAACTTCTTCCATCCAACTACTTTATTTGTTAAACAAAATTAGCTTTACGCAAATGAGCCATACAGACTTCCTTTGAAGCCACATGTAGCTATTAGGTCCTTCCCCAAGGGAGGCATGTTGAGTACGTAATGTACTCATGGCAATAATTTTGTTGACAACAGAGTTGCATGGAGATGAAGGTGATGACTACGACTACTATGGCGATCCATAGGAGCGAGGTCACGTGGACTACATCGACTGCCTGTGGTGGAGATGGAGTCGCTACGCATTGTACTTTCTGCTGTTTTTCTGAATGTAATAAGTGTCATGAGACATTTATCTAGGTATGCCTTGTGGCAAGATATATTTAAAATTGTAATACCTTTTATGTATTGTGCAATGATATCATTTCACTGTGTTGTCAACAATGATCCTGGGGTTGACAAATATACACAGGAGGGTCTGGAAGTTAATTCCGGGTTCCCACAGAAGTGGTATCAGAGCCGATGTTGACCTAGTCACGTGGCCTTAGTTAGAAATGGAAAGCCTTAGGAACTATTGTTATAAGAAAAACTATTTTGAAAAGGATCATTCTCGTACTCTTCACCTTCACTATTGCTTTTGTCATCTCATCTAATTCAATTGAAATTTAAACTCTACTTCTCTACCATCTTCTTTGTAGTATGTGAGACCCTTTCCCTTGCCCTTGGTGTTAAAAAGTTAGAAGTTTCAAAAGATGTGCCAAGAATTTCAAGATTACTTCAACACCTGAAGTTCCGAGTAGCAACACTACCCCAAGAGAAGACACCACGGGAACTCAAGAAGTCAACAACCATCGATCATGGTACGTTCATCAATGTTGAAGATTTTCCCCAAGATTTATTGTGACCAGCCATATAGGATTAGGTTGGTTTAACACCCCTATAGTGATAGAACTGGTAGCTTGTAGACGTAAAATCTTTCTTGTGTGAGTATTGTCTGCATATTTTTGGTGTTTTCCTATGCAGTGATACTAAAACCCTATTTGCCAAAAATGAGTTGCTTTTGAGTTTTGTTTGATAGTTTCGTGATTATATGGGTGTTATTTTTATTTATCTTCTGGGGCATCTCTGCCTTGTGTAGGACTCTCACTCCTTTTATGATCTTTCCCTCTTCTCAATAAACGCCGGAGGACACTTTCAGAGGTAAGACGTTGCAACAGCAAGCTTAGAGGTCTATTATCGATGTGAACCCCATAGAAAATCTCTTTTAAGGGGGGTAGTAGACAATGATTGTGTAAAGATTGAAGATTTGAAGACCTTCATTCACAAGTAAGACAAAGATTGAAGACCTTCACTACACCTACCATAACGTTCAAACTTGAAGGACCAATTAGTCTAGCGAGACCAATGCTTCACCTACGGAAGGACAAGCTGAAGAATGTTCAACCAGTTACAGAAGCTATCAGATTACCATTGCCAAGATCGAAGGATTGTTTACAAGTCTTGAAACCTAGAAGAATTATGACAAGAGAAGTATCTCCAATGAAGACCCAAAGCCACCTATCACCAAGTTCAGAATGAGCAATGATTCCACAAGTTTTCGAGAAGAACTATGTCAAAGACGAAGCTAATCCAAACCCATTCTCTTTAGTCAGCCCAAATCTTGGGGACGAGATTTCTTTTAAGGGGGGTAGATCTGTAACATCCCGATTCTCAGAATGTTTAAGAACAAGTTTTCCAAAAATCAGGGCGAGAAAACTTTGTTTATTTTATTTGTTAGCAAAGCTTAATTGGACTTTTATTATTTAAAGGATTTAATTTGAACTGATACCAACCTAAATTAAAAACTGCAGTTTTGTTCTTCTCTTGTAGTTGGGTTTGTTTTATTGCCTCCGGCATATTAAATTATGCGTCACTAATTTTTTTAGTTGTTTGCTATTGCTCCAACTTTAATCCCTTTCTAGATTTTCCTTTTCTAAAAGGAAAATCAATTTGTGATTACTTATTCTCTCTATCAAACCCTGGCCATAATTTTCCAAGGTACAATCTGATTTCTTTCTTTTCTCATTTTCTTTCGCCCGATTGGGCAATGCCCATTTTTATTTTCTTGCTAACTATGTTGGGCTGTGGCAACCCATCCCTCTACCTTATGGGCTGGCCAAACTGGCCCATCTCTCCGGAGCGAACCCCTCTTCTTCTTTCTTTTTACGTTCATAACAACTCAAGGAAAGAGGAAACATCAACAGTCACATACATGTAGAAAGGGAAAGGACACAAGGAATTTGCTACCCTCCTTAATTCCATAAACCCATCGGTTTCCAAAATGGAGAGGCTTATCATGCACCTCCACTTCCTCTTCCACCGCAAGGGCTTCTTCTTCCTCCACTCACATGTACGTGCACACATTACAGAGAAGAAGAAACATTCACCCACTCTCATGCCCTCCCCTCAACTCCCATAAATCTCAATCATTTTCAGTTTTGAAGATACCTAGACGTCCACCACGATCTCCTTTCTCATTCTCATGAGTCCTCATACCCTCTCTCTTCCCCCTCTGCCCAAGAACCCTCACTGAACTTTTGAAGCTCCATGGACGCAAGGTTTCAATCCCGGTGACTCGGACCATCTCATCCATGCCCTTGCGCCAGAAGGTTCCCCTGCACACCATGGTTCCATTCAGGGAAGAATGAACGCGATCCGTCAAGCACACACGAAGAATTCTGCATGTCCGCGTACACTGTTCATCAAGTTCGTCGCACCGTTCCATCAAACTCGGTGAGCCTCTATCAAATTCCCTTTGCATGCGTACTTGTCATCACCTAGTGTATCCCGTAGACATCATGATTCAACCTATCTCTGTCGTTGGCCGCTGTGTCCAAAACCGAATTCGAATCGACGTCATAGGCATAATTCTTTAGTTTTGTTCATCATATGACTTTGAGCCCAATAGATAAAATTCTCCATATGACCGTAGAAATCCAGTGAAGGGGTTAGATTGTGGGTTCTATCTTGTGATCGGTAGAAGAGATATAATCTTAGTCATTTTTGTATGGAATCCAAATAGGTTTTTGTTGGTAAAACTTTTCTATTGGTATGTTATTTCTATGTCTCTCGTTATGCCTAGGAGTATCAAATGTTTTACTTGATTGATTTGAAGGTGCGTTTTATTTTTTTGTAGCATTTATGTAGATAACTTTGTGCATCATCTAAAAGTATGATATGCCTTTGTATTAGTTCCTTCGAGTTATTACCTTGTGTAGGAGTTGATTGGTGCATTAGTTATCATCCCTCATACATGATTGGCACGTGTTATTATTTTAATTAGATTTGGAGCATTATTAGTGTAATCTTATTATCATTATTTTGGTTATATTTGATACTTATTGTTTGCGAGCGTACAATATTTGGTGAACGCTCGACATGCTTATATTTATGTGGAATTATTCTAAACTTTGCTTTATGTATCGAATAATGGAATATTTCATGTTCCGATTATTTCCTTTTGTTTAGCATGAATATATCTTAGATACATTTTCTATATTCATTTACATCCATGTAGCATGTGTGTTTTATATATTCAAAATCATGTCATGCCTATGATAGTGGTCCGACAATCTATTATTTTGTTGTTTAGTTTCTTTATAGTAGTTGTCTTGAATTGGCATGTTAACTTAGAACATAGCCATGGTTATGATGAATTACTTGTTGTAGGCACTCTATTAGCATTTTAATTATCTGTCGCATCATGCGTGGTTCAAGCTCACTTTCTCACTTTGCTAAGTTGTGTGACATGTCATGTTTTATGTGTTATTTTGGTAGCAACTTTTGAGTAATTGTTAACGCGATTTTGTAGATGTTTATTGTTTAGTATTGCATGAATAGTTGCTTTATCTCATTGTCATATTTGCATTCTATATAGAATTCATTCGTTGTGACATAGAGTTCAGTTTATTATTTCTTAGTAATTAGCAAACGTGTTATATTTACCTAGGATAGTAGCTATGCATGCTTAGTTGATTGACATGTCATGTTAGTACTTACTCAAGTAGAAGGCATATTTGGTTGTATGCCTACCATGTGTTATATCATTGGTAGTTTGTACCTTATGTTCATACATTTGGTTAACGTTTACTTGGTAGATATATCATAGTGATTTGTTGATACCATACATTCTTTTATTTAAGAATTTCTTGCCTTAATACCATGTCATGATGATCGATTGTATAACTTGATTGCATAACGCGTGTGTGTACCAATCTGTGTGTTGTATGATGCTTAGTTGTGTACCTTTTGTATATTTGCAAGTGTATGATGACTACATAGAAATGCATGTCATCTTGTTATTCATGCTTCTATAACACATGTTGATTTGGTTGATGAGATGATCTAGTTGTATACTTTCCTACATGCTTAGTATGCTTCCATGTTCTTATTTATCATGACTAGCATGGTAGTGTTGTATGCTAACGTCGTGCTTGATCTTCAGGTCACTTGTTATCAACTAGGTTATCTCATAGTTACACGTTGCATTTTATTAGTAGCATATTTTGGTATCTTGTTTCATGATCATCCATGCTTAGCATTGTATCTGGTTTAGCTTACTGTTGCATTTGTGGTATGCCTAAGTCTAGACATCAAGTCATGCTAGTTATCTTTCATGTGTTATTATATTCCATGTGTTATAGTTGTACTTGTGTTGCTCATATATGCTTGACTAGTCTCATGTTAGTGTTATGAGTGTTTGGCACATGTTGCATTAGTTCATCACGTGATTAGGATAGTTCACCTTTCAATAGTTGAGTTGTGTCTTTCTCATATGCTTAGTGCACATTGTTGCTTTGTTGTTAATCATGTTGTGGTAATATTTTTGCTAGAGGTCATTTGGATATTAGTTGTTTCCTTTATTATAAAGAGTGTCCTAGTTTACTATCTTCTCATGGTCACTCATATGTTTAATGCTTTTGTTATTAGATAAGACCTCTTCACGATTCTATACTCACATGCCTTGTATGATGTGTCTGGTTATTTAATTTTCCAATTAGTTTTGTGATAGCTTTGGTTGTCTTTTGTCATATAAATGCTTGCTAATAGTTGTTATGGTTGGTGTTTAGTCTTTGCTTATTTTTAACCATTATAAATATTTGGATACATCTAAATATTTACTTGTGGTTGATTATTAATCTTAATCATATCAATAGTAGTTCACTCTTTTGTTCCATTTCTTGTATAGTTTCTTGTTAATTGTTTGACAAATGACTTGTATAGTTTGTCGCCTATTTTATATTAATAATATTATAGGGTTAGACCTAGGTCAATTCGATTCATGTTGTTGAGTGATGTTTGATTGCTTAACTAGTATGGTTTGTAATGTTTGTTCGTATGTCTTACGGAACTATTGCCTTTCGAATTATTATATAGTTGATGTATATGTTTGACTACTATTGACCATTATAAATATTTAGATTCTATCTAAATATCTATTTGTGGTTAACTATTACCTTCATCATGTCATGTTGTAATTGTGTGGTTAAATGCATAGGATGGTTCCTTTTCATGTGTGTTGATGCCACTGTGTTTGTTAGATAGTAGTTTCCTATATAGTTTGTCGAGATGTTTAGTGGGTACTACTAGTGGTTAGTACCATAGTTCGTATTAGAACGTTGGTCTTGATCGCCAAGCCTTCCATAGTTGTGTCAACCTAAACCTTGTCACTTCGTTGAATCCTCTCTACTTACCTCCCTATCATGCTATCTCATTTCAAAAGCTCCATCTGATCGATATCTCGCTATCCATCCACTCTTAATTTGTTTTGGATGTTATTTGGATTTACTATTGTTTTGGTATTTATTTGTTTTCCATTTGCTATCGTTACGACGAGTAGGGAGTGGCGAGGTTGGACAAGGACAGAAACAGGTTACCGAAGGACTCAACAACGAAGGCATGCCTCCTTCTTTGATCATACTTATCCTATGGTTTACAAAATTGCATTGAGTTTTATTGTTGCTATGTGCATGCTATTTTAATTCTCGTAGTAATCGTGTCGATTGACACATTACCATGATCCGCTTGTCGCCTATTTACTTGACACCTGAGTAGAAGTATATAATTCCGGTAGAGTAGAAATGCTTAGCCATGCTTATCACCCTGTAGGTGCCTTGTTGAGTGACCTCCGAGTCATTGACAGTTGAAACTTAATGCTAAGCTATGCCGGTTGGCCCTTGTTGACCCTCTCTATCCTCTTCAACTCTGGGTGAAACTTACCATCTAAATACTGGTGCGGGCGACAGCTGAATCATGGATTGAAGGAGCGATTGGCTGCCCTTCACGAGTTGAAGGGGGCAATCAGTCGTCCATGCCGCTTAAGGCCTAATAAGTCTTGGATTTGAAGACTGTGATAACAGTACAACCACATGCTATATGGGCACTAGCTTGGTCAAGTAAGCTAGTCAGCCTTAGGTGTTGATGTCGCCGTACCGCAGATGGGATAGCTGCCTTGCGAGGAGTATCCTCGGCACAGATGGGGGCACCGGTTTGAGGGCATACTCTCGGTTCCGTGCGCCAGACCCGGTGGGCATGTCACATCTTTGGGGGATCTAGTCCAAAGACCTCGTCACAATCTCCCTGCCGGTATACCAAATGGTGTACTATACCAGCGGCCACTGGTGGTATCAAGACGAGATTGTGTCGTGTGGGTAAAGTGTACAACCTCTGCAGAGTGTAAAACTATTCGAATAGCCGTGTCCACGGTCATGGACAACACATGAATCTTTCTTGACGTACAGGACCTGTCTTGCTTATTCCCTCTTTGCTCCTATTCTTGAAACCTATGAAGGACATGAGTTGATCGAGGATCCTCACTTGATGAAAGTTGTTATGAAGATAAAACATGTTTTCATCTAAAACTGCTTCCATCCAACTACTTTATTTGTTAAACAAAATTAGCTTTACGCAAATGAGCCATACAGACTTCCTTTGAAGCCACATGTAGCTATTAGGTCCTTCCCCGAGGGAGGCTTGTTGAGTACGTAATGTACTCGTGGTAATACTTTTGTTGACAACAGAGTTGCATGGAGATGAAGGTGATTACTACGACTACTATGGCGATCCGTAGGAGTGAGGTCACGTGGACTACATCGACTACCTGTGCCGGAGATGGAGTCACTACGCATTGTACTTTCCGCTGTTTTTCTGAATGTAATAAGTGTCATGAGACATTTATCTAGGTATGCCTTGCAGCAAGATATATTTAAAATTGTAATACCTTTTATGTATTGTGCAATGATATCAGTTCACTGTGTTGTCAACAATGGTCATGGGGTTGACAAATATACACAGGAGGGTCTGGAAGTTAATTCCGGGTTCCCACAGTAAAGGAAGATCATATTCAGTTTTATCAAGATTCATATTGCAAAACAAAGATTTAATAGGAGACACATCAATAACTTCTAGATCTTCATCTTGATTTTCATAGGAATTGGAAGAACACGCTTTAATAAAGGCATCTTTGGAAGCACGCATCCTAGCGGTTCTTTTCTTGCACTCATCAATGGAAATTCTCATGGCTTTGAGAGACTCATTGATATCATGCTTAGGAGGAATAGATCTAAGCTTTAAAGAATCAATCTCAAGAGAAATTCTATCAACGTTCCTAGCCAAATCATCAACTTTAAGCAATTTCTCTTCAAGCAAAGCATTAAAATTCTTTTGTGAATTCATAAACTCTTTGACACTATTCTCAAATTCAGAGGGCATCTTATTATAATTTCCATAAGAGTTGTTGTAGGAATTCCCATAATTATTAGAAGGATTACTAGGATATGGCCTAGGATTAAAATTCCCTCTATAAGCATTGTTACCAAAATTATTCCTACCAACAAAATTCACATCCATAGATTCATTGTTATTCTCAATCAAAGTAGACAAAGTAATATCATTAGGATAAAGAAGAAACACTCTTAGTAGCAAATAATTTCATAAGTTCATCCATCTTTCCACTCAAAACATTGATTTCTTCTATCGCATGCACTTTTTTATTAGAAGATCTTTCAGTATGCCATTGAGAATAATTAACCATAATATTATCTAGGAGTTTAGTAGCATCTCCTAATGTGATTTCCATAAAAGTGCCTCCCGCGGCCGAATATAAAAGATTTCTAGAAGCAAAATTCAATCCGGCATAAAATTTTTGTATAATCATCCACAAATTCAAACCATGAGTAGGGCAATTACGTATCATTAATTTCATTCTCTCCCAAGCTTGTGCAACATGTTCATGATCAAGTTGCTTAAAGTTCATAATATCATTTCTAAGAGAGATGATCTTAGTGGGAGGGAAATACTTAGAGATAAAAGCATCTTTGCACTTGTTCCAAGAATCAATACTATTTTTAGGCAAAGACGAAAACCAAGCTTTAGCATGATCTCTAAGCGAAAAAGGAAATAGCTTCAATTTAACGACATCATTATCGACATCTTTTTTCTTTTGCATATCACATAAATCAACGAAGCTATTCAGATGAGTAGCGGCATCTTCACTAGGAAGGACGGCGAATTGATCTTTCATAACAAGATTCAACAAAGCAGTATTGATTTCACAAGATTCAGTATTGGCAAGAGGAGCAATCGGAGTGCTAAGGAAATCATTATTATTGGTATTGGTGAAGTCACACAATTTGGTAGTATCTTGAGCCATCGCGACAAACAAGCAAACTAGCACACGAGCAAGAAAGAGCAAACGGGCAAAAATAGGCAAAAAGAGAGGGAGGATAGAGAGAGAGAGGGCGAATAAAACGGCAAGGGTGAACTGGGGGAGAGGAAAACAAGAGGCAAATGGCAAATAATGTAATGCAAGAGATAGGGATTGTGATGGGTACTTGGTATATTGACTTTTTGCGTAGACTCCCCAGCAACGGCGCCAGAAATGGCTCGTTGTCGGGAGTCAAATCTTGACTTGCGCGAAACTCCCCGGCAACGGCGCCAGAAATCCTTCTTGAAACCTCTTGAGCTTGCATTGGATTTCCCCAAAGAGGAAGGGATGATGCAGTAGAGTAGCGTAAGTATTTCCCTCAGTTTTTGAGAACCAAGGTATCAATCCAGTAGGAGGCCACGCTCAAGTCCCTCGTACCTTCACAAAACGATAGCTACTTGCAACCAACGTGATTAGGGGTTGCCAATCCCTTCACGGTCACTTACGAGAGTGAGATCTGATAGATATAATATTTTTGGTATTTTTGGTATAAAGATGCAAAGTAAAAAGTAAAGGCAAAGTAAAAAGCAAAGCAAGATTAAAGTGATGGAGATTAATATGATGAGAATAGACCCGGGGGCCATAGGTTTCACTAGTGGCTTCTCTCAAGAGCATAAGTATTCTATGGTGGGTGAACAAATTACTGTTGAGCAATTGACAGAATTGAGCATAGTTATGAGAATATCCAGGCATGATCACGTATATAGGCATCACGTCCGTGACAAGTAGACCGAAACGATTCTGCATCTACTACTATTACTCCACTCATCGGCCGCTATCCAGCATGCATCTAGAGTATTAAGTTAAAAACAGAGTAACACCTTAAGCAAGATGACATGATGTAGAGAGATAAATTCATGCAATATGAAATAAACCCCATCTTGTTATCCTCGATGGCAACGATACAATACGTGCCTTGCTGCCCCTTCTGTCACTGGGAAAGGACACCGCAAGATCGAACCCAAAGCTAAGCACTTCTCCCATGGCAAGAACTACCAATCTAGTTGGCCAAACCAAACGGATAATTCGAAGAGGCTTGCAAAGATAACCAATCATACATAAAAGAATTCAGAGAAGATTCAAATATTATTCATAGATAGACTTGATCATAAAGCCACAATTCATCGGTCTCAACAAACACACCGCAAAAAGAAGAAGATTACGTCGAATAGATCTCCACGAGAGAGGGGGAGAACTTTTTATTGAGATCCAAAAAGAGAGAAGAAGCCATCTAGCTACTAACTATGGACCCGAAGGTCTGAGGTAAACTACTCACACTTCATCGGAGAGGCTATGATGATGTAGAAGCCCTCCGTGATGACGGCCCTCTCCGGCGGAGCTCCAGAATAGGACCCAAGATGGGATCTCATGGATACAGAAAGTTGCGGCGGTGGAATTAGGTTTTTGGCTCCGTATCTGTTCGTTTGGGGGTACGTAGGTATATATAGGAGGAAGGAGTACGTTGGTGGAGCATCGAGGGGCCCACGAGGCAGGGGGCGCGCCCTAGGGGGGGCGGCGCCCCCACCCTCGTGACCGCCTCTTTGACTCCTTGGAGTAGGGTCCAAGTCTCCTGGATCACGTTCGGTGAGAAAATCACGTTCTCGAAGGTTTTATTCCATTTGGACTCCGTTTGATATTCCGTTTTTCGAAACACTGAAATAGGCAAAAAACAGAAATTCTGGGATGGGCCTCCGGTTAATAGGTTAGTCCCAAAAATAATATAAAAGTGGAAAATAAAGCCCAATATAGTCCAAAACAGTAGATAATATAGCATGGAGCAATCAAAAATTATAGATACGTTGGAGACGTATCAGTGAACATGTGTACTGCAGAGTTACATGTTTAGATTTTGTCATTTCTTAAGCTTTGTGAGGTTTAGGTACGATTTTTAGTACTTTGTTTCATGTGTGGTTGAACTGAATATCTTTGTTCAACTGGCTTGTTGGTAAATACTAACAAATTGGCACTGACAGTGAAAGATTGATAGTGCCCTTGATTTAAATCTGTTAATATGATGTTTATTTTTCCCCGTGTGTTGCATTGATTAATTAAATCTTTTTCCCCTTTGTTTATAGTGGAAAACTCAAGAGAAGGTTGTTTTTTCGAGTGTATAAACGGCCAGTCCTGGAGATGCCGTCGTCTCAGGTTCCCAAGATTTCTTCTCCGCACGATGAGTTGAGAGGTAGCCGTGGTGTTGAGGGTGCTGGTTATCTTCCCCTTGGCCCTAGTAATGCTAGTACTTCACAGAGGCAGGGCTTTGGTATTGATGTTGCTGTTTCTACGTTGGAGCGCGCTGAGCATATTTTTAGTAATGTGTGTTCTGAGCTGCAAAAGGTTCCGACTACAGTTGAGCATCTGAGCTGTATCAATGGTATCCTTCCTGAAGGTCATTAATTTAATGCCGAGGAAGCAGTGGACTATATTGAGATGGAGAGAATTTTAATTTGTGATATGCGTGACGGTGCTGCTGATCTAGTTCAGATCTCGGTTTAATTGGTGATATGCATTTCAAAACTATGCAAGACTCTCGCTGCAAGCCATATGAAGAAAGTGCAAATGTTGTTATCAGGCAGATTGAGCAGGATGAGGCTGCTGCCACCGACAGCAGGGCTAGTGATGGTACCGAGGCTAATATTTCTGATCACCATACGAATGATGTTGGCTTGGAGCGCCCTGTTGTTGATGTGAGTCAGTCCTCGGTGTTTGCAATTTTTACTATGTTGTTCTGCTGTCAGTATTGTAGTTGAACTTCCTCATCTTCATCTATTTATTAAATTTTTCTTTCATGCAGGATGAGGCTGCTGCTACCGACAACATGGTTGGTGATGGTACCGAGGCTAATGTTTCTGATCACCATACGAATGATGTTGGCTTGGAGCGCCCTGTTGTTGATGTGAGTCAGTCCTCGGTGTTTGCAATTTTCACTATGTTGTTCTGCTGTCAGTATTGTAGTTGAACTTCCCCATCTTCATCTGTTTATTAATTTTTCTTTCATGCAGGAGACCAGTCATAATGTTGAGGCTGTTGTTGATCGTGGAGTTAATGATCCATCTACTGATAAGTGCAAGGTTATTTTTATTTTTTTTGTGTTTATACATATTTCTTGAATTTTCATGCGCACCAATGTGCTTTACATGTTCATTTTTCTACCCCACACCGTTAAGAGTTCGAAGGTGATACCTACCTTTTTGTTACTGTGGTTTAATCCCTTGTGTTTATTGTTGCTAATAATAGCATTGTTTTTTTGCTTCATTACATATGAATCAGGGTCCTGTTGTTGGCGATGAGCCTTGTTCGACCATTTGTGATGTTCCTTTGAATGTTAGTAGCAGCAAGATCGATGATGTTGCTGTGAATGCTGCTAAGGTTTTTTTTTCTGTGCACCTCTTGCTAACTTATTTTTGATTGTTAGTTTTGCTCATATTATTCACTTTTTCTGATTTTTTTATTTCTTTAGATGACTGATGTTGAGCGTGAGGCTGTCGTTAGTGGTGGAGATGATGCTTGTGGTGTTCCATTGAGTAGTGCGCGCGATGTTGGTACCAAAGTTGCTGATGAGGATGTTGGTACTGCCAGCATACTTGATGCCAAATCGTCTGGTGTTGGTATTGCTGAGAATGAAAATCTTTTTGATTGTGAAGATTTGCCGCCGGAAAATTTCCTGCCTGGAGGGCTTGATTACGGCGATGCATTGCAAGATGCCTCTAGCATGGAGGAGGTGCCATCCGAGGATGATGATTTACTTCTGTCGATTTCTTCTAGCCCCTTGACGCGGGAGGAGCTCATGTCGTCCCAGGATTTTCTTTCTTCAGACCCTGAAAGCGCAGCCATATTGGTGTCCTCACAAGATCTTCCATCGTCAAACCCTAAAACTGGAGGCATATTAGTGTCATCATAGGAACTCCTGTCGTCAAATGCTGATAGTGCAGGTAAGGACTTGTAAATGAGGCGTACTTCTCATTTATGGCATTTTGGACATGTTCACTTGTAGTGCTTGAACTTATTATTTTTCTTCTTTTTCTGCAAGCAGAAGGTGCTAATGTTGTTAAGGTTGATTTGTTTTTCTTCACTGTTACGAGGTTGAGCACGAACCGTGCAAAACGGTTAGTTTGGGATTTTGCCTGTATCATTTTCGTCTCTTTTTATTTCTCTCACATGACTATTGTTGTTATTGCAGTAGTTTTAATTCATGTCATCTTTTGTGTTTTCTTAGTGACAAGCCGATGTTTCAAAATAGCGAATGTGATGCCAGTGTTGGTTCTATTGCTAAAGCGTTTGTCCCCATTGGCATGCTCAACTCAGACAGTGCTGACGTTTGTCCCCACTTGCATTGCTGGCCATTATTTAACTTTGTTCTCTATTTTGTATTTGGTTTAGTTTTCAGTCGAACTGATGAACGTACATGTTCAACACTGATGTACTGATGTATTGATTTTTAGCACTGCTTGTAAACTGAACATTGAACTTCATCTGTTATGGAAAGTTTTTTATCTTTTCCCCTATAACTGATGCATAAACATTTGGTGCACTGCATGCAAACTGAACATTAAACTTCAGATATGTATGGATATGCATATATATAAAACTGATGCATGTTTTCTCTTTTTTCATCTATAACTTATGCAACTACACTAGAAGTGCTCCAAGTTTATGTATCATTGAACTTACTGTGTAAGAATGTATATTTTTTTCAACAACATTCTTTTACTAGTTTGAACTGACGCAACTACACGACATGCACTAGTAGAAATAACATCATACAAACTTGCAGTGGTAGTTGAACCTTATATAAAGCCTAGTAGCTACTTTTGACTGATGCATAAGTTTATGTTTTTTGGCTTGAACTGAAGCTAGCATATTAGAGGTACTGACAGTAAACTCGACATCCAAACTGTCCATCAAGTGGTAGGGGTGTAATGGACTGATGCAAGCATTTTGGCAATGTACTATCTGCTTCTGCATCATAGGAACATGTGTCACCGATGCAGCACACAGGTAGTACTGATGAATCTGATAGTGTAACATGTAGGCAGATCATAGTGTGTGCAATTTTTAAACTAAATATTCTTCATTGCAGGACTAATGAACTGATGAACTGAACACAAACATAACCTCTAGTGGCATGTTCTTGGATCTGACTTCTTCTTCTTCCTCTCGTGGGGTGGCGTACTGGCATGTTCTTGGGAGGTGGCTCCATTGATGCAGGCAAGGAGCTTGGGGAGACGAGGCGCTGCTGCTTGTGGTGGATGTCCGGCGATGAGGTCCGGGGAGGCAGCTGCTGGCGGGGATCACGACCCCGATGAAGGAGCCCGGCGAGGGAGGGACACATGAGGCGCGGATCACGGCCCCGATGAAGGATCCCAGTGAGGGTGGGAGGCGGTTGGCGCGGATCACGGCCCCGGCGAAGGATCCCGACGACGGAGGGAGGCGGCTGGCGCGGATCACGGCCCCGACGAAGGATCCCAGCGAAGGAGGGAGGCGGCTGGCGCGGATCACGGCCCCAGCGAAGGATCCCGATGAGGAAGGGGATGGCGGCAGTGGATCCGTCGCTGGCCAGTCACGGCGTCGCGGGCTCCCTCGCTCCGGCTGCCGCCGTCGCTCGCTCGCCCGTGACGTGCCTCCGGTGGAAGAAGGCGGGTTGGGTTCGGGCTGGCTCGGGGGGATTCTACTGTGTAGGCGCATCGCGCCTATATAGGGCCGGGGGGTAACAGAATAATATTCTGTTACGGGTAACAAAATAGCCCTGTCCTATATATATATATATATATATATATATATATATATACGAAAATGGTTGTATACTCCTGAGAGTACGTACTCCCGCTCCTCATATAGCACATAGATGAATCTTTTATACCTCTTTATTATATTTAATATACTTCATTATTAACTACTTCCTCCGTCCCACAATATAAGAGCCTTTTTGACACTAGTGTAGTGTTAAAAACACTCTTATATTATGAGACGGAGGGAGTAGTAGATACCTTAAAATGATTTTCATGGAAAAAAATTACGTGAGTCTAGATATTTTTAAAGGTTTACGTATATACTGATTTGTTCGTATGTGAAAAAGGTATATTACAAACATTATGTCAAAAATGATATTTTTCCACAAAACTCATATTGGCGTATCCTAGAATATTTAATGAAGTATATTGAGAATGATAAAGAGGTATAATTAATGCGTCTACATGGTATATTGAAGATGGGAGTACATACTCCCGGGAGTATAGAAAATTAGTCCTATATAGGAAAATTAGTCCTATATATATATATATATATACCAAATCCCTAGTGGCATGGTTGGAATAGTTGGTGTCCTCAAAACAGGAGTAGGTGGTATTCTCAAAGTGGAAGTGGTTCAAAGTATTTCCTGTTCTTTTAGTATAGCAAGATGACTATCAAGCAGTTCTCCCAAAGGAGATTCAGCAGCAACTTTAGAATCAGTAGTACCAGTATCAATAGTTTTATCATGACCATCATCTATATCATGTGACATTTTAGAGTGTGGTTCATTGGTATGTGCAAGTGGTGGTGTCACAAGTTGATTCAAAATAATAGAAGAATCATAAGAAGCTTGGGTACTAAGAGCGGTACCTCTTCTTGTAGTGGACAGAACAATTTTAGGCTAGGGGTCTGGATTCTTCCCCATTATGGATAATAATTGCATCAAGTAAATGAACAATAGGTAGACTTGTAAATCTTTGCAATCCATTTTTGTTTTATTTTTATCTGGCACTTTTCTGCACAAGATAACATCATGGAAAATGTGTTGAAAACAACGTCAGTCCGAATTAGTTCTTTATTCATTTGAGCAAGTTTTGAGTCCAAACTAAAGCAAAAGTGTTTGAAAAAATAGATACATTTGAGACGTATCACAGACCAAATTTTCTTATTTCGTACTATGTTTTCGAACAACATAAAGTGCATACTAATAGAGTAATTGTTCCTCGACGGGTTGCCCTAACAAGACCAAACATGCATAGTAAAAAAAGGAGGGAGTAAATGGCAAAAGCCATACATGCCTTACATGTCACCTTCTGCTGCATGATTAATTAGAGACAACTTTTGCATTTTGGGGTTACATGGACGTAATTCATCACAAACCGTTTGCTCTGTGATACCTATGGATGCCATGTAATGCTATTCTAAAAAAATACTTTCTTTGCGAGATTTTTTTGATCTATTCATCTTTTATTATGGCATACAACGAACATCAGAAATAATAAAAAATATATCCAAATTCGTGAACCACCTAACGACGACTACAAGCACTCAAGCGAGCCGAAGGCATGTCCCCTTCCCCTCCGGCGCCGGGCAAAATTTGTTGTAGTAGACAGTCAGAAAGTATGTTTTGCCACATGAGGAAGGATCGAGTCCGGAATGATGATATACGAGATAGAGTTAGGGCAACACCAATTGAAGAGAAGCTTGTCCAACATCGTCTCAGATGGTTTGGGCATATTCAGTGCGTGCCTCCAAAAGCTCTAGTGCATAGCGGACGGCTAAAGCGTGCGGGTAATGTCAAGAGAGGTTAGAGGTAGACCGAATTTGACATGGGACGAGTCCATAAAGAGAGATCTGAAGGACTGGCGTATCACCAAAAAACTAGCTATGGACATGGGTGCGTGGAAGCTTGCTATCCATGTGCCAACACCATGAGTTGGTCACGAGATCTTATGGGTATCGCTTCTAGTTTACCCCAATTTGTTTGGGACAAAAGCTTTGTTGTTCCATTTTCAGAGAGCCGCCGTCGTCTTGTCTTACTGAGTAGGAAACAAACCTTAACAAAACTCGAACGGACATCTAAAAAAAGAGTCCTCCCGACGGCAAGGGCCGAGATCCACCGCGCCGCCATGGCCTAAGGCCACCGGAGATGAGGCGGACCTGCGATGGCGCCGACGGGAGGCAGAGGAACCCTACGCTTTTCTTAGGGGAGACGGCGGCTACATGACAGACATGCTATAAATCATGACATTTCTTATAGCTGTTTACACATATCCTTGATGATGCAATGTTTTCTTTTTATCATACACTCCTCCAATCCAAAAAATAGTGGCACCATCATTCAAAATATGTCCCGCAAAGAGCGTCATTAATTTTCCCCTCTGGATCAACTAGGTGGAGTCCATCTGCATTATTCCATGTGTAGAGATGGCTTCTTCTTCTTCTTCTTAATTTACTACATGTTGTGGGCATGTGTAACTAATGATGCATCACATAATTAATTTGTCGGATGTTCAAATTTTAGCACGCAAGTGAAAAATAGTTCTCATAATGAGATGTCCTAGGGTCATTTTTCTTCCGACTATCCTCTCCAATCTTTTTAGTACCATTCTTTTTGGATGGCGGGAGAAATACAATATCATTATGTTTTTGCATAGGATTAAAGACTAGGGCTTCTTTGATTCAAAAGATTCTTATAGGAGTTTTGAAGGATTAAAATTTCTAGGATTTTTTCCAACATTGATCATTTGTTTTGTAAGATTAAGTCTTATAGGGGTTTTCCTAATGAATTCTTTGTACTACATTCCATAGTTTTTTTTAGCATTTATTCAAATTTCTTGAAAAGAATCAATCAAACAAACCAGATTCCAGTAGGATTCAACGGACACGGGATTATAATCATATGTTTTTATTATTCATGTGTTTCTGAATCCTGTGAATCAAAGAGGTCCTAAAATTGCAGGTGCCACTATGGAGTAATTCTATAGGTAAAAATCACAAAGTATCCTCTGCATGATTACCCTGACACCACATGGCCACACATATACTCCACTTTCTAATCTACAAATTTAAACCGAAAGGTGCAACGTCCTGACCTGGTCCATCCACGTGAAATAACACCAAATAACCTTGCCTGGTGCATTCAAGCACATGCTTTAGAGCATATACAGCCGGACGCAGATTCGGCCTCCTATACGCCCGCGGGCGCTTCTGCCGGACAGCGCCCGGCGGCCCCTCATATGGGTTGGCGTACATCTAGACACCTCAAATGCGGAGCCTCAAATCCATGCATGTCGATAATACGATACAAATTGTCCGAATTCAATAGTTAGAAACAAAACAAAGCAAATCATATTTCAACAATCCATTCATGCCAAAATGAAATAGATGTCCTAGCGCGGCGGATGCCTCGCTGGCTAGCCGGATCACTAGCCGGACGCCATCTATGCCGCATGCTCCGCTTGCATCTTTGCCGCAGGTCCGCTGCTAACGCAACCGCCCTCGCCGCCTCGTACTTCCTACGCTCATAGATCTCCTTCTTCTTCGCCGCAAGCCACTTGATCATGTCCGACAATAATACCTCCTAAATGAACATGCCCTAACAGGCCGACGGATCCTCCTTTGTCCCAACGCGGTCCGACAGCGCAATCCGACGAGGCGGACCCAGTCTCCGTCGCGGCGGTCGGGGGTGGGCCGGACAACATCTAGGGCGGCGGATCGGGACTGGTGGTGAGGATGGGGAGCAAGGGTGGCGGGCGACGAGGGCTCGGGCGCGGGAAAGGTAGGAGGGTGGCGGGAGGAGGAAGGGTTTGGCGGATTTGGTGCAATTTGCAATGAGGTACGCTGTCAGGTCCGACGTGGCGGGCGCGCCCGAGCATGCCCTGGCGCCCTCATATCCGCCCCATATTTGGGCTGAATATGAGGGGTACCGATCAGTCTGGGCGTTTGAGGATTCTTTAAGGAGACCGTCTGGATCGAACTTTTGCAACCGGTCAGTGACCGGCCTTCCGTCCAGACGTTTGAGACAGGTTTGAGGTGCTCCACTGATAATCCTATTATCTGCAGTACAACACAGCAGCAACAGTTTTTGGACTTCTGTGTACTGCCTGACCCAAGATCCAACGACAAGGTTCAATAATGGACATGGTAGGGCATGGAAATATAAAGGCTAAAAGATAATAGGGCCCAGAGCTGCGTGCGTCGTCCCCGTATGCAATCATAGGGGATGGGTCATGTTATTCCTGTGGCATATTCTTAGCACCACACAGTCGCGGTCTACTTATGGGACCACTGTTCTGAAATCCGAGCATGTGAAATCTTGGTTCATTCAGCGGCAAGGCCAATCTTGGCATTATCAGATCGCGTTCCAAATTTAGTAGCAACCGCTATATTCTGTCTTTGTGATGCGCCCGTCTTCATCCGTGTTCGTTCACTGTATGGCAGGAAACAATGCACGTGGACACTCAGTCGAATAGGACGTCAACACGCTCACATCGCGCGTGAATACACGGGGTAATCAACATGTTCGACGAGATCCAATGTCGTGATACAGATCTATGACGCGACCTCTAAGTCCCGGCGCACGTCCCCTCTATATAACTTGTGTTTGAGGCCAAAAAAAGTTCTTAGCAAATAAGTAGTTTTTATTTAGATAGGTAAATCAGGGGCTGGATTTTGTAAACATTTATTTATGGAAATACTATTTGTCGAACATTCGCCAGGAGTTTAACTCGCAACTCTCGCGAACGCCTTTCGTACCGTCACACGGATCTTGACGCAAGGCGAACGCCATGTCAGCTATCTGGATTTGTTAGTTGTGAACGGATCTCTGGCGAACATTTCCTTTCCATTTCAAAAAACCAGGAGCATCGAACTCGTGTTCTCCACAGTAATAGCAAGCACACTCACCACAGGGTTGAAGCTAAGTTTTGTTAACAGTTGTGTCTTTTTATATATTGAACTGTTTTTCTTAAATTCATTTTTTCATTTAATATTTTCTTCTAAAAATCCCAATATTTTTCCATTTTTGGAAGAACAAAAATCCACATTTTTTAGAGGGGATATTCCCCCCTAAATTTGCCTTGTGCATTTTATTATAGGTAGCATGGCAATTCATGGGTTTTTATTATAGTTTTGTTATTTTAAGAGCATGTCATTTTGTTATCAGTAACATGATAGTTTTTATTTATTACAAGAATGCCCTTTTATATGAGTTTCTTTCCCCTCTCGCAAGGCGACTAGGGAAAGTCTTTATCCCCCTCGATCTTCACTAGCGAGTCCGTGGATTCGCCTCTCCTCTGCTTGCCGCTCCGGCGGCCGGTGGCGGGGAGTGGATTTCTAGTGCCGTGAATCCGGCTTGTAGATAGGTAGGGTCTTATGTTGGGAAACATAGTAGAAAACACAAAATTTTGCGCCTACGCACACCCGTGATCAAATGATGATGCATAATGGGTTGGGATCATGATCGATAGCATCACCAAGTTGCAACAGAAGAAGAACACGTCGGTGTAGATCGTACTTGGAGTCCCTCGAACAGTCGATGAACGATCCCGTGAACAGCCCACGAATAGTCCCTCGAATCAAAGACCGGAAGCACGACCTCTGTACTTGGTTGCAAGCGTGCGACCTTCACGATCCGGCAGCACTTCGCCGTCGACAGCTAATCATCGTCAGAAAATTAGAGTGAGGAGATTAGAACCACACTGGACTTCTAATTATGAGGATTAGAGAAACTAGACCTAGCTCTAATTAGTCAATTAGGACCAACTAGAACTAGAACTAGAAGAACTAAAGGAGTCTCCAAAACTTGTATATCCAATAGAGCAAAAAGCCCTACTTGGGCCGACCAAGGGTGGGGAGGAGGAGTCCTCCCCTCTCCAATTCTGCCTCCTTCCATGGCTATGGGGGTGCCTCCCCGCTTGGGTCTTGGTGGCCCAAGTTGCCTTCCATCACTTGGCCCTTTTAGGCCCGTTGATATTAAATTAAATATAAAAGTGTTCTAAATATTTTTAGACCCCTTTTATATATAATTTAATAGCATCAGAAACATTTTCCACCTATATATTATTTATCGGTAATACCCGACACTTTATGAAAGCCTTCTGGTGACCCCGAAATGCTTCCAGACCTTCTCGAAACTATTTGAATATTAATGAAATAATTTCACAAATATGTTCTCATCACTCCCGTCCTACTAACACTCAAAAGATCGTGAATACATTAAGCTTGTGACTCCGTAGGTTTGGTAACTAATAGACATGAACGAAACCCCTTCTTTCAATGACCGACAGCGGAACCGTGGATGTCCATATCGATCCGTATGAGCACACGAATGATATTCGAGTGAACCTTTCATTATCATGTGATGTTCCCTTTGCTTGGCGATACTTCAAGAAAACCAGGGATGCATTAGTATCCTCCTAAGTCATCACATGCTCACTATACCGTTATCCTCATTACCGGTTTTGTTTCTCGTTATCGTGTTCTGGCATCCCCGTCACGAATTCACCTATCTTTGACTAGACGAGGACGGATGTCATCGCACTGAGAGCGCCCTAAGAATATCTCTCCATCGTCGGAGGAGAAAATCCCACTCTCGAGATATGTAGTCCCTTGTCAAACTTCCCGATGAACATGTAAGTTTTCATTATGATGACCGTGTTACAGGCGACGTTTGAGCAACCGCAAAGCCCATAGTATGGTAAGAAGTGACTACGATACGCTCATGGTCTAAGGAGCAAAATCACACGTTAACACTCCGTGTTATTACAATTGGTTCCACACGATATTAACTCAATTCATAACAAACATGATTGGGTCGATTCAATATGATCGTTCTACCAACATCATACTCTCAATGTTGTTTTAGGACTATCATTTAACACTTAGCGATTAGATCTGGAAAACGTGATCACCAACAACACTTGAGCTAGTCCTAGAGGCAAGACTAGGATGAAGGAAATATGCCCTAGAGGCAATAATAAAGTTGTTATTTTATATTTCCTTATATCATGACAAATGTTTATTATTCATGCTAGAATTGTATTAACCGGAAACTTGATACATGTGTGGATACATAGGCAAAACACCGTGTCCCTAATAAGCCTCTACTAGACTAGCTCGTTAATCAAATATGGTTAAGTTTCCTAACCATAGACATGTGTTGTCATTTGATGAATGGGATCACATTATTAGGATAATAATGTGATGGACAAGACCCATTTGTTAGCTTAGCATGTTGATCGTTCAGTTTTGTTGCTATTACTTTCTTCATGTCATATACATATTCCTTTGACTATGAGATTATGCAACTCCTGGATACCGGAGGAATGCCTTGTGTGCTATCAAAGGCCACAACGTAACTGGGTGATTACAAATATGATCTATAGGTATCTCCGAAGGTGTTTGTTGGGTTGGCATATATCGAGATTAGGATTTGTCACTCCAAGTATTGGAGAGGTATCTCTAGGCCCTCTCGGTAATGCACATCATAATAAGCCTTGCAAGTAATGTGACTAAAGAGTTAGTTGCGGGATGATGCATTACAGAACGAGTAAAGAGACTTGCCGGTAATGAGATTGAACTAGGTATGAAGATACCGACGATCAAATCTCGGGCAAGCAACATACCGATGACAAAGGGAATAACGTATGTTGTCATTATGGTTCGTCCGATAAAGATCTTCATAGAATATGTAGGAACCAATATGAGCATCCAGGTTCCGCTATTGGTTATTAACCAGAGAGGTGTCTTGGTCATGTCTACATAGTTCTCGAACCCGTAGGGTCCGCACGCTTAACGTTCGATGAAGATTTTGTATTATATGAGTTATGTGATTTGGTGACCGAATGTTGTTCGTAGTCCCGGATGAGATCATGGACACGACGAGGAGTCTCGAAATGGTCAAGAAGTAAAGATTGATATATAGGACAATGGTATTCGGACACCGGAAGTGTTTCGGGATGCACCGGGTACTTATTGGGTCATCAGAAGGGGTTCTGGGCACCCCCGACAAAAGATATGAGCCTTATGGGCCAAGAGGGGAAACACACCAGCCACAAAGGGGCTGGTGCACCCCCCATATGGGTTGGCCAAATTGGAGAAGGAAAGGAAAAAGGCAATAGGATTCCCCCTTCCCCCTCTTCCCTTCCTACTCCGAATAGGAATAGGAAAGGGGGAGGCCGAATTGGGAGGACCCCAAGTAGGATTCCTCCTACTTGGGGAGCCCCTTGGCTGCCTCTCCTCCCCTCCAACATATATATGCGTGGGGGCACCGCTAGAATACACATCAACAATTGTTAGCCGTCTACGGCACTCCCCCTCCACAGTTTACGCCTCCCGTCATATTCACGTAGTGCTTAGGCGAAGCCCTGAGCGGATCACTCCACCATCACTGTCACCACGCTGTCGTGCCGACGAAACACTCCCTCGACACTTTGCTGGATCAAGAGTCCAAGGGACATCATCGAGATGAACGTGTGCAGTACTCGAAGGTGCCATACGCTCGGTGCTTGATCGGTCGGGACAAGAAGAAGTTTGACTACATCAACCGCCTTGTCAAACGCTTCCGCTTTCAGTCTACGAGGGTACGTGGACACACTCTCCCCCTCTTGTTGATATGCATCTCCTAGATAGATTTTGCGTAATCGTATGATTTTTTTTAAATTGCATGCTACATTCCCCAATAGTGGCATCCGAGCCAGGTCTATGTGTAGATGATATGTAGGAGTAGAACACAAAGAGTTGTGGGCCATGATAGTCATACTGCTTACCACCAACGTCTTATTTTGATTCGGCGGTTTTGTTGGATGAAGCGGCCCGGACCAACCTTACATGACCATGTTCATGAGACCGGTTCCACCGACAGACATGCAACTTGTTTTGCATAAAGGTGGCTGGCGGGTGTCTGTTTCTCCAACTTTAGTTGAATCGAATTTGACTACGGCCAGTCCTTATTGAAGGTTAAAACAACAAACTTGATGAAACATCGTTGTGGTTTTGATGCGTAGGTAAGAACGATTCTTACTAGAAGCCCGTAGCAGCCATGTAAAACTTGCAACAACAAAGTAGAGGACATCTAACTTGTTTTTGCAGGGCATGTTGTGATGTGATATGGTCAAGACATGATGTGATATACGTTATTGTATGAGATGCAATCGCCATGTAATTGCTTTACCTTATCACTATGCATTAGCGATAGTTGTAGAAGCAATAGTTGGCGAGACGACAACGACGCTACGATAGAGATCAAGGTGTCAAGCCGGTGACGACAGAAATCATGACGGTGCTTTGGAGATGGAGATCAAAGGCACAAGATGATGATGGCCATATCATGTCACGTATTTTGATTGCATGTGATGTTTATCTTTTATGCATCTTATTTTTCTTAGTATGGCGGTAACATTATAAGATGATCCCTCACTAAAATTTCAAGGTACAAGTGTTATCCCTAAGTATGCACCGTTGCGACAGTTCGGCATGCCGAGACACCACGTGATGATCGGGTGTGATAAGCTCTATGTTCACATACAACGGGTGCAAGACAGTTTTGCACGTGCGAAATACTTGGGTTAAACTTGACGAGCCTAGCATGTACAGACATGGCCTCGAAACACTGGAGACCGAAAGGTCAAACGTGAATCATATAGTAGATATGATCAACATAGAGATGTTCACCATTGAAGACTGCTCCATCTCACGTGATGACCGGACATGGTTTAGTTGATTTGGATCACGTAATCATTTAGATGACTCGAGGGATGTCTATCTAAGTGAGAGTTCTTAAGTAATATGATTAATTGAACTTAATTTATCATGAACTTAGTCCTGATAGTAATTGCATATCTATGTTGTAGACCAATAGCTCGCGTATAGCTCCCCTGTTTTATTTTTGATATGTTACTAGAGAGAACTAAAGTTGAAAGATGATAGTAGAAATGATGCGGACTGGGTCCATAATCTGAGGATTATCCTCATTGCTATACAGAAGAATTATGTCCTTAATGCACCGCTAGGTGACAGACCTATTGAAGGAGCAGATGCAAACGTTATGAACGTTTTGCAAGCTCGATATGATGACTACTTGATAGTTTAGTGCACCATGCTTTACGGCTTAGAATCGGGACTTCGAAAATGTTTTGAACATTGTGGAGCATATGAGATGTTCCCAGAGTTGAAATTAGTATTTCAGACTCATGCCCGTGTCGAGAGGTATGAGACCTCTAACAAGTACTTTGCCTACAAGATGGAGGAGAATAGCTTAACCAGTGAGCATGTGCTCAGAATGTCTGGGTACTTCAATCTCTTGAATCAAGTGGGAGTTAATCTTCCAGATAAGATAGTGATTGACAGAGTTCTCTAGTCACTATCACCAAGTTACTGGAACTTCGTGCACTACTGCGGGATGCTGCTAACGCGACACTATGATCAGAGACCCTTCGATGAAACTGTGTGCGGTGCCATAATCGCAAACGGTGGTGTAAAATAACCGTAAAAATGTGCAAAACGTTTGCGATGGAGGATGCATCAAACACGGTTCAGATTTTAGTTGCGTGTGCGATGCAGGGCATACAGTTCAGCTCAATTAACCGTTTGCGATGAGGAAGACCAAAAGAAACGGGCATCCAAATGAAGGTGTATGCGATGTACATCATACGGTTCACTCGGATGAACTGTTTGTGATTAGGCAACAGAAAAGAAACAGTCAGCCAGATCAAAGGTGTGTGCGATATACGGCATGCGGTTCACTCGGATGAACTGTTTGCGTTGAGACATGAGAACAGAAACGGTTCAAATGAACAAGATGTGTGTGATACGAGGCAAACAGGTCTGTAATAAGAAACGTTTGCAAAGACCGATAACAACATAACGATTACTGCTAACAAGCCGTGTGTGTTGTGAGCAAACGATTGCTGGTATACAATTGTGAGTGATTCGTGAAAACATCACCGATGGGTTCCATTGTTTAGTCTGTGTGCGATGTGATTTTCTTTGTCCGCACAACATCTATGCTCTATCTACAGAGCATCAACATATATACTTAAAAGGACAACATTGCATAACCAAATTAAGCATACAATTACACAAGTGACTACACACATAACATTTTCACCACACCAAAGAAAGCAATTACATGCATACTAAAGTAGGAGAAACGAGGATCTAATCATCTACTTATTGTTGCGACGACGCTTGCCATTGCTCTGCTTCCGGATGGATCCCTAGCCATTTTGGGGAAGGAGGGACTTCCTCATGTCAACGATCCGCCTATACATGTCGTAGCTCGTGTATGCCTCCTTGGCCGCGTACACGACGTGAGCTTTGTTGAGTTTCTCCATCCAGGCCGAGTGCCAAGCACGCTTGTCCTTGTTGCACAAATCTTTCATGTCTCTGTAGTAGGGGTCAATGATGGCCTCGACGAGGTGAACAGTGAGTCCTTCTCATGCTCTTTCCTGCCCCTGATTTTGTATTGGCCCTGGATGTCGACAAGATTCTAGCAGGCGATGCCTGAATTCTCGAGCGCCTTTACATCGTTGGTGATGTCCACCGTAGCGAACATGTAGTGGGGGCTGTTGACAAACCTGGCGAAACGCAAGCAAGGACTTGTGCCCATGCAGTAGTGGTAGACGAGGACGTGGTGGCGCACACACATCTGGGCAACGACGACCTTGGGACGAGACCCGACATGAGCGCGGGTGTACTCGAGGTCAAACCCGACCACCTTGTACTTCTCCTCGGCAAGCAACAGCTCCATGATGTGGATGGAGTGCTCCGCCCAGACCGGGTCGTTGGTGTACACCACCGAGAGGTCCATGAACCTTCTGTGGGTGTCCACCACGGCACGCATGGTGAACTGCTGCTCGTCGTCGGCAGCCGCTCGGAGTGCCATTGGAGCCACGCAGGATACTCTCTAAGAATTTCTCATGGTGGATGTGCTTCTTGCAATGGTGGGGCGCGACCGAAAGGTTGAAGAGACACAAGGGTAGGTTAAATGGCCGCTGTAATAAATGGGGCCGGCCGGCCTGTAATCATCACGTCTTGTCACAACGTTCATAGCAGAGGATTCTAGAATCCAGTGCACGCTTGACAACATCGCGCCCTAGGCGTGGGCTCGAAGAGGCGCCAAATGTATCGTCGGTGAGCCTGCTCCCGCGCTACCGCGATGCTTACTGCACAAGCTTCCTGCCCGGGTAGTTTGGCCATGCGTTGGCTAGAAGAGGGACAAATCGTGGGTGTTTATTGGCAAAAAACTTTGTAAAAACGAAGTGTGTGGAATGACATTGGTCAAGTTTACCCTTGGGTGATGAGGTCAAAGTTACACAGAAGGGTGATGATGGACACTCGAGTGCAGTAATTAATTCTGCGCTCTATAGTGCACACGGTGGAAGAAACCAACGGTGTGCAATAATGTCGAAGAACGCAATCGAGTTAGCTATACAGATCGTGTGCTGTGAGATCGACAAGGTAAACTGATTCAAGAATGGTTAATAAAATCTAAGACCATTGCATATTAAGGTCAAAATAGTGCTAGCAATATACGAGTCTCATACGATGCCATTTCAACGATTGTACCTCAAAAGCTCGAAATGTTACTGTCGGCATTCTGGGAACGGGGGTCCCCAGACTTGCCTGCCTACGGCCTGCGGCGTGGCTCAAGTGGGGGCCCAGCGCAGCCCATCTTCATCAGCCCAAGCTCAAGACCCTCGCGAGGGGCCAAGCCTCGCGGGGCGGATGATAGGAAGCTTCCTCAAGAGCGGCCTCATCAGGCAGGCTCGCGAGGAGGCGAAGAGATCAATGCAAGGGTACCTCGCGAGGATCCCATGATGCAAGCCATGACGATCAAGGCCAGGCGGGCGCCAGGTGGGCGCCGGCCTGCGCAGGGTCCTTGTTTCCCCTTTGGTGCAAAGGGGGCAAGCACAGGCCAAGGTATTAGGCAAAGGTTACCATTCCGGTGCAACGAGACCAAGACCAGCCGGACGGCCGGACGGAGGTCACCGTGGAGCCCAAGACGACGTCATCACCAGGGCTTTTGGCAGCCGAAGACCACCTTTGGTCAGGATAACTTGTACTAGATGTTCCCCTTCAAAATGGCCAATTGTTGGCGCCCTTCCCGCTCAATTATTCGGGGAGAGGCCCAGGGCCTCTATAAATTGAGCTAGCCTCCACAAAGGAGAGGGAGGGAAAAAAGAGGGGCAGCAGCAGAAGGAGAGAGGAAGGGAGAAACCCAGTAAAGAGGGAGTAGTAGAAGGAGAGAGGAAGGAGCAAACCCAGTAGAGACTAAGTAGAACACACCGCACTAGCTCAAGAACACCCCTCGCGAGGCTGTTCTTCCCTTGTACTGTCCATCATCAGCCCCAGAGGCAATCCATCACACCACACACTAGAGTAGGGTATTACACCACAACGGTGGCCCGAACCAGTATAAACCTCGTGTCTCTTGTGTTGTTCATCATTTTCATCTTAGTTCGCACGAGAGGATCGGACGTAGATCGGTAGGGGAGAGATCTCCGCGCGCACCCCAGTGTTCGAACCTCAAGGGTCTTCCGGAACCCAAAATCCGACATTTGGCGCGCCAGGTAGGGGTGCGCCGGAATCTTTCTTCGGCTGTTCGCGTGTGATCTTCCGTCGTGTCCATGGTTGTCGCTTGTCGGGCTCACGCCGGGCTGCTCGCGCCACTCGCGTCGCCCAGACAGCGCCCATCGATGGCCCCCCTCGTCGTTCCCCGTCACCCGCCGCCAACGCCGCCACGGGCCCGGCGGGGAACGAGCAGCAGGCCTCGTCTCAGCATCCTTCGGTGCGGCGGGATGGCCGCACCGCCACCCCGTCGCTGACTCCAGCTGGCTCGTCGTCCCACGCCCGTCGCGCACCCATGGATGCGCATGCCTCACTGCTCTTGGCGCGGGAGCTCCTGCACTATCGCCCCGTCGACAACCTCTACGAGGACTGGCTCGCCCGCATCACCAAGCTCATCAGTGCCACAGGGGGCTCCCCCTTGCGGTCCCTCTCGCTGCCTCGCCCTCCGTCCCGTGCAGGGCGCGAGGATCAGGAGGCGCCTCCGCCGCCTCCTCCCCAAGAAGGTGCCTTGGCTCCAAGGCGCGCAGTCCCCAGGCGGGACCCTCCACGTCCGGCGCCTGCGCATCAAGAAGGGAGCTGCCAAGAGATCCCACGTCCCCGGGAAGGTGCTCGCGCGCTCCCAGCGCCGGCGCGCCGAGATTGCGCCTAAGCACCTCCACGACAAGACCCCGCGCTGCTCCCAGTGGCGGTGCATGGTGACCCGCAAGAACAAGTCCAGCACCAGCAAAGGGCACCGGTGGCCACGGCGGGCTGCCTCGCCTTCACCCCCGAGCTGCGCGGCGCCACAGCATGGCCAGGCAAATTCAAGCCTGACCTCCCTCCCTGCTACGATGGCACAGCGGACCCCGTGGAGTTCCTGCATCTCTACGAGCTGGGCATCGTAGCCGCCAATGGAGACGAAGAGGTCATGGCAAATTGGTTCCCCATGGCGCTCAAGGACGGCGCCCACACCTGGCTCCTGAACCTGGCTCCCGGCACGATCTCCTTCTGGAGCGAGATGCGCACCCGCTTCATCGCCAACTTCCAGGGCACTCGCGACCGGCCCCCGGCCGTGAGCGACCTGCGCCGCATCAAGCAACAGCCAGGAGAAACCCTGCAGAAGTACATCCAGCGCTTCAACTACGCTCGCCTCAAGATCCCCAAGGTGACTGAAGAAGCTATCATCTCAGCCTTCTCAGACGGCATGCGCGACGTCAAGATGAAGGAAGAGCTAGCAATCCATGAAGACCTGTGCACATCCTTGGAGCTATTCAGCTTGGCGACCAAGTGCACGAGGGCTGAGGAAGGGTGTCTCTCCCTCCTCGAGCTCCCGGCAGCCAACCTGGAAGAAAAGAAGCTCAAGGCCAAAGACATGAAGCGCAAGGGGGCTGCCGTGCTAGCAGCGGGACCGGACACCAAGCGAGGCAGGGATCAGCCCGAGTCATCCAAGGGAGGACGGTACTGCGTGTACCACGACCTCCACACCCACAACACCAACGAGTGTCAAGAGCTCAGAGCCGTGCGAGATGGGCAAATCGGCCAACGCCCAGAGTGCAACGACAGGGGCTATGGCCGAGGAGGAGGAAGAGGTGGCGGATGATGGGAAGACCGTGGCCTTCGCCAGGGATGGCGTGACCGCCCTCGCGAGGACCGCTGGTAGGACCAGCCTCGCGAGGGAGGCTGGAGGGACCAGCCTCGTGAGGGCCACCCACATGGCAACACAGGCCTTCCTCTTCTGCCGCCTCCATCGAGGAGGAACGAAGACCAACACCAAGACGATGGGGCTGGGGGCTTCCAAGAGCCGCGTGCAATTGCTTGCATCTTGGGTGGCGCCCAGGCCCCAGCCTCACAGCGCATCTTCAAGCAGTTTGCTCGCGAGGTGAATGCAGTCCTTCCCAAGCTTGAGGCCACGCGCCCTCTCAGGTGGTCTTCGTGTGTGATCACATTCAGTTCCGCAGACCAGCTCAAGTGTGCGGCAACGGTCGGATTCCTCCTGATGCTTTGCTCCCCAGTCATCAGCAACGTGCAGGTCACCAGGACCCTCATCGATGGCGGGGCAGGACTCAACGTCCTGTCTGTCGAGACGTTCGACAATCTCCAAGTGCCGTACGACCAGCTTCAGCCGACCAAGCCCTTCTCAGGAGTCACCGATGATTCCACTGTTCCAATTGGGCAGGTTCGCCTTCCGGTCACCTACGGGCAACGCAGCAACTACCGCACCAAGCTCATCGACTTCGACGTCGCTCACATCCGCCTGCCGTACAACGCCATCCTCGGGTACCCAACCCTAGCCAATTTATGGCAGTGACTCACCATGGTTACAATGTCCTCAAGATGCCAGGAAGCGGTGGAGTCATCACCGTACCCTGTGAAGAAAGGGATGCAGTGTGCTCGCTTGAGCGTGCGCTCCAAGCCGTAGCAATCAAAGACCCAGATCACGGGAGCGGGAGGCCTCCTGAGGCGACCCTCAAGAAGAAGAAGACCTCACCTGGCCCGAGCCACAAGGAGGCAGGCACCTCCGGAGGTACTGCGTCAGGATTCACGCTTGATCAGGGAGCGCCACCCTCTCATGCATAGGAAGGCGTGCCCAGCGCCCTCCTCAGGCAGGGCTTGGGGGCTCTCTCTTGGAGAGCCGCTGACCTTGCCAAGGTCGCGGGGGAGGCGCTCGGGCACCACTTGGAGGGGTGCTTTCAAGCACGCTTCCCTCAGAAAGGTACAAGTCAAAGGAGACCAAACCCTCAGGAGTTCATCGCAAGGAACACCCATGAGCTACAAGAGTCCAGAGTCATGCGCGGCAGCCGCCGCTTACCTGCCGTGGCCCCGCATCCAGGTGAGGATGGAGGACTGCGCGTCTGCGTCGACGTACCAGGGCTCAACCGAGCTGCGTCCCAGGAGCGCCTATGGCCTTTGGCCATAGGGCGCTACTAGGGACCACCTCACAGCTACGTTCGCATGCCCTTCGGCCTGCCGAGCGCGGTCGCCGCACATCAACGCCTATTGAGGAGCATTCTGGAGGCTCAGGAGGCCAGGCATCGCGCGGTCCTGGCGGAGGTGGCGATGGCCCCCGAAGACCTGCACGTCCCACCGGAGCCTCCCAAGGCCCCTGGGCTTGGGGGCTCACGAGGGCCGACGTCTTCACCGTGCATCGCTCACTTCCTCAGCATCACTTCATCTTCAATAGCACCAGGTGACATCTTTCAGCGTTCTACTTTCAGCCAGGAGCGCCCACAGGGCTGCACCATTCCCAGGCCGCGTGGGTCCGTCCCCGCGGTATGTATCCATTTTGGTTATGCTCTTTACTTACCTTGTTGGGGGCGCTCCTCCGGCTGCATCATCCCTGTCGGAGTAATGGGCCACGGGTCGGCCAACCCGAGGCCCAGAACCTTTCAAGACATCGGGGCAGGCTGCGCCTCTCAAGACCCTAGGGCGAAGAGCCGCCTTCGAGAAGTCGACGGCAAGATGGCCGACTGACCACTCACGGCTGAGTCCCAGGGACGACTTCAGGGAAAGCCGACTCCTGACTGGCGACTTCCAGAGAAGCCAGCTTTGGGGGAGTCGGCCTGCGACTCCAACAAACCCCATGACCTCATCAAGTGGGACGGGGCAGGGGAGTGGCTACAATGAAGCCCACTCCTGCCCCTTACCAAGGGCAGGCATGGCCACAGCGCGCCGTACCCCGGAAGATCTCCATGCGGCGTGGCACTGTTGCCGTGCCGGCCCTGACATCAGCACCGCAGGAACGAATCCGGCACCCACGACGGTTTGTCTGTGCGGCCCAGAGGCAGCGGGTCCCACCAGTCAGTGAGACCCCACGAGACGGCAAGAGGACCACCAGTCAGACCCGTCGAGAGTCGGCCCCGGGGAGTCGGCCGAGCCCTCCCCCGGGGTCCACGCACCATTAATCAAGATGTGATGGAGAGTGGCAATAGTGATCGCCCGCCAGGCGGCGGGGCTATTGCCACGACCTCATGATCAAGCCAGCGTCATCAGAAGCACGGCTACAGTAATCAGCAGCCGGCAAGACCCGCCCGCGGCGGACGCGGCCTGTCGGCTCCGTACCAGGCCAGTCGGCGGGGCCCACCAGTCGGCGGGCCCTAGCGGTCAGCAGGGAAGACGGAGGCCAGAGGCACTGACGGCTGGGCCCGCGTCCAGCCAGATTACCATTGTACCCCCGGGGGGTAGGCCTATATAAACCCCCCAGGGCACCCATGCAAAGGGTTGGAACCCATCTTAGCTCTAGACTAGATCATATAGGAGGGAGAGAGCTAGCCTTGCCCTCTCCTATCTCCTGGAAATAGCTCAAGGAGCAACCGTGTAAACACTTTGCCATAGTGATCATGCGGAGACCCCGCAGAGCAGCAGTAGGGGTATTATCTCCCCGGAGAGCTCTGAAGCTGGGTAAGATTCGCCGGCGTGCATGTCTTCGCCTCATCCCGTTTCCAGGCACCGGCGACGTTCTACTCGCCCCCACCATGATAAGCCAACCTTTGGCATATGTCGCACCTAACCCCTGACATTTGGCGCCCACCATGGGGCATGTTGCACCGCCGTCCGGAGACCTGTTCTGGATGGGAAACCTTTTTCTCCCTGGCGAGCGCAGCCAGACAGGCACGCCAGACGGAGTTTGCACCGACGCGCTGCGCGGCGTTGAGATCGCCTGCGCAGCCAGCTGCCTGGCCAAACTTGTCGGCGAGGTTCGCCTCTCCGACGAACCTACATCCAACGCAGGTACGGGCAGCTCCGAGAGCCTCCTCGCGGGCCTCCTCGATCAACTCCACGTTTCTGACGAGCCTGCCGTAGACTTAGAGTCTGTAGGCTCCACCGACCCGATGCTGGTCGACTCCGACACCACGTCGCTTGACGTGTTCCCCACCAATGTGGTGGTCTACGACGAACCTCTCCCTCGCGCGGAGAGCAACGGAAGCACCGTCACCGAGGTGCTCGTCATCAGTCATCACGAGCTCCCCGGCGGAGGAGCGCACGACTCACTCGGCGCGGCGCTACAAGACCTAACTGCGCCCATTCCGGAAGACGCTGACACGGAGACGTTGGAGGCGCGCCGCCATCAGCTCGTTGAAGGCGCGAAGAAGCTGGCTAGCATGAGATGCTTATCAGAAGCCTACCAGCGGGAGATGGATCGCGCCGTCGGTGGCTCGCCGGCCCCGGCGGGGCCTAGCCGCCTTGGCGCGGTCCAGCAGCGCGGCGTAGCCATCGCCAACCTGTTTGGGGCAAGCCGCCCTCTGTACGCTACACCAGCGGAGAACATCCGAGCCGCCCAGGCAGCAGCGGACGAGCTGGACAATTTCGAGGGCGAAGAACGCCGCCTCATGATGGAGCGAGTCCAGCAGCTCCTCGACGCGGCTGCCGCGCAGAACGAGGCCGGCTGCCGCACGGAGGCGCCGCAGCGGCAAAACGACGACCTTCGCCGAGATCAAGGTGCGATGTCTCGGACTCCGACTGGCAGCACCCGAGACAAGGATCCGGCTGTCAGCCACAGTCGGACTCGCATTACCATAGAGCGCGACCGAGACGGCCCCCCGATAGTAGTGGAACGACGGGACGACTGTCCGCCTCGCCCTCCTCGCAAGGAGATGCGAGTCTCCCCGCCGCTTGTTGACCATCCGACTCTCGGCGACCGCCTTGGCCGCTGAGAGGGAGTTGGAGAGAATGACGCCCGCCACCGGATCGACCAACTTCACCGATCCCTTGCGCTAGAAGAAGAAGACGAGTTGGGTCCGCCTTGTTTCGGGCCCCGCATTCGAGACGAGCCCTTTCCCAGAGGGTTCATGCTCCCAAGAGACACGCCCAAGTATACCGGCTCCGTGAAGCCGGAAGACTGGCTAGTCGACTACTCCACGGCTGTCAGCATAGCAAACGGCAACAAGCGTGTCGCCGTAAAGTACGTTCCGCTCATGCTCCAGGGCACGGCCCGGACATGGCTGAACAGCCTGAAGCCCCGCAGCATCAACAGCTGGGTCGACTTCACCGAAGCGTTCATCCGCAACTTCACCATCACGTACAAGCGTCCTCCCAAGCCTCGTCAGTTCTCCTTGTGCGTGCAAGGCCCCGACGAGTCGACTCGCGATTACCTCACGCGTTGGGCCAAGCTTCGGAACTCCTGCGAGGGCGTGCACGAGGTGCAGGCCATCGAGTACTTCACAGCCGGGTGTAGAGAAGGCACCCTCAAGCACAAGCTCCTCTGCGACGAGCCAGAAACCCTCGACGAGCTGGTGATCATAGCGGACAAGTACGCCACGGCCGACTCTTCCATGAAGGCGGAGATTCAAATCAGCACAACTGGCAAAGTGGCCCCTCAAGATCCAAGAACTTCGGCGGCAGACGCCAACCGGCGACAACAGCAGGGCGACCACAAGCGCAAGGCCCCGCAGCCGGCTTCCAGCAGCCGGCAGGTCGCGACCGTTGAAGCCCAGCAGCCGGATGAGAAGCTTCCACCCAAGCGATAGAAAGGCGGCAAGCCAAACTGGTTGCCGGCCTTCTCCTATGAACAGACCCTGGATGGACCTTGCAAGTTCCATAATGGTGCGAAGCCGTCGAATCACACCACCCGGAAGTGCCACTGGCTCACCAGGATCGCCAAGGGAGACGGCCTCCTGCCACCCCCGCCTGCTGGGCAGCCGCCTCCGCCTCTGCCCCAGCAGCTGGCTGTCAGGCCAGTCGGCGCAGTACAAGACGAATACCTTGAAGAACACGGGGCCTACATGGTGTTTACCAGTATGGCTGATGATCAACGCAGCAGGCGGCTGCAGCGACAAGAGGTGAATGCAGTAGCATCAGAGACGCCAGAGTTCATGCACTGGTCCGAGAAGCCCATCAGCTGGAGCAAGGCTGACCACCCAGAGGTGATGCCAAGTCCGTGCTCCTATGCCTTGGTCTTGGACGCCACCTTTGCTATGGATAGACGAGCCGCGCGTTTCTCGCGAGTTCTGATAGACGGAGGCAGCAGCATCAATATCCTGGACAAGGACACCATGGAGAAGTTAGGAATCAAGCAAAGACAGCTTCAGAATAGCCGGACTGTGTTCGACGACATTGTTCCTGGGCTTTCCTGCTCACCAATCGGCAAGATCCTGATGGACGTCCTCTTTGGAGACAAAGATCACTTCCGCCGAGAGTCTGTTTGGTTTGAGGTGGTGGACCTCGAGAGCCCATACCATGCGCTACTCGGCCGACCCGCCTTGTCCAAGTTCATGGCGGTCCCCCACTACGCCTACCTCAAGATGAAGATGCCCAGTTCCAGGGGAATTCTGACTATAGCCGGCAACTATCGGAAGTCGTCTGCCTGTGCGGCTAAGAGCAGTCGGCTGGCCGAGTCCCTGGTAATCGCGGCCGAGAAGCGGCTCCTTGAGCGAGTTGTGGCGATGGCCGGCAAGCAGCTTGAGGTATCGCCCAACCCAAAGGAGTCGGAGGCTGAGGGTTCGTTCAAGCCGGCCAAAGAGACAAAGAAGATACCCTTGGATCTGGAGCACCCAGAGAGGTACGCTGTCGTAGGTGCAAACCTCGACAACAAATAGGAAGGCGAGCTCATCGATTTCCTCCGTGAGAATCGGGAAATCTTCGCATGGTCCCCCAAAGACATGCCAGGTGTACCGACGGAATTCGCCGAGCACAAGTTACATGTCCGATCTGATGCAAAGTCGGTCAGGCAGCCCCTGCGCCGCCTATCAGAAGAGAAGAGAAGAGTTGTCGGAGAAGAGATAGCCCGACTCCTAGCAGCCGGCTTCATTATGGAAGTGTTCTTTCTGGAATGGCTAGCAAATCCGGTCCTGGTACTGAAGAACAAGCAGTGGCGAATGTGTATTGACTACACGAGCCTCAACAAGGCCTGCCCCAAGGACCCATTTGCTCTACCAAGAATCGATCAGGTGATAGACTCCACAGCCGGATGCGAGCTGTTGAGTTTTTTGGATGCATACTCAGGATATCACCAGATCAAGCTGAACCCGGCTGACAGACTGAAGACCGCCTTCATCACACCGTTTGGAGCCTTCTGCTACCTCACCATGACGTTCGGCTTAAGGAATGCCGGCGCCACCTTTCAGCGTTGCATGCAGAAGTGCCTCCTCAAGCAGCTCAGCAGGAACGCCCACGTCTACGTAGACGACGTGGTGGTGAAGACGGAAAAGCGTGGAACACTGCTGGAAGACCTCAAGGAGACTTTTGAGAACCTACGCCGATTCCAGATCAAGCTCAATCCCGAGAAGTGTGTCTTTGGAGTACCAGCCGTCCAGCTCCTTGGCTTCCTGGTCTCTGAACGCGGCATAGAATGCAACCCAGTAAAGATCAAGGCCATTGAGAGAATCGAGGTACCCAGCCGACTGCTGGATGTGCAAAAGTTCACCGGCTGCTTGGCGTCCATAAGCCGATTCATCAGTCGGCTGGGCGAGAAAGCTCTCCCCTTATACCAACTCATGAAGAAGACCACTTTTTTCGAGTGGAACCATAAGGCAGACGAAGCTTTTCTCCAGTTGAATAAGATGCTAACTACTCCACCCGTCCTGGCGGCTCCGACTCCCAAGGAACCTATGCTCCTGTACATCGCCGCCACCAGCCGGGTGGTCAGCACGGTCATTGTAGTGGAACGCAAGGAGGAAGGCAAGGCACTACCTATCCAGAGACCGGTATATTACCTGAGAGAAGTACTGTCGACCTCCAAGAGAACTACCCCCACTACCAGAAAATGTGCTATGGCATACACTTTACTGCCAAGAAATTGAAGCCTTACTTTCAAGAGCATCCAATCACGGTGGTCTGCACGGCCCCGCTTGCCGAGATCATTGGTAGCCGAGATGCTTCTGGCCGAGTGGCCAAGTGGGCCATAGAGCTGGCTCCCTACACCATCCACTACCAGCCCCGCACCGCTATCAAGTCACAAGCACTGGCCGACTTCCTCGTCGACTGGCCGAGACCCAGTACCTACCTCCAGCACCTGACTCCACCCATTGGCGGATGCATTTCGACGGCTCCAAGATGCGCACCTGCTTAGGAGCCGGTGTCGTCCTCACCTCTCCTAAAGGCGACAAGCTCAAATACGCACTGCAAATCCATTTTGCTGCCTCCAACAACGTCGTCGAGTACGAGGCGCTCATTCACGGGCTCCGGCTTGCCAAAGAACTTGGCATCCGCCGGATCTTGTGTTATGGCGACTCGGACTTAGTGGTCTAGCAGTCATCTGGCGACTGGGATGCGAAAGATGCAAACATGGCGAGTTACCGTTTCCTCGTGCAGCAACTCAGCGGGTATTTCAAAGGGTGCGAGTTCCTCCATGTGCCAAGAAACGACAACGACCAAGCAGACGCCTTGGCACGAATCGGCTCTACCCGCCAAGCAATACCATCCGGGGTTGCCCTTCAACGCCTCCTCAAGCCGTCTGTCAAGCCTTCACCAGAATCAGACTCCATTTTTGTGCCGGCTCCTCCCGAAGACGTCGGATCCGACTCCAGAGCCCCGGCAGTCGGTACGGGGATTTTGGCAGATAGCTCCAAAGCCGCCACAGTCGAGCCCGGCCCAGGGACTGCAGCGACGAACTCGAAGACTCCAGAACTCGACCCAAGGGCCGCGCCAGCCGGCCTGGGGACTTCATTAACCCAGCAAGCGGTTGTTGACTCCAACCCGCCGCCTCCCAGCCCAACCGCCCTCGTCCAAGTCGTAGTTCTGGCAGTCGAAGAAATAGCAGCACCCTCATGGGCCCAGCCCATCCTCAAATTCCTGGTGAGCAAAGAGCTGCCGACTGATGAGACCTCAGCTCGGCAAGTACAACACCGGGCGGCAACCTACACCATATTCAAGAGAGAGCTGGTCAGGCGCAGCGTCACTGGTGTCTACCAGCGCTGCATAGAGCCAGAGCAAGGCCAAGCAATTCTCAAAGACATCCATCAAGGCGAGTGCGGCCACCATGCGGCTTCAAGAGCGCTTCTCGCAAAAGCCTTTCGACACGGTTTCTTCTGGCCGACTGCCTTAGAAGAAGCCAAGGAATTGGTCCAAAAATGCAAAGGGTGACAGAAGTTCAGCTCCAAGCCGCACCAGCCGGCTTCTGCACTCAAGACCATCCCCATTGCCTGGCCTTTCGCAGTTTGGGGTCTATACATGGTGGGGCCATTCAAGACAGCACGAGGTGGCCTAACTCACTTACTCGTCGCAGTGGACAAGTTCACCAAGTGGATAGAAGCAAAGCCAATCAAGAAGCTGAACAGTCCAACTGCCGTAACTTTCATCTCTGATATCACAATTCGATATGGCATACCACACAGCATCATCACCGACAACGACACAAATTTTTCCAAAGGCGCCTTGGCCCGTTTTTGCGCAACACAGGGCATCCGACTGGACCTAGCGTCCATCGCCCACCCACAGTCCAACGGCCAGGTGGAGCGAGCAAACGGCCTCATCCTGTCCGGCATCAAACCCCGGCTGATCGAGCCTCTGGAGCGCTCGGCTGGCTACTGGCTCAACGAGCTACTAGCCGTCCTCTGGAGTCTGCGCACGACTCCAAACAAGTCAACCGGCTTCACGCCTTTCTTCCTCGTCTACGGTGCTGAAGCCGTCATCCCAAAGGACATAGAGTTCGACTCCCCACGAGTCACCATGTACACCAAGGAGGAAGCAGAAGAAGCACGACAAGACGGCGTCGATCTGCTGGAAGAGGGCCGGCTGTTGGCACTCAACCGGTCCAGCATCTACCAGCAGAGCCTGCGCCGATACCACAACAGGAAGGTCAAGCCAAGATCTTTCCAACAGGGCGACCTTGTGCTCCGGCTGATCCAGCGAACAGCCGGCCAGCACAAGCTGTCGGCGCCTTGGGAAGGCCCTTTCATCATCAGCAAAGTACTGGGTAACAACTCCTACTACCTAATTGACGCTCAGAAGCCCCGAGCACGCAAGAGGGACGACTCCGGCAAGGAGACAGAGCGGCCATGGAATGCAAATCTCCTCCGAAGATTTTACAGTTGATGCAGTATGTACCATGCTACCTTTTGTATTAAAGTACCAAGACATTGGGCCCCCCGAGACGAGCTCGGGGACTGCCCTCTTTTTTCTGTATGATAAAAATTATGCCTACAAGTATGTTACTCTTTGTTATACCGTTTGGCACCGGGCTCGACAAGTCAGCCTGGGGACTTGCCGCCTTGCACTATGAAATGCTTTCTGCAGTCGGACAAGTAGTGTGTAAACGCCTAAACCGTCTCCTGTCAGAAGCCGCAGCTCGCAGAGCGACTGTACGGTGGGCAGAAGTAAGGTAGAATGTGCATTCGCATGAAAAATGGCTAAGGACTCAAAGCATAAAGCATAGTTCAAGACGGCTTCCAGCCTTTTTGCAAACCGACTCTCGAGTAGTTGGATTGCCGCCTTCTATTCAACTTGCTCAAAAACTCTGAAAAAACGGCTAAGTACTTGCCTGCCCAAAGTAGCCAAGCATTTGATCCAGCGACAGTCCGCAGAGTGGCTGTCCGATTGGCAAGGCAGGCAACTAAGAGAAAGCGGCAAAGGGAAAAAGCCAAATGAGCAATGAGCAAGAAAAGATAGAACTCATTTACATAACGTAGGCCCTTGGCCGAATATTCGAGCAGAAGTTCAAAATACACCCCGCGGGTGGAATTGTGCGAATTAATAAGTTCTTCAAACACTACTAAAGCAGGTAAAATAAAGATAAGGCGGAAACTTAGGAAGCAGCAGACGGATTCGGAGGGTCGGAGGAGGCGGCAGCGTCAGGCGTCGGGGCGGCCGGCTGGGTAGTCTCGGCTTCATTGCCGCCGACGGCAGTTGGGTCAGTCGCACGCGACTCGTTGCTGGAGGCGCGGTCGAGCTGAGGCTGGCCGCCTGCTCCGTCTTCCGTCTCGCCTCCGTCCTCCGCCTCGCCTTCATCCTCGACGCTGGAGCCAATCACCTCCGCCGAGTCTTCGCCGTAGTCTGGGTTCATCCCAAACCACTCTGGCGGTACCTCCTCGCCGTCTTCAGACCGCTCGGGGACGAAGATGTTGGTGTCGGTGTACTCGGCGATCGCCGCAACACGCTTGACGAGGGCGTCTTCCGCAGCTTCCAGCTCTGGCTGGGCCTCTGACCGAAGTGTGGCCAGCCAGTCTAGATCCAGCCCCGGATACCACGCCTTGACGAACTCCAAGGCCCGGCGTGCTCCAGCTCGGGCCGAAGAACCCTTCCAGGCCTCAAGACGACCAGCCGTGACCTCTAGCCAGTCGGCTGTCAGGCAGGGGGTGCGCGGAGCCTGCATGTCCGGCCATAGGGCGGCAATCGCCTGGGCACCGACACGCTGAAGCAGGCGCAGCATCCGGTGAGTCGGCCGAAGGTGAGCCTCGATGCTCAGGATGTGCTCGTCAAGGGTTCGGGTGGCATCGGCGGTGATCTCTGCGCCCTCCGCCCTCCGACCTTCACGGTCAGCCTCGATGGCTTGGATGGCGGCCTACAAGTGCCCAGGAAAGAAGTCTGCCAAGACGGAAGAAACGAAGAAGCAAGTCAAAAACCAGGAGTCGGCACAACTTATAATCGGCAGCTCGAAGAAAGAAAGTAAAGAAACTCACCATCGACGATGTCTTCAATCTCATGGAAGCCGGAGGCCAGCATTGCCTCCTTGTCAGACCAGGAGGAGTGCTCGCTCACGAACTCGGCCAAGAGGGCGGTTTCCGTCTCTTCCGCCTCCCTCTGTGTCTTCACAAGCAGCTCCTTCTGCTCCGCCAATTGAGTGGCCAGCAGATCGTGCTCTATGGTGAGCTTGCTGCACTCCTCCCCTTTGGCGCGCAACGCGGAGTTGGCTTCGCTCAGCTGCTGTTGAAGAGCAGCGTTGGCTCCTGAAAAGAAGGAAGAAAGAAGGCGTTAACTCATCAATAAAGAAGATCGCCGGGGAGATCCGGCCCGACTGCTCATCAGTCGGCCCGAATCTCGAGGTCTACAGCCCGCGGGTGCGCCAGCGCGCCCCCGCAAAGAAGAAAAAGGACTTACTCTGGCTCTCAGACAAATCGGTGGTCCGCTTGCCCAGCTCTTCAACGTTACGGTTGAAGGCAGTGACACGGAGGTTGTGGTAATCCTGCGTCGAGCATTTCAGACAAAAAGTTAATACCCAGAGTTCATCAATTGGAGTTCCGGGCCGCCTGCTCAGCAGCCAACCCGAAACTCGGGGACTACACCCAGTGGGTGCGCTGGCGCGCCCCCATAGAGAGGAACAAGGAAACAAGGACCAAAGGAAAAAACATACCCGGACGGCTGCCCGCGACGCCAGGTACGCCTTGGTGCAATTCTAGAGAGCGTCGCCCTCAGCACGAAGCTTCGCGTGGACGTCCAGAAGCACCTGGTTCAGCGGCCCTGTGCCGCCTCCTCGCACCCACCCAATGGGCTCGGCGCTCGTCGCTTCGGCATCTGGGATCGCCGAGCTGGCGGTGCCGGCCTCCAGGGGGTGGGGTGCCGAAGTCGCCTTCTCCAGACGGCGGCACGTCGGCGAGCCGACTTGGAGGAGTAACCTCGCCATGGCCTCGTCTTCGGTCGGCGGCACCGGAGGGTCCGCTGGCTGCTTGCCTTGCGTGCTCTCAGACGGCGGAGGAGGCGGCAGCGGAACGATCACGTCCGGCGTAGAGGGGTCGCCGCCTTCCCTCTCCACGACGGGGTTCTCGCCGCCGGCTTCCCCAGTCTGCCCAGTGAACTCCGGAGGCGGCGGCGTAGAGTTTAGCGGGGTGACGAACACCGCTGATTGGCAGCGTGCGGCCTCCTCAGCCCGCCGCTTCGTCGCGGCGGCGGCTTCGACCTCCGCCAGTTTTTTCTTGGCGGAGGCCTCCGCCCTATCGGCCTCCGCCTTCTCCAGGCGAACGGCCTCTTCTTTGTTGCGCTTCTCCTGCGCATTCCGCTCTGTCACCTCCCGGAGGTCAGCAGCGGGGTCAATCCGCCAAGTGGTGGCGGACGTCTCCGCTGACCCCATGACGGAGGCGGCGGTGACCCTCTCAAGAGTGAGGGGAGCCTTGAAGTAAGGGAAGCAAGCAAAAGACTCAGGCAAAGCCACAAAGAAAGAATAAAGCATTGAGACAGAATACTCACGCGGAGACCAATGGCGGCTTCTTCACTTCCTTACGGAAGCGGATGGCCTTCGCAGCCGCCTCATCCCGCCGGGTCACCGCAGCCGAACCCTTGGGTTTCTTCAGCCGACTACCGAACAAGGTCGGCACGGCCCTGCGCTTCTTCCCGCCGCCTGGAGCACCCGGCACGGCAGAAGAGCCCGTGCCAGGCTGGCTCGCTCCTGGCCGATGGCGGGGGGCGACTTCTCCCTCGGCGTCGTCGTCAGGCCAGTCGGCGAAAGTGGCCAAAGGCCTGAAGTCGCCTGCTGCTCCTCCTCCTCCCTCGGCGTCGTCCTCCAGAGCCGCCGCCCCCAGATCGGGGTCGTCGACGTCGCTCTCCGCCGGTCGGCGAGGAACTCGCGGGCCGGCCCCGAGGTGCCAGCTGGCGGGTGGAGGAGGGGATTCTGACCAAAGCCGACTGGTCAAAACAAACTCGGCGAGAAAGAAGACAATCCAAAGAAAGAAAGGAAAGGCAACTAACCACGGGCGGGGGGTTGGCGCGGGAGTAAGGCTCCTTGCCGAACCGCCAATCCTCCAGGAGCTTGCTGTCCGAGAGGTAGTTCACCATGAAGGCCACCTCCTCGTGAGGCATGTCCTTGGTGAACATCCGACTCGGGTCGCGGTGCCCGCTCATTTGGCATATCATATGGGGGCGGCCTTGGAGCGGGAGAACTCGGCGTGCCACGAAGGCGGCCAGCAGGTCTGGATCAGTCAAGCCCTCCGACCGCGTCAGCACTCAGAGTCGCGCGATGGCGCCGGCTCCAGCAGGCGTCAGCGACTTGGCCCGGTACGACCAGTTGGGCAGTCTCCCAGCCGGCGGGCCGGCTTCGAAAGCCGGCAGGTTGACCCAGTCGCCCCTCGCGGAGATGCTCCTGACGTAGAAGTACGATCTCTGCCACATCTTCACCGACTTTATCAGCGAGATGGACGGGAAGGGGTTGTCGGCCCCCGACCTTCACACGGCGATGAAAGCGCCACATTGGGCCGGCACTCCTACAGCCTGGGTGCCGAGCTTGGAGAAGAAGAACTCCCCCCAGAGCTCGAGGGTGGGGAGGACTCCGAGGAAGCCTTCGCACAAGGCCACGAAGGTGGACAACAGCACCACCGTGTTGGGGGTGAGGTGGTGCGGCTGGAGGCCGTAGAACTCCAGGAAGGATCGGAAGAAACTGCTCGCCGGCAGCCCCAACCCGCGCAAGCAGTGCGAGCGGAAGATGACCCGCTCGCCCTCCTGCGGCGCGGGGGAAATCTCCCCCTTCTGCGCAAGACGCACCCGCACGTGATCCTCCCCGGGGAGCCGACGAGTCTTGCGGAGGAACTCAATGTGGTCGTCGTGAACTTGGGAGCCGTCCCAAGTGCCGGAGCGCACCGGGGGAGGCGAGGCGGCGGAGGAAGAACTCATCGCGAGCTGATCACCGCGGCGTTTGTCGGAGCTTGGGCGCGCGGCGGAGCGAAGAAGAAGAAGAAGGAGGAGAGCAAGGAGTAGTGAGAAGGAGGAGAGCAAGGAGTGGTGGGAAGGAGGAGCGCGCGTGCCCCCCTCTTTCCCCTACTTATAGCCTCGTGGGATGCGAATCTGTGGGGGAGGTCGTGGGATTTACTGCGCCCACGGCCCCACGACCCCCACATTCCATGACAAAGTTACTACGTGCAGTAACTGCACGGGAATCCCAACCGTCCGCCGGGGCCGCGGCGGATCCGCTCGGGCGCCGAGGCGCGGTAGTGGCGGGCCCCGCCTATGGGCCTGTCCCGTCGTACGCGTAGGCTGGCAGAATGGCCCAGCCATGTGTCATCGCATGACAGGCCTAGAACGGGCGGCGGCCCGGAGGCTTTGCAAGCACGCTACTTGGATCCCGTCGCGATGTTAGAAATATTGTGCGAGTCAGAGTTGGGCGAGTCCGACTCCTTCTAGCCGGCCCGGCGGAAGTCCACCAAGAGCCATGTGTTGAGCACCCGGAAAGAGAAACTACTGAGGCTTCTCGGCCGATCGTCCGCGGCGCCTCACCAGCTTCGGGGACTACTGTCGGAGCAATGGGCCACGGGTAGGGCAACCCGAGGCCCAGAACCTTTCAAGACATCGGGGCAGGCTGCGCCCCTCAAGACCCCAGGACGAAGAGCCGCCTTCGAGAAGTCGACGACAAGATGGCCGACTGACCACTCACGGCCGAGTCCCAGGGACGACTTCAGAGAAAGCCCACTCCTGACTGGCGACTTCCAGAGAAGCCAACTTTGGGGGGTCGGCCTGCGACTCCAACAAACCCCATGACCTCATCAAGTGGGACGGGGCAGGGGAGTGGCTACAATGAAACCCACTCCCGCCCCTTACCAAGGGCAGGCATGGCCACATCGCGCCGTACCCCGGAAGATCTCCGTGCGGCATGGCACTGTTGCCGTGCCGGCCCTGACATCAGCACCGCAGGACCGAATCCTGCACCCACGACGGTTTGTCTGTGCGGCCCAGAGGCAGCGGGTCCCACCAGTCAGTGAAACCCCAGGAGACGGCAAGAGGACCACCAGTCAGACCCGTCGAGAGTCGGCCCCGGGGACTCGGCCGAGCCCTCCCCCGGGGCCCATGCACCATTAATCAAGATGTGATGGAGAGTGGTAATAGTGATCGCCCGCCAGGCGGCGGGGCTATTGCCACGACCTCATGATCAAGCCTGCGTCATTAGAAGCACGACTAAAGTAATCAGCAGCCGGCAAGACCCACCCGCGGCGGACGCGGCCTGTCGGCTCCGTACCAGGCCAGTTGGCGGGGCCCACCAGTCGGCGGGCCCCAGGGGCAGGTGGGGAAGACGGAGGCCAGAGGTGCTGATGGCTGGGCTCGCGTCCAGCCGGATTACCATTGTACCCCTGGGGGTAGGCCTATATAAACCCCCAGGGCACCCATGCAAAGGGTTGGAACCCATCTTAGCTCTAGACCAGATCATATAGGAGGGAGAGAGCTAGCCTTGCCCTCTCCTATCTCCAGGAAACAGCTCAAGGAGCAACCTTGTAAACACTTTGCCATAGTGATCATGCGGAGACCCCGCAGAGCAGCAGTAGGGGTATTATCTCCCCGGAGAGCCCTGAAGCTGGGTAAGATTCGCCGGCGTGCATGTCTTCGCCTCATCCCGTTTCCAGGCATCGACGACGTTCTACTCGCCCCCACCATGATAAGCCATCCTTTGGCATATGTCGCACCTAACCCCCGACAATCCCCACGCCACTCGGGCCCGACCCAGCGGCGGTTGCTTTCCCAGCATTTACCTTAGGTTGAAGTTGTTCTTTCACGCTTAATCTGATTCCCATAATTATCACCTACTGCTTGTCGTCATGCAAAGCGCTTGCACATTAAAAGGGGGTACCTGAGCATCGCGACTCATGGGCTCCTACTGGCTCTCCAGCCCTCACCCCCTGGCCTTGACCCACGGCATGGCGACCTGTCATACCAGCGGCGGCTGAGCTCGCTCGAGGGCCGGGACCTGAGGACGTAGAGCATTTGCATTCTAACAACCCTGCAGGAACACACCAATTGATAAAGGCCCAGAGCCAGGCGCAACCCGCCTCGAGGTAGGGCCTCGTGAGTCCCGCGCTGGCTCACGGGTGCCCAGATACCTCTCCTAGCCCTACCGTGCCGGCCACGTGTCAGGGCGGGGCTGTACATGCCCCGGGGGCTCCTCCCAGAGGGGAGCCCCCTCCCACGCACCAGTGGAAGCACCATGCTCCGCGCTGGCTGACGACACTGCCGAGGAGCGGCTATGCCCGTACACATACGGAAGCGCTATGCTCCGCGCTGGTGATAAACAACTGAGGGCGGACCACGGCCGTACCAACCTCAGGGAGCCCAGAGCTAAGTGTCCGGCATCATCGCAACGCCTCCCCTCGGGAGTGCCGCATGAGGGGGCTGGACACGGGGGCTACGCCCGGGCCTCGCCCGAGCGCATGCCACCCAGCCAGGTCCCACTCCTCGAGCGGAGCCAAGGTACGAAACCCGTTTGAGCGTCAAGGGGCACTCCCGAGCATCGCGACTCGGGAGCCTAACTTGCCACGCAGCCCCTCACTCCTTAGTCCCGTCCATGGTTTCCGGTCGGGGCTAATGCTGGGTGAGGTATGCGCGGGGCCGGGCCCTGCCACTCCTCGCTCCCCCCTTCCCTACTTGTTGCTTGCGCGTCAAGGGGGACTCCTGAGCATCGCGACTCAGGAGCCTAACTTGACACGTAGCCCCTCACTCCTTAGTCCCGTCCATGGTTTCTGGTCGAGGCTAACGCTGGCTGAGGTACGCGCGGGGCCTGGCCCTGCCGACGCAGAGCGTAAGCAAGTAGGAGAGGAAAATGCAAATTCCAGGAAATTCAAAGCAAATATTACAAGCCATAAGATTGTTCCACAACACCAAACACAAGTTTAAACGCCTCCGTGAGGCATGGTGCATGTGCAGGAATAAAACTTGATGGAAGTCGCGAAGGGATCACTCCCCAGTAACGCCGTCACCAGTGGTGGAGTCACGCTGGACGGCTTCGCCTCTCGAGGTCGCGAGGCCGACGGCACCCGCCCGGGCAGGACGCTGGGGGAGCGAAACTTGCCCAGCAAAACCTCGGCTCGGCCTCTCACGGCCTCAGCGGCAGCAGCGGCACGGTCGCCGCTCATGGGCTCCAGCAGGCTGTCGAAGTCGGCGTTGGGGTCGCGAGGAGTTCGGGGGAGCCGCTGAAGCCCTCAGTCCCTCCGCAGCTGCCTGAGGAGCTGCAGGAGGAGCAACGGGTGGGGCTGGTCCTCGCCAGTTCGTCACCTCTACTGCTTCCCTTAGGGCAGCATTCCAGCCGGCGTCCTTTTGCATCAAAGACCTTGAAGAACATCAAGGAGGCACCGTCGTATTCAAGATGGATCACCAAGGCGCCGTCCGTGCGACAGACCCGGGCAATCTCACCCCAGCCCTGGGTCATGAAGACCTTGCCCGGAGCGACGACCGCGACCTCCGCTCCGGTTGCAGGGCTGCCATAGTCGGTGTGCTGCAGCCAGAGCTCCAGGGCCCCGCTCGGTGGCATCTCTAAGGCGAAGGAGGGAGGAAGGCGGATCCACGAAGTTGGAGGCATGGCGGCGTGGAGCACAAGCTCACGAGAGGAGCACTCCGCGTGGACTCCATGGGGGACGACGCGCACCACTGTGACTCACCGGTGTCAGCGGCGACACTGTCGGTGTTGCTCGGTGCCCTCCACCCTGTGGCCTACGACACGGGCGTACAAGGGCAGCGGAAACCCAGGCGGCTGCCGCTCGTACCATGACCTCGACACCTCCTGCCAGGCGCCTTTGTCCCGACGAAAGAGGATTGGCCGCTTTTTCGGCGGGAGGGGGTCAGGACCCTCTCTGGGGGCCTTTCCCTTCTCTTGAGTTGAAAACTGGCAGATCGGTGCCATTGGTGCAAGAGGAAGCAAGGATGAGGAGGAAGAAGAGGAGGAGTAACTGAAAGGGGTGAAGTGGTGGAGCTCACGCAGCCCCGTACTGAAAGGGGAAGGCCAACCGCCAAGCACCATGACCTCAGGTAATCATGACCCATATCTCTGCATGCAGGAACTTGTCATGTAGTGTGGTTGCCGAGGCGTCATGGGAAGTGCAGACGCCCACACCCAATCAACCGCCACGCGGCGCCCAAGGCCGCAGGCTGTTAGGGCCCGCGGCGCTTCGCGCTTGCCCCTTCGCTTCTCTGCTAAGCCAAGCCCGCGCGCGCCTTGGGCCCGGGGGCTACTGTCGGCGTTCTGGGAACGGGGTTCCCCAGACTTGCCTGCCTGCGGCCTGCGACGTGGCTCAAGTGGGGGCCCAGCGCGGCCCATCTTCATCAGCCCAAGCTCAAGACCCTCGCGAGGGGCCAAGCCTCACGGGCGGACGACAGGGAGCTTCCACAAGAGCGGCCTCATCAGACAGGCTCGCGAGGAGGCGGAGAGATCAATGCAAGGGTACCTCACGAGGATCCCATGACACAAGCCATGACGATCAAGGCCAGGCGGGCGCCGGCCTGCGCAGGGTCCTTGTTTCCCCTTTGGTGCAAAGGGGGCAAGCACATGCCAAGGTATTAGGCAAAGGTTACCATTACGGTGCAACGAGACCAAGACCAGCCGGACGGCTGGACGGAGGTCACCGTGGAGCCCAAGATGGCGTCATCACCAGTGCTTTTGGCAGCCGAAGACCACCTTTGGTCAGGATAACTTGTACTAGATGTTCCCCTTCAAAATGGTCAATTGTTGGCGCCCTTCCCACTCAATTATTCGGGGAGAGGCCCAGTGCCTCTATAAATAGGGCTAGCCTCCACAAAGGAGAGGGAGGGAAAAAAGAGGGGCAGCAGCAGAAGGAGAGAGGAAGGGAGAAACCCAGTAAAGAGGGAGCAGCAGAAGGAGAGAGGAAGGAGGAAACCCAGAAGAGACTAAGTAGAACACACCGCACCAGCTCAAGAACACCCCTCGCGATGCTGTTCTTCCCTTGTACTGTCCATCATCAGCCCCAGAGGCAATCCATCACACCACACACTGGAGTAGGGTATTACACCACAACGGTGGCCCGAACCAGTATAAACCTCGTGTCTCTTGTGTTGTTCATCATTTTCATCTTAGTTCACACGAGAGGATCGGACGTAGATAGGTAGGGGAGAGATCTCCGTGTGCAACCCAGTGTTCGAACCTCAAGGGTCTGCCGGAACCCGAAATCCGACAGTTACAAGGTTCAAATTCCCGAGTTATATGGCTCAAATTCGAAGATTACAAGGTTCAAACTGATATTAGAAATGAAATTCAACTCATTAGCTGCAAACGCTTGCGCCGATGCACTGAACATGGATATCAGAGAGGTTCAAACTAATATCACCGCTTCTAAGTCTGGCTTCAAAACCTCACAATTTTTGCAAAGGGGTCAGCCACTGAGAAGTCATTTATGGGGTTGACCCAATGACTTCCAATTACTCTGTCATATGAAGTTCCAAAATGAAATTCAGCATTTTTGGAGCCTACTCCATTGTGCCGTAGGCGCCGGGGCTGATCAACAACATTCATTTTTGCGAAATAAATGTAGGGAAAACCTCATTTCCTTCAGCACCCTTGCTCTGAAAACAAAGAACCTGGCGAATATAATCTCCGGTAAGGTCCCTCGGTAGGAGTTCAAAGTAATTTCTGAGATATGCATATCTAGGCATTCGACGTGATTGTTATAGTGTATCACATTATCCATCACTGGGCCTAATATTATCTGCAAAAGAAGAAAACATGTTAGTGCCTACATGCAGTTTTGAACATTACTACAGGCCTAGCTATTTGGTTTGCAGGATTTGTAAAATGCACTAACATGCCATCTTCGATCATGATTAACATGGGCATTTGATTACATTCTAGAAAAATGTAGCCTTCTTCACAAGAGGTTGGAGTGGAGGAGAAGTTCCCTAAGAAAACTAGTACAGATGAATCCAAAGGAGAAATGCTTATTGATTGTAACCATATGGATCAAGCAACCAATATGGGGGGGCATGTATGTACTGAAATCCTCCAAAAGAACCTTCAGAAATCGTAGTACATTGTCATTGTACACTTGGAAAAAGATTTCACAAATTGAACTCCCTTATGGTTAACATTTAACAGGAAAGGAACATCACCTCTATATATAGCTTCTCCAAGCACGGAAAGCATCTCAGGAAACTGACAACTTGCTCCAGGTCGGGCCTGATAGATTCTAGTGCCAAGACCTTCACTGAGTGCAGTTTCGGGGTCAAGCTTGTCGGAATCATTTTTAAATGACAGACGAACAAACATCTTCAAAATTAGAAATAATGTTAATTTGTAGAAGGAGAGGTAGAAGGCGGCGGTTGTACCTGAATGGGTGTGGATCCAATAACAAGTTCGGAGTATTTGTCAGACGAGTAGCCCACCACTGTCAATTTCAGTGCAGAAATGACATTGATTCTCGTTGGACCTTCTTGATCAACTACAAGTAATCTCTCAAGTGCAGGTGTGTCCTGGATGACCATACCGTGGTGCACCTTTTGTGATGTCTTCCTGCCGCACCAGCAACACACATAAATAGTCCGGAGAGTCATGGAGGTGGTGTGGAAGGTACTCAACCCATTGCCTGAAGACGAAGGTACTCTAGTGTAGTATAGCCACGGAGCAGGCGCTCCATGTCACCCTTTGAGAGGCAGACGGCGACGAGCTCGAGGTGCTTCAATCATGGTAGAATAAGAGCGGGCGCGTCATTAAGGGGCGGGAAATGGCACTTCCTGAACTTGGCGACACGCAGCGTGTGAGCGAGGTGGAGTGCGGACGTTGGCAGCGACCGCATATGCCCATCATCAAAAGTGAGCTCCTCGAGCTGATCTAGGGTGGGGGATCGGAACCAGTCGTCAAGCTTGGCTCGGTCCTTGTTGTTGGAACGGAACTTGCCCATTCTAAGGCCTTTGGTTGGGCCAATGTGACTGCCGAGGATCTTGGAGAACGCGTCCAAGCTTTTGCGATAGCCATGGCAGAGCTCGTGGGTGTCGATGAGGTCGAGAGGGCTGGATTTCCATAGGGGGCACCACCACCAGGAAAGGAGGGTTGTCCGCGCCCCATATTTGATTGGGGCTTGCTGGAGTCTAGGCCTGCTGGAGTCGCTTGCGGTTCTAGCTCGCCCTGCCTCCACTTGTTGGCAGCCCCGTTCTCCACCTCAGGAGTCTCCTTGTCAGTGGTGCTTTCTGATAAAATTTGAGTAAAGGGAATATTTAGTTAAAACAGGGAAATAGAAAAGTGTATTGGTAACTAGAAGTTATTAGGTAGGAATATAGTAAGAAAAGGGAATAACAATTGGTTGCTTAAATACTACACAATTCATTTGACATTGCTGGGTAAGTCAACATATGCAGATAGTTGAAAATAAAACTTACTTCGAACAAAGTCTGGACGGATGATTTTGTCGGGGAAGTTAGCATATATCTCATGATCAGGCCCTTCTATGTGTAGTGCAATTTTAGTGCCAACTTTTAGTACATAAAACTTTGCAATTTCATTCCAAAAGCCAGTGCCAAAATAGGAGTCACCATGTTCATCAAGTCTTACAGTAGCAACGATTGTAAATCCATGGTTTGTGTGCAGTATGACATTCGTGGAGCCTTGATGTATGTAAAGGGAAAAATTGTGCACTAGATAATCTATTGCATAGCGAGGGATGTCCTGTAGAAAATGGTAGGATTGTTAAAGAAAATATGGTAACATGCAAATATGGGCCCAAATTGAAAGAACTATATAGTAGTTGAAATCGAAGGACAAAAGTCTGTAATTAAACACATAGGGTAAACATGATGTCATGGAAATATGAGAGTAATTGAAAGAACAATAAATCATTAATTTGCCTAATATAGAAAGAAGAGGGGGAAAATCCCCTTTGACGTATATGGTGCATGTGGCACCTTTTATCCAAATGTAGCAATATTTAGAATATTTTCAAGAAAATAGGCCATGCCTACCGATTTAGGGTTAGATTGAACATACCGCGTGCGTCCTCAAGTTATCTGGTACGATGAGATGGAATCTCTAGCGGCGGTCGCCAAGTCTTGAAGTGTCGGCGCACTGTACATTCTATGAGTGAAAGAAAACCCTCAAATAAGCTCGAATAAAAATGAATTCATGGGGATTTCTGTCGGGTGATTAAAGGAGGCAGATGAACTGGGATAAGAGATGATATAATATCTCGTTAAACTAGTTACCTTGTCGTCCATGATAAATAACCCTCAGTACGGCAGATTCCCCAACCGAGCGGAGTTGGGTCGACCGCGAGCAGCGTCGAGAAAGTCGATGGTGATAAGCGGCGGCAGGCGGAAGTGGCAAAATGCGGTGGGCTTTGCCGGCAGCCTGGCGGCAATGGCAGGCATCGAGCTAAGTGTTTACCGCCACGATAGGCGGTGCCATGGCATAGACGTGGAGGAGCTTGTGCAGGTGTGAATGGGGAACGTACCGAAGGGGCCGAGGTGGTGGCGGGAGGGGTGAGGGTTTTTCTTACGTGGGGATGGTGAGGGTTTTCTTTTTTCTTTTTTTAAATTGGGTGGTGAGGGTTGTGTGTCCCACAAATAGTTTTGGGGGAGACGGTTTGCTAGAGCGAACCATGTGTGATTGACACAACAGGCAAAATGAAAGTCATTGCACACGGTTCCAATTTTGGGAACCGTGTGTGATTGGCGTACTACCTCCGTCCTGTTTTATTGGTCCCCCATTGTAATTTTTACCAAAATTTGGCAAAATATTTAACATACTCAGACATAGATAATAAGCGTACACGTAGATAAGCATAGTTCAACCATAAGTAGTACATAGTTCAAACGTATTAAGCATACTCAAGCGTACATATATTGTTCCATCGATTCCACATCTCATCTCACAGGCCGGCACGATCCTGAAGCTTCTCCAGGTACTCGGCATACGCGTCGTGCGTCACCCTGCGAGGATACTTCTACTTGAACGAGCCAACGACCCGTCCTCTTGCATGCGCCAGAACACTTAGATACGCGTCATGAAGCTTTTTGTTGCAAAATGGGCATCCATAGCCATCGTTTCAGGTCCTAATACGCCTATTATGCATTCCTGCATAAAGCTCCCTCAGGATTTGCCTGTTGTACCTCGTCTGGACATCTTCATCCTCGCTGTCCACATTGTCAGATAGCACCTATACAAATAGTAAAACAAATTTGGCATCAAATCAATGATTACATACCGTGAAGTAGGATTAGGAATTTATGGCTATTTATTTATACATATTCAGAGATTATGGTTCGATTTTTAAGCGCAGTCGTCTATGTACAGACCAATCTTGAAGAAAATAATGGCACACACATATGTAGGTCATTGAAAATCAATTGTCAAGCCCTGGCTAGGAATTATTAGCATGAACACTAACCCTAGTTGGATTACTAGTAGAAATCATTTATACAGATGAAACAACTAATCACTTATCACCTGCACCATTCAAACAATCAATACAATACACGAATCTAACTAAACTTACTCAGATTTCATGGATTGGGAGAACATAACCATATGATTTCTATTCCAAAAAGGGGGAGGCACGAGTAACCAGAGAAACCCTATGATCTATTTAACACATAAATGGGTATAGATGACTAACCAGCTGTCCGTCGTCGTCGGAGTCGGTATGGAACTCCGCCTCCGGCTGTGGAAGCTCGACGCCGTCGACGATGTCAGGGTGCAGTGATAACTCGCCAGCGGTGACAACAACCTTGTCTCCATATCCACGCCGTGCTCCAGTGCTTTAGCAACCCCGGCATCGCCACTCCCTCCGATGAGGCGCTTCAGCGGCATCCTCATACACTGACGGCTTTGAGGATTGAGAGCGGCGTCGAGAATGCAAGCGGAGAGAGAGGATTGTGTGTGCGTAGAGAGGATGGGGGGTGCGGCCACTCAGGCGCACCATTAATATGGAGTAGTGGGAGAGAGGCGGGCGGCAGTCAAACCGATGGCTCGCCTCCCGGTGAGCCTGCGCACCGGACTACTTGCATGCCTACCAAAGTATCACACAGCTACTCGCACGCCTCCCGATGACACTGCGCAGCGAGCACGCCTCCATCAATTGACACACCTGCATGCACGCCTCCCCGTCTGCCTGCACGGCAGACGCGTCCCGTCAACTCACGCCTGCTCGCACGCCACACTAGTTGTGCGGCGGCACGTATATTGTTTTTCTTTTTGGATGATTAATGATGCCGCTTTATTGCTTAACCGAAGCATGGCACATATCCATTGTTGGTCTAACGCTCATGGTTCGAATAAATAATCCATTTGGGATATTGGTTCCCAATTATTAATAATCTCCCATCTGTAATTAGATAAAGATTACATCAAAACTGGTCTCAAATTTGACCAAAAAAGTACAATGCCACACTGTATTGGTGTCGATATGACAACACGATAAGTTTCATGAACTTCAAATAAGTTTTGGATGTACTAGAATTTAAAAATCAAGAGTATCAATGTTTGAAATTTGTTGCACGGGGAGTAAACATGCACCCAGTGAGACACATGTGCTTTTGCAATCCATTTAGGTGCACTATCACGTGTGCATGTAGCTCAAATTTTATTTTTGCACATTATACCCGTAGAAAATCAATCAATCAATGTACTAAAACGTCTTAATGATCTTTGTGATTTTTTTGAAATTAAAACATCCCTCATTTGGTAACATGTATGTTCACCACGGGATAATTAATATAACATGCATCCTAGTTGCAGTAGATTCGCGGTGTGTGTGTGTGTGTGTACGTCTAGGGGTGGCGGGTGGCTCGCAGTACACTAGGAGTTGTGAGCCACCGTGTGGGTTGGCCGTTTTGTTAGGCAGGCCGGTGCCACATCAGAGTCATGGACTTGTTATTTAAAATATTACACAACCCTGTCATACATAAATGTTTTGGCCACATGCAGTCGATGGTTGTCCTACACGACACTCGATACTCGTGTGTGACGCTTTCTGTGGGGCCACGAGGTCGTCGTCCATCACTTTGACGAACAACCAGCAATGAGGTTAATTTGACCAGCAAGGTGGAATTTTTTTTGTTTGGGTTATGGTGATATATAGTACGCGTCGAAGAGGTAGGAGGGGACTAGCATATATACTATACGTACGCGTCCGTGAACAAGTACACCTCACTCAGTGTCGGGACTTTTTGGTTTCTGAGGCACGTGCCACATCAAAATTGTGAAATTGGTTATTCAAACATCACACAACACCTTTTTGGCCCACATGCATATCCTAGCTAGGACACTCACGTGTGACGCTTCCATCTGTGGGCCCACGAGGCCATCGTCGATGCATGCATGCATCACTTTGATATACATCAGGAGAGGTTAATTAATTTCACCATCGATGAGGATTCTTTTGGGTTACATATATTACGGCAGGAGCATATAGTATGCGGTGAAGAGGGGGGAAGGGGACCATCATATGTAGTATGCTTGATATGAACCTCGCTCTGTATGGGTGCATGGTTTACGGTTTTTGAGGCATGTGGCACATCAAAGTTGTGTATTTTGGGTATCCAACATACATATGTTTGGCCCAAATGCAAAGCGGTGGTGGTTGTCCTCTCGCACCCACTTAAGCAGTTATCAGCGATATCGATGCTTTCCATTTGTTGGCCCGCTTGGTCCATCACTACTTTTTTCCTGACAACAAGAGAGGTTAATTTGACTTAGGAGGGGATTATTATTTTTGCTCTGGGATGACATGCATGATATAGCTTGAGCACACACGCATGCATGTGTACGCATGAATCCCTCCCATCAAGTCGAAGAGGCTAGTACAACGACACATCATGAACCGATCTCGCTTTGTGTGGGGAGATAATGTACGATTTTGACACACGTGACACATCAATGTTGTGTATTCAAAGATGCATGCACGCATCACCTCCATACATATGCATGTAGTGGTTGCCTTCGAACGGTACACTCCCTCGCGTGGTTATCGGTGACAAGCCTATATATTCATGGGCCTGCGTGGGCATCCATGATCACCTGATCAACAACAAGATAAGTTACCATGCCGGATTCTTCATTTGGTTCGTGTTATCGTAGTACAGGTCATGGTGAGATTCAGACCTAATTAAGTTTCAGCGCATATACTATGCACGCATGCATGCATGAATCCCCGTCGTTGGCTTGATGTGTGGTGTAACATACATATGCATCGTCACCCTAACTCTCACTCAGTCTGGGGATTTCTAGTTTGAAATCACGGTGCCTGATATGTCTCCAACGTATCTATAATTTTTTATTGTTCCATGCTATTATATTATCTGTTTTGGATGTTTATGGGCTTTATTATATACTTTTATATTATTTTTGGGACCAACCTATTAACCGAAAGCCCAATGCAAATTGCTATTTTTTTTGCCTATTTCAGTGTTTCGCAGAAAAGGAATATCAAACGGAATCCAAACGGAATGAAACCTTCACGAGGATCTTTTTTTGAACAAACGCAATCCAGGAGACTTGGAGTGGACGTCAAGGAAGCAACGAGGCGGCCATGAGGTAGGGCGGTGCGCCCAGGGGGCCCAAGCACGCCCCACGCTCATGGGCCCCTCGCGGCTCCACCTACCTACTTCTTTTTCCTATATATACCCTTATACCCTGAAAAAATCCAGGGGAGCCACGAAACCACTTTTCCACCGCCGCAACCTTCTGTACCCGTGAGATCCCATCTGGGGACCTTTTCCAGCGATCTGCCAGAGAGGGATTCGATCACAAAGGGCTTCTACATCAACACCGTAGCCTCTCCGATGATGTGTGAGTAGTTTACCACAGACCTTCGGGTCCATATTTATTAGCTAGATGGCTTCTTCTCTCTCTTTGGATCTCAATACAAAGGTCTCCTCGATGTTCTTGGAGATCTATTTGATGTAATTATTTTTGCGGTGTGTTTGCCGAGATCTGATAAATTGTGGGTTTATGATTAAGATTATCTATTAATAGTATTTGATTCTTCTTTGAATTCTTATATGCATGATTTGATATCTTTGCAAGTCTCTTTGAATTATCAATTTGGTTTGGCCTACTAGATTGATCTTTCTTGCAATGGGATAAGTGCCTAGCTTTGGGTTCAATCTTGCCGTGCTCGATCCTAGTGACAGAAAGGCAACCGACACGTATTGTATTTTTGCCATCGAGGATAAAAAGATGGGGTTTATATCATATTGCTTGAGTTTATCCCTCTACATCATGTCATCTTGCCTAAAGCATTACTCTGTTCTTTTGAACTTAATACTCTAGATGCATGCTGGATAGCGGTCGATGTGTGGAGTAATAGTAGTAGATGCAGAATCGTTTCGGTCTACTTGACACAGACGTGATGCCTATGTTCATGATCATGCCTAGATATCATCATAACTATGCACTTTTCTATCAATTGCTCGGCAGTAATTTGTTCACCCACCGTAATACATGCTATCTTGAGAGAAGCCACTAGTGAAACCTATGGCCCCCGGGTCTACTTTACATCATATTATTTTCCTGTTAACTAGCTATTTCTGTCACCGTTTATTTTTGCAATCTTTACTTTTCAATCTATATAACAAAAAACACCAAAAATATTTATCTTATTATCTCTATGAGATCTCACTTTCGTAAGTGACCGTGAAGGGATTGACAACCCCTTTATCGCGTTGGTTGCGAGGTTCTTGTTTGTTTGTTTGTGCATGTACTAGGTGACTTGCGTGTAGTCTCCTACTGGATTGATACCTTGGTTCTCAAAAACTGAGCGAAATACTTATGCCACTTTGTGGCATCACCCTTTCCTCTTCAAGGGAAAACCAACGCATGCTCAAGAGGTAGCAAGAAGGATTTCTAGCGCCGATGCCGGGGAGATCTACACCAAGTCAAGACATACCAAGTACCCATCACAAACTGTTATCCCTCGCATTACATTATTTGCCATTCGCCTCTCGTTTTCCTCTCCCCCACTTCACCCTTTCCGTTTTATGTTCCTCTTTTCTCTTCGCCCTTCTTCCGTTCGTCTTCTTTCGCTTGCCTCCTGTGTGTCTGTGTGTTAGATTGTTTATTTTGCCCTCATGGCTAGTTCTCCTATCATTGTTAACACTCCCGATAATGAAGTTCTTAATTTAAAATAAAGGTAGGGAGAAAACTTAAAAGATTCTTGGTATAGAATTTGGAATGCTCAAAATAGATCTATTGAAAAGCAATCTACTTCCGTTCTTCTTCGCAATTTTTACGTAGGCATCACTCCTTGGTATAGATATGTTCTTGACACCATCACCGGAGGGAATTTCTTGGGAAGCCATACTTTTGATTCTTATAATGCTATGATACATCTGTTAGGCCCACCACCTCTTTTGGTCAATGGAACTATTTTAACTTTGGAGCATGTGATGCAAAGGCTTGATATTATTGAAAATAAAATTGCCACTATTGAGCTAATTGAAAATCTGGTTAAAAAGATCCACAATCAAATTACTCAATATGGATCTAAGGTAGGAGTTACTCAGAAAAATCTTAAGGAAAAGGAACCCATAGTTAATGAAAAGATAGATCAAGATTCCACTCGAATCGATAAACTCGAGGAGATTATTACCAACTTGGGGTCCACTTTTTATGCCATTAAAACCACCACCAATCCTCCTCCTACCAAAGTTGCCAAATTTATCTATGTTCCTAAGAATAAGGGTGAATCTTCTAGTAAGAAAATGAAGATCTCAAATCAATGAGTGTTCACCCCAACTTTTTAGATATCGTTAAGGAACCTTTTGCTACAAGTGAATTTCTTGATTTCCTACCTAGGATTTTAATAATTTGCAAAAATAAAGAACCTTCTAAGGGATATAAGTGTTCAATTGAAGAATTGCATACCAAAGACGACAATACCTAGATCTATTCTTGTTTTTATGCCTAACTAGGGGTGTTAAACAATAGCGCTTGTTGGGAGGCAACCCAATTTTATTTTTGTTCTTGTTTAGTAATAAATAAATCATATATTATCTATTATGATTGTGTTTTTATGTTTTAATTAGTGTTTGTGTCAAGTAAAGCCTTTAGGATCTTCTTGGATGATTGTAATTTGATCTTGCTGAAAAAAACAGAAAGTATGTGCTCACGAGAATAATTTTCATTTTAACCAGAGAGCGATAAAATACTGATTCCAACTGTAGTAGATCAATATACAAATTATTTAGGATGTCCTAATGTCTCAGGATTTTTGGAGTTACAGAAGTATTAGAAACCTACAGATTGCTACATACTGTTCTGTTTTTGACAGATTCTGTTTTCGTGTGTTGTTTGCTTATTTTGATGAATCAATGGCTAGTATAGGGGGGTATAAACCATAGAGAAGTTGGAATACAATAGGTTTAACACCAATATAAATAAATAATGAGTTTATTACAGTACCTTAAAGTGGTGGTTTATTTTCTTATACTAACAGAGCTCATGAGATTTTCTGTTGAGTTTTGTGTTGTGAAGTTTTCAAGTTTTTTGGTAAAGATTTGGTGGATTTGGGAACAAGGAGTGGAAAGAGCCTAAGCTTGGGGATTCCCAAGGAACCCCAAGGTAAAATTCAAGGAAAACCAAAAGCCTAAGCTTGGGGATGCCCCGAAAGGCATCCCCACTTTCGTCTTCATCTATCGGTAACTTTACTTGAGGCTATATTTTTATTCACCACATGATATGTGTTTTGCTTGGAGCATCTTGTATGATTTGAGTCTTTGCTTTTTAGTTTACCACAATTATCCTTGATGTACACACCTTTTGGGTGAGACACACATGAATCAGAATTTGTTAGAATACTCCATGTGCTTCACTTGTATCTTTTGAGCTAGATAATTTTGCTCTAGTGCGTCGCTTATATCTTTTTAGAGCACGGTGGTGGTTTTATTTTATAGAAATTATTGATATCTCATGCTTCACTTTTATTATTTTGAGAGTCTTTTAGAATAACATGGCAATTTTCTTTGGTTATGAAATTAGTCCTAATATGATAGACATCCGGGATGGGTATCATAAAAACTTTCATATAGAGTGCATTAAATGTTATGAGAAGTTTGATTCTTGATAGTTGTTTTGATATATAAAGGTGGTAATATTAGAGTTGTGCTAGTTGAGTAATTATGGAATTGAGAAATACTTGTTTTGAAGTTGGCAAGTCCCGTAGCATGCACGTATGGTAAACGTTGTGTGACAAATTTGAAGCATGGGGTGTTCTTTGATTGCTTTCCTTATGAGTGGTGGTCGGGGACGAGCGATGGTATTTTCCTACCAATCTACCCCCTAGGAGCATGCGCGTAGTGCTTGGTTTTGATGACTTGTAGATTTTTGCAATAAATATATGAGTTCTTTATGACTAATGTTGAGTCCATGGATTATACGCACTCTCACCCTTCTATCATTGCTAGCCTCTTCGGTACCGTGCATTGCCCTTTCTCACCTCGAGAGTTGGTGCAAACTTCGCCGGTGCATCCAAACCCCGTGATATGATATTCTCTATCACACATAAACCTCCTTATATCTTGCTCAAAACAGCCACCATAACTACCTATTATGGCATTTGCATAGCCATTCCGAGATATATTGCCAGCAACTTTCCACCGTTCCATTTATTATGACACGCTCCATCATTGTCATATTGCCTTGCATGATCATGTAGTTGACATCATATTTGTGGCAAAGCCACCTTCATAATTCTTTCATACATGTCACTCTTGATTCATTGCATATCCCGGTACACCGCCGGAGGCATTCACATAGAGTCATATTTTGTTCTAAGTATCGAGTTGTAATTCTTGAGTTGTAAAGTAAATAAAAGTGTGATGATTTTCATTATTAGAGCATTGTACCATGTGAGGAAAGTTCTTCGAGGAAAAAGAAAGGCCGTAATAAAAAAAGAGGCCCAAAAAATGAGAGAAAAAGAGAGAAGGTGCAATGTTACTATCCTTTTTCCACACATGTGCTTCAAAGTAGCACCATGATCTTCATGATAGAGAGTCTCTTATATTGTCACTTTCATATACTAGTGGAAAATTTTCATTATAGAACTTGGCTTGTATATTCCAACAACGGGCTTCCTCAAAATGCCCTAGGTCTTCGTGAGCAAGCAAGTTGGATGCACACCCACTTAGTTACTTTTGTTGAGATTTCATATATTTATAGCTCTAGTGCATCCGTTGCATGGCAATCCCTACTCCTTGCGTTGACATCAATTGATGGGCATCTCCATAGACCGTTGATTAGCCACGTCAATGTGAGACTTTCTCCTTTTTTGTCTTCTTACACAACCTCCATCATCATATTCTATTCCACCCATAGTGCTATATCCATCGCTCGCGCTCATATATTGCGTGAAAGTTGAAAGAGTTTGAAAAGACTAAAGTATGAAAAAATTGCTTGGCTTGTCATCGAGGTTGTGCATGATGGGAGCATTTTGTGTGACGAAAATGAAGCATGGCCAAACTATATGACTTTGTAGGGATAAGCTTTCTTTGGCTATGTTATTTTGATAAGACATGATTTCTTGGTTACCATTGCTTGAAGTATTATTATTTTTATGTCAATATTAAACTTCTGTCTTGAATCTTTCAGATCTAAACATTCATGCCACAATAAACAGAAATACATTGAAAATTATGTTAGGTAGCAGTCCACATCAAAAATTCTGTTTTTATCATTTACCTACTCGAGGACGAGCAGGAATTGAGCTTGGGGATGCTTGATACATCTCCAACGTATCTATAATTTTTTATTGTTCAATGCTATTATATTATCTGTTTTGAATGTTTATGGGCTTTATTATACACTTTTATATTATTTTTGGGACTAACCTATTAACCGAAAACCTAGTGCAAATTGCTGTTTTTTTGCCTATTTCGGTGTTTCGCAGGAAAGGAATATCAAACGGAATCCAAACGGAATGAAACTTCGCGAGGATCTTTTTTGGAACAAATGCAATCCAAGAGACTTGGAGTGGATGTCAAGAAGCAGCGAGGCGGCCACGAGGTAGGGTAGCGCGCCCAGGGGGGCCAGGCATGCCCCCACCCTCGTCGGCCCCTCGCGGCTCCACCGACCTACTTCTTTCGCCTATATATACCCTTATACCCTGAAAACATCCAAGGGAGCCATGAAACCACTTTTCCATCGCCGCAACCTTCTGTACCCGTGAGATCCCATTTGGGGACCTTTTTCGGCGATCTGCTAGAGGGGGATTCGACCACGGAGGGCTTCTACATCAACACCATAGCCTCTTCGATGATGTATGAATAGTTTACCACAGACCTTCGGGTCCATAGTTATTAGCTAGATGGCTTCTTCTCTCCCTTTGGATCTCAATACAAAGTTCTCCTCGATATTCTTGGAGATCTATTCGATGTAGTTCTTTTTGCTGTGTGTTTGCTGAGATCCGATGAATCGTGGGTTTATGATTAAGATTATCTATGAACAATATTTGATTCTTCTCTGAATTCTTATATGGATGATTTGATATCTTTCCAAGTCTCTTCGAATTATCAATTTGGTTTGGCCTACTAGATTGATTTTTGTTGCAATGGGAGAAGTGCTTAGCTTTGGGTTCAATCTTGCGGTGCTCGATCCCAGTGAAAGAAAGGGAACCGACAGGTATTGTATTGTTTCCATCAAGGATAAAAAGATGGGGTTTATATCATATTGCTTGAGTTTATCCCTCTACATCATGTCATCTTGCCTAATGCATTACTCTGTTCTTTTGAACTTAATACTCTAGATGCATGCTGGATAGCAGTCGATGTGTGGAGTAATAGTAGTAGATGCAGAATCATTTCGGTCTACTTCACACGGACGTGATGCCTATGTTCATGATCATGCCTAGATATCATCATAACTATGCGCTTTTCTATCAATTGCTCGGTAGTAATTTCTTCACCCACCGTAATATACGCTATCTTGAGAGAAGCCACTAGTGAAACCTATGGCCCCCGGGTCTACTTTACATCGTATTATTTTCCTGTTAACTAGCTATTTCTGTCGCTGTTTATTTTGCAATCTTTACTTTTCAATCTATACAACAAAAAATACCAAAAATATTTATCTTATTATCTCTATTAGATCTCACTTTCGTAAGAGACTGTGAAGGGATTGAGAACCCCTTTATCGCGTTGATTGCGAGGTTCTTGTTTGTTTGTGCAGGTACTAGGTGAATTGCGTGTAGTCTCCTACTGTATTGATACCTTGGTTCTCAAAAACTGAGGGAAATACTTACGCTACTTTGCTGCATCACCCTTTCCTCTTCAAGGGAAAACCAACACATACTCAAGAGGTAGTAGTGCCACATCAAAGTTGTTCCGTTGTTACTCAAAATCACACCTCTCCATACATATGTTTGGGCCACACGCATGCAGTGGTTGTCTTCGGGGACTAGATACTTGCGTGATTATTGGCGAGCTAGCCCATCTCCGGGGTCGCATGGACGGCCATCACTTTGACCAACAACAAGAGAGAGGTTGTACGACCAAGGTGGATTATTCTTGGTACGTTTTATGATCCATGTTGGTGAGATATATGCCTCTCTGGCCCGCCGACTGTAAGTGTGTTTGGGTGTGGGGGGGTGCTACTTCACACTTTGATAGGTGAACATCGGTTGGGGGGGCATGCATTCATAGCATAGCATATGATTCCCTTCGTGGCGACACGAGGGGGGTGGGGGGCTGCTAGGTACTTCACAATTTGCTAGGGGAACCTCGGTTGGGGGGTGGGGGAGGGGGCATGCATTCATAGCTTAGGATTCCCTTCGTGCCAACACGAGAGGGGGGCTGCTAGCTACTTCGCACTTTGCTAGGTGAACCTCGGTTGGGGGGGTATGCATTCATAGCTTAGGATTCCCTTTGCCGACATGAGGGAGGGGGGCTGCTAGCTACTTCGCACTTTGCTAGGGTGAACCTCGGTTGGGGGGGGCATGCATTCATAGCTTAGGATTCCCTTCGTGTTGGCACGAGGGAGGGGGCTGCTAGCTACTTCACACTTTGCTAGGTGAACCTCAGTTGGGGGGGCATGCATTCATAGCTTAGGATTCCCTTCGTGCCGACACAAGGGAGGGAGGACTGCTAGCTACTTCACACTTTGCTAGGTGAATGAACCTTGGTTGGGGGGGGGAAGCATTCATGGCTTAGGATTCCCTTCGTGCCGACACGAGGGAGGAGGGGGGCTGCTAGCTACTTCGCACTTTGCTAGGGTGAACCTCGGTTGGGGGAGGGGAGGGGGCATGCATTCATAGCTTAGGATTCCTTCCGTGCCGACATGAGGGGTGGGGGTGGGGGCAAGCAGTACTGTGCGCTTTGCAAGAGAGGTGCCACATCGAAGTTGCATTTGGTATTTGAAAATCAAACCACTTTTTGATACATAAATTTGGTCCACATGCAAGTGTGTTCGTGTTCTGACCCTCTCTCGCGTCATTTTTCGCCAAATTTATGAACATTAGATAAGTCGGATGACGCAACAGACACGGTTCACTCAAACTAACTGTGTGCCACGCCAGTGCACTTGTCACGCACACATCCGCACAGTACATTGGGCTCCATGAAGCCCCCCTCTCAAAAATATCTGCCCGCCTCGAGGGTTTTTATGTTTCATAACACACAGTTGTTATCTCCAGACCGTGTGTGATGCACTATCATCAAAATTTTCAATAGCTCGGCATTTCAATCCCGCGTAGTAAAATTTTTAGTACTCGCGCCCCTACACACACACACACACACCAAAACCTTCTTGGGCGTGCGCGCGCGCACACACACACACACCCTCCCTCGCTCGAAACCCTAGCAAGTTCCCCACCACCGCCGCCTCCGCAAGGCCTCCATTGTCAACATCTAACAGTTTGCGCATGGAGCTTACCCACCGATCTCCATACCCAGGCCGCCCTGAGTTTCTTAGATGACACCTGCCAAACGCCCCCTTTCCCACAGATCCCCATCCTCATCCCCCACTCCAGAGCGTCGCAGCCTAAGCCCAGCTACGCTTCTCGTGGAGCTCGAGGAGCGATTGGCCCAAAAGAGGTGTATAGCGGTCTCTTCACCCGACGTTGCCGAGGAAGCTGACAACCATTACTGGTGGCAGGCACTCAAGCAGCGAGCTAGAGTATGCGGGCATGTCTCGTCCACTGGCTACGACATCGAGGTCATCGACAACGACGGCCTGAGGCGGGCTATGTCACAGGTTAAGTGGCCCACACCCAACCCCTCGGGTTCAACCGCCGTCGATCTCATCCATGGCCCCACCGCTGATCTCCTCTTGCTCGGTGTCAACAATTTGCCATTCTACATCGCCATCGAGCCCCTTTTCTCATTTCCGAAGGACATGTTCTACGATGCTGGCTTGGGATCCACAGCTTCCAAGTCAGACCTCATCGACGGTGACCACGAGGAGGGCAACTTCTCGGCTCTTCCAAGGGGAAAGAGCCCATCTGCTCTTCCAAGGGGAAAGCGCCCGTCTATGACATCAGGGAGGGCACCCTACAGCCGTGCTCTTCCAAGGGGAATGAGCCCATCTGCGACAACATGGAGCGCATCCAGGGTCCGTGCTCTTCCCACGGGAACAAGCCAATCTGTGACAAGTGAGGAAACCCATGATTTGTGTTGCCGTGCCTCTTCACAGGGGGAAACCCATGATTTGTTTTGTCGAGTCCCTTCTGTAGTGTAGTGAGAATATGTGCAGTTTTAATTGCTATATCTGGTTGTTTGTAGTATGCCTTGTTTATTTCAGTTGTTCACAATGTGATGCTCTATATGTGCAATTATTTACTATGCAGTATATTTCATCAATCCCGTTTTAAAGATACCGATAGGAATGCATATATTTGCTTGTTGTTAAGCCTGTTATAGCTAGCATATGCCTCTTTTAAAGTTTTTTGATTGTTCGGTTGTTTGTAGTTAGCATATTTCCAGTTTCAATTGCTATCTTATGTTGTTCGTAGTATGCCTTGTTCTATATGTGCAAGTATGAACTGTTGTGCTTAACATGCTTCTCGATGTACCTACAAAGGACAATTTTGGGAACGATTGATGTTTTCCATCGAGGTTAGTTTCATCCAATGGCTTATATCTGCTCACTGTTCAGGATATTGGTAGCTGGTACCATATAGGCCGGCGACTGATAAGGGGCTAATCGGTGAATCGGACTTTTAACTGAATATATCTACAACCCATTTATCGTTAGGTTAACTAGGGCCATATGTAATATATCTGAGGGTACATAGCAACATGCACTGTACTTAATGTCTAAATATGCAATCCTAGGCTACATAGCAATAAGGAAGCACTACAAAAAAAGACACATCCGTGACATTTTGGGCTGAACGAAATTTTTTTCTGTCATACTTATGACACTTCTATGATGATAATTGTGACAAAACCTAGTATCATCATAGATGTGGTGGGCTCCTACTTCTATAAAAAAATCATGATAGAAAATGGGCTTTCTGTCCTGGGCGGGCAGGAGACGCAGCTGCATGACATTCTTTGGGCCGTCCATGACGCAAAAAACCATGGTAGAAGCGAGGGCGAGGAAAATATCGGGGTGTTCCCGGTTACGGTGGGTGGTCGGGGCCGAGCGATGCACGTTTCTCTCGTACACGCACGCGTGTGGGTGTGAGGCGTTGGGCTCTAGCTGAACCCGAGCAAGGCGTTCGCCTACTGAACCCGAGCGATTGCACTGCAGGCTACGCGTTACTGGACCCGAGCGATCGATCGATGGCTGTTAACCGAACCCGATCGAGTGATTCCTTCGCTATTGCGGCTAACTGAAGCCGATCGATGCTGCCTCTGGATGAACAATGAGTGTTGCTGGGGGGGGTTGGATGAACAGTTCCTGGTGGGGGTGGATGAACAGGACCCCTTGGTGTTGCCTCTGGATGAATAGGACCCAAATCGATCGAGCCGGTTGGGGCTAGATGAACATGACCCCGTGGAGGGCTGGATGAACAGGACGACCCCGTGGAGGGATGGATGAACAGTAGACGGTGGAGGGCTGGATGAACAGTAACCCGTGGAGGGGTGGTTGAACAGGAGCCTGTGTGGAGAGGGCTGGTTGAACAGTAGCCGATGGAGTAGCGCGCGGTGGAGGCTGGATGAACAGGAGCCCGTGGATGAACAGTCGCAGGTGGAGGCTGGAGGAGGTCGACGGTGGATGAACAGTAGCCCGTGGAGGCTGGAGGGGGTCGACAGTGGAGATGAACAGTATCCCGCAGAGTCCCGCTTTGCGGTACGCCACACCCCTCCCGATGAACAGGACCCTTGTTTCGACAGTAGCGCTCCAAAACAAGTCCGCTTCCTCTGTTTTGCGGTATGCCACACCCCTCCCGATGAACATGACCCCCGTTTCGACCGTAGGAGGTCCGTTTTCTTCGTTTGCGGTACGTCAGACCCCTCCCGATGAACAGGTTCCCGTTTCGACCGTGGCTGGTCGAACACAAGGCCGTTTCCTCCGTTCTGCGGTACGCCAGGCCTCGTTTCCATCGGCTGTTCCGTACAAGCCCTCCCGATGAACACGACAATGCATTCCATTCCTACCCAGCCAGTTGGCTCCCCACGAACATGACGACGATGTTGTTTCTCCATTCTGAAAGTGCAACTATCCCTAGGTGGTTTTGGTAATTCATAACAACATATAGCTCATTGAGCTAATGCTATTCCAAGATGATTATTTCAGGAAAGCTCAATGATTGGCATGACATGGATGCGAAAGTGGAACCCTCAAAATGCTAAGGACAAAGGATTGGCTCAAGCTCAAAAGCTCAAGACTCTTCATTTTATATTTTAGTGATCCAAGATCACATTGAGTCCATAGGAAAAGCCAATACTATTAAGGAGGGATGAGGTGTTGCTTAATGAGCCTCTTTCTTCATGTGCTTAGTGATATGCTCCAAAATCCTCAACTACTTTCCCATATCCACACATGACCTGAACTCTAAGCCAAACTCGATCCTACCGATTCTTCCTATCCGGCGCCACCGAGTTTCACTTGTCATTAGCCACTGCCAAACCCTAGCAATTCGGTTCTACCGATAAGGATCTCGGTCCCACCGAGATGGGGTTGCAAACTCTCCGTTTCCCTTTCGTAACTTTTCGGTCCCACCGAAAGAGCGAATCGGTCCCACCGAGATTGCAATGTAAACTCAGTGTTTCCCCTTTGTAACTTTTCGGTCTCACCGAGTTCCACTCGGTCTCACCGAAAGAGCAAATCGGTCCCACCGAGTTTGCCTGACCAACTCTCTGGTTAGCTAATTACCAAACTCGATCTCACTGAGTTTGTGTAATCGGTCTCACCGAGATTACGTTATGCCCAAACCCTAACCGAATCGGTCCTACCGAGTTGCATGTCAGTCCCACCGAAATCACTAACGGTCACTAGGTTTACATTTTTCGTCCGACCGAGTTTATTGATTCGGTCCGACCGAGATTGGAAAACTGTGTAACGGATGGATTTTGTGTGGAGGCTATATATACCCCTCCACCTCTTTCTCATTCAGTGAGAGAGCCATCAGAACACACATATCATTCCAACTCATTTGTTCTGAGAGAGAACCACCTACTCATGTGTTGAAACCAAGACATTCCATTCCTACCATATGAATCTTGATCTCTAGCCTTCCCAAGTTGCTTTCCACTTAAATCTTCTTTCCACCAAATCCAAATCCTATGAGAGAGAGTTGAGTGTTGGGGAGACTATCATTTGAAGCACAAGAGCAAGGAGTTCATTACCTACACACCATTTGTTACTTCTTGGAGAGTGGTGTCTCCTAGATTGGCTAGGTGTCACTTGGGAGCCTCTGACAAGATTGTGGAGTTGAACCAAGGAGTTTGTAAGGGCAAGGAGATCGCCTACTTCGTGAAGATCTACCGCTAGTGAGGCAAGTCCTTCATGGGCGATGGCCATGGTGGGATAGACAAGGTTGCTTCTTCGTGGACCCTTTGTGGGTGGTTGCTTCTTCGTGGACCCTTCGTGGGTGGAGCCCTTCGTGGACTCGCGCAACCGTTGCCCTTGGGTGGAGCCCTGTGTGGACTCGCGCAACCGTTACCCTTCGTGGGTTGAAGTCTCCATCAACGTGGATGTAGGATAGCAACACCTATCCGAACCACGGGAAAAACATCCGTGTCTCCAATAGCGTTTTAATTCTCCAAACCCTTCCCTTTACATTCTTGCAAGTTGCATGCTTTACTTTCCACTGCCCATAAACTCTTTGCATGCTTGCTTGAATTGTGTGATGATTGCTTGACTTGTCCTAAAATAGCTGAAATCTGCCAAGAACTAAAATTGGGAAAAGGTTAAGTTTTTATTTGGTCAAGTAGTCTAATCACCCCCCCCCTCTAGACATACTTTCGATCCTACAAGTGGTATCAGAGCTTTGTTCTCCATTTGCTTGATCTCCATAGCTTTTGGTGGTCATAGCCTTGGTTTCACAACCTAGGAGAGTATGGCGTCTAGCAAGGGAAATTATCACCGTAGAGGTCCTTACTTTGATGGTACTAATTTTGCTAGTTGGAAGCATAAAATGAAAATGCATATTCTTGGACATAACCCCGCCGTTTGGGCTATTGTGTGTGTTGGTTTGCAAGGTGACTTCTTTGACGGGAGAGAACCAAACCGTGAAGCTACCGCGGATGAGTTGAAGATGTTGCAATACAATGCTCAAGCTTGTGATATTCTCTTCAACGGATTGTGCCCTGAAGAATTCAACAAAATCAGCCGCCTTGAGAATGCAAAGGAAATTTGGGACACTTTGATTGATATGCACGAAGTTACTGACTCCGTCAAGGAATCCAAGTTGGATGTGCTTCAAAGCCAACTTGACAAGTTCAAGATGAAGGATGGTGAAGGTGTCGCTGAAATGTACTCTAGGCTTGCTCTCATCACAAATGAGATTGCCGGCTTAGGAAGTGAAGAGATGACCGATAGATTCATCATCAAGAAGATCCTAAGAGCCTTGGATGGAAAATATGATACCGTGTGCACGTTGATCCAAATGATGCCCAATTACAAAGATCTCAAGCCAACGGAGGTGATTGGAAGAATTGTTGCTCATGAGATGTCACTTAAGGATAAAGAGGAACTTCACAACAAATCAAGTGGTGCCTACAAAGCCTCATGTGAAGCCCCTACATCATCAAGTGAGAAACAAGACTTCAATGAAGAATTGAGCTTAGTGGTGAAGAACTTCAACAAGTTCTACAAGAGTAGAAGCAAAGATAGAAGGTCTTACAATGACAAAAGATCTTCTAGTCGAGAGCGAAACTGTTACAATTGTGGAAGACCCGGACACTATTCCAATGAGTGTACGGCTCCCTACAAGAGAAGAGAAGACTCTCCAAAAAGAAGAAGCAAAGGATCACCACCAAGAGAGAGGAGTAGAGATGATCGTTATGAACGAAGATACTCACGGAGAAGCAAGGATTTGGAAAGGAAGGAAAAATCATCAAGGAGCTACACAAGACGAAGACATCAAGCTCATGTTGGTGAATGGGTATCCGGCTCCGACTCTGACAGCCACTCCGAGAGAAGTTATCACTCCGACTCCGAAGATACTCAAGATGAAGGTGTTGCCGGTCTAGCACTTGTGTCAACCAACTCCTACGACATATTTGACTCACCAAATGAAGGAATTGGAAGATGCTTCATGGCCAAAGGTCCTAAGGTAACACACCCCGAGTATGTTGATTTCAATAGTGATGAAGATGACTTGTTAGGTGATGATTTGATTGGTGACAACTCTAGTGATGAATACTATGATGAAAGACCAATCAATCATGCTAATCAAGATAAAATGAATGACAATGATAAGGAGAAGATTGAGGCTCTAACTAAAGAACTAAAAACTCTTAAGTTAGCTCATGACACAATCTTCGAAGATCATCGAGAACTTTTAAGGGCTCATGAGAAGCTACGCTTTGAAAAGCTCAATCTTGAGCAAGAGCATGAGTTCTTAAAGGCAATCAATGATGATCTCTGCAAGAAAAGTTCTTCTTACATTGCCAAGCGTTTACTCTTATCCACTTACATGCCTCAAGTCACGTCTAACAAGAAAGATTCTTCCTCTAGTAGTAACAATGATCATGCTAAATCCAATATTGTTGCTTCTAGTAGTTCTCTTGATTCCACTAATGATTCTCTTAGCCAAGTTACACTTGAGCAAGAAAATAGCTTATTGAAGGGAATTATAGAGAAAGGAGTGTACAAAAGCCTTGCCGGGAGTAAGCAATTCGAGGAAATTGTGCGCAAGCAAGGAATGCACCGGAAGAATCAAGGTGTTGGTTTTGAACGAAAGTTCAATGCCAATGGAGTTGAGTGGGAAGAAGATCAATACCCCAAGACAAAGTTTGTCCCTCAACAAGAGAAGTATACTTCTTTCAAGGGGACACAAGCTCAAGATGATCTTCCACCACAAGACTGCGAGCAAAAAGGCAAGGACAAGCTTCAAGAGGAAATTGATGCATTTGAAGAAGCTCCTAAGACCTTAGTCAAGTGGATTCCCAAGACTTCTTCAAATTTCACTTCATCAAGTACGACTACAACTCCAAGGATTCCCATCAAGATGATGTGGATCCAAAAGAAGAATAACTAGAGAGTTCTTGAGGGTGACTCCGCCAACATACTTCACTCTTATCATTTTGTCAAGAACAAGTGCAATAAACTTCCACATCTTGCACTAGTTCAAGGAGTCACAAACCCTCTTGTTGGTAAGACAAGGGACAAGGTAACCTAAAAGTTTTCATGGACATCATCTTTTGTGTGCATCACTCTATGTCTATGGATATCCTTGTTTGTTCCTTGTGGGACTAACCCATGTAGGTATTGAAAGTGCAATTCATTCAAATGGATAGCTCCAAGAGATCTACATCAACATTGAGCATCCACATCTTCAATATCTACATGAAGTCATCATCGACAAAACCCAAGGTTAGTTCATCCCTCTTAGGGGGGATATCACATCTAGGGGGAGCTTTACTCTAAGACTTGAGGTAAAGCAACTCTAAAGATGTGAACAAAACAGTGCTTTATGTAAAAGTGGTAACCCCACTTGAGCTTAAACGATGAGTATGACCTACGATCAAGTGTTCTCACTTGACTCCTAAGTCAATATACTCATATATAGATGACCTAGTCATCGCAAATTGCTTGATAGATGCTAGAATTGGTTGTGCATGCTTTGCCACATATTTCATTTGCTATCTTATTGTGTGAGCATGCTGATTGCATACTTTACTCATTCGAGGACATCCACTTGTTGTTTTGATTGTTTGGCTTTATCTTCTTTTGCCAAGTGGATGGAAAAGAATGCCTAAGAACCTCCTCTAGCTATCAATGCTTTTCTCGTCTCAAACTCTATTCATGCTGCATCACAAAATTTGATCAAGTCAGATTCGAACCACTCTGTGTGAGGAGCGCTCGGAGACCCCGATTCATCATAGACTTAAACTTCCAAAACCTCTTTATGAATCTCGGTCTGACCGATACTCCATTTTGGTCCTACCGAGTTCATTAAGTTGATCTAGGTTTTCGATCTCGGTGCAACCGATTTGAACGTTTCAGTGAAAGCACAAGTGCTCCCTAGGTGGTTTTGATAATTGATGACAACATATCTCTTGTTGGACTAACACTTCTATCTAGCATGTTTCAGATAAGTTCAACAATGGAGTGGCATGTACTAAAGGTTGTGGGAACTCCTTCAAGATGCTAAGGACAAAGGATTGGCTAAAGCTTCAAGCTCAAGACTCTTCATTTTACATTTTAGTGATCCAAGATCACATTGAGTCCATAGGAAAAGCCAATACTATCAAGGAGGGATGAGGTGTTGCTTAATGAGCCTCTTGCTTCATGTGCTTAATGATATGCTCCAAAATCCTCAACCACTTTCCCATACCCACATTTTACCTAAACCCTAAGCCAAACTCGGTCCTACCGATTCTTCCTATCCGGCGCCACCGAGTTTCACTTGTCATTAGCCACTACCAAACCCTAGCAATTCGGTTCTACCGATAAGAATCTCGGTCTCACTGAGATGGGGTTGCAAACTCTCTATTACCCATTGCAATATTATCGGTCCCACCGAGATATGCAATCGGTCCCACCGAGATTGCAATGTAAACTCAGTGTTTCCCCTTTGTAACTTTTCGGTCTCACCGAGTTCCACTCGGTCTCACCGAAAGAGCAAATCGGTCCGACCGAGTTTGCCTGACCAACTCTCTGGTTAGCTAATTACCAAACTCGGTCTCACCGAGTTTGTGTAATCGGTCTCACCGAGATTATGTTATGCCCAAACCCTAACCGAATCGGTCCTACCGAGTTGCATGTCAGTCCCACCGAAATCACTAACGGTCACTAGGTTTACATTTTTGGTCCGACCGAGTTTATTGATTCAGTCCCACCGAGATTGGAAAACTGTGTAACGGTTGGATTTTGTGTGGAGGCTATATATACCCCTCCACCTCTTTCTCATTCAGTGAGAGAGCCATCAGAACACACATATCATTCCAACTCATTTGTTCTAAGAGAGAACCACCTACTCATGTGTTGAGACCAGGACATTCCATTCCTACCATATGAATCTTGATCTCTAGCCTTCCCAAGTTGCTTTCCACTCAAATCTTCTTTCCACCAAATCCAAATCCTATGAGAGAGAGTTGAGTGTTGGGGAGACTATCATTTGAAGCACAAGAGCAAGGAGTTCATTACCTACACACCATTTGTTACTTCTTGGAGAGTGGTGTCTCCTAGATTGGCTAGGTGTCACTTGGGAGCCTCTGACAAGATTGTGGAGTTGAACCAAGGAGTTTGTAAGGGCAAGGAGATCGCCTACTTCGTGAAGATCTACCGCTAGTGAGGCAAGTCCTTCGTGGGCGATGGCCATGGTGGGATAGACAAGGTTGCTTCTTCGTGGACCCTTTGTGGGTGGTTGCTTCTTCGTGGACCCTTCGTGGGTGGAGCCCTTCGTGGACTCGCGCAACCGTTGCCCTTGGGTGGAGCCCTGTGTGGACTCGCGCAACCGTTACCCTTCGTGGGTTGAAGTCTCCATCAACGTGGATGTAGGATAGCACCACCTATCCGAACCACGGGAAAAACATCCGTGTCTCCAATTGCGTTTGATCTCTCCAAACCCTTTCCCTTTATATTCTTGCAAGTTGCATGCTTTACATTCCGCTGCTCATATACTCTTTGCATGCTTGCTTGATATGTATTGGGTGTGCTGAAATTGTGCCTAAAACCCACTTAAACCGAAAAGATTAAAAATTGCAACTTTGGCACTAAGTGTCTAATCACCCCCCCTTTTAGACACATCTACTTCTAGATCCTACAAGTGGTATCAGAGCTTTGGTCTCCATTGCCTTGGTTTAATCACCATTGGAGGAATATGGATGTGTCTACTTTAGGGAGTCTTAGACATAGAGCGCCCATTCTTGATGGAAAGTATTTTCATGAGTGGAAAAATGAGATGCTTGTAATCTTCAATCAATATCATTTGAACAAGTATATTGCTAGCCCTTGTGCACCCCATATTGATCCCTTTCATCCTACCCTAGACGAAGATATTGACATGATTCACAATCTTAGAACTGTTGAGCTCATCATTAGAGGATTGCCCAAAGATTTGATTGCTAGTTTGCCTACTCAAGATTGCGCCTATACTATATGGAAATTTCTTGAGGGACGGTTTCCCAATCACTCCTTGAAAACTTTGGATGAAATTCTCCATAAATCTATTGCCTTGAGTAAGATGAACTCTAGTGATCCTAGTTTTGGTAAATGTCTTCTTGAACTTGCCAATCTTACGCATGCTAAAGGAGATGTTGGAATCATTAATGATGTCATACTCAAAGCTATAAGAATTCATAAAAGTAACCACTTTGATCATTTATCTAATGAATTACCCTCTCTAGGAAATGATGAGTCACAAGATCATGATGAACATGAATATTATGATGATGATGATAGTGACTCCGATCTTGATGATGCAATGAGACATTTTGGTTTTATGGCAAATCTTTGGGGATATGAATTAGGTGGAAAGGAATGGGTTCTTGATAGTGGATGCACCGATCATATGACCGGAGATGAAGAGATGTTCCGTGAGCTTCCTGAAAACAATGGCCCTCGAAAATATGTCACCTTTGGTGATAATTCAAAGGGTAAAGTGGTTGGCCTTGGTAAGGTGGCCATCTCACATGATAGTTCCATTCAAAATGTCATGCTTGTTGAATCTCTTGGCTACAACTTACTTTCAGTATCTAGACTTGCTGATTTCGGTTTGAATGTCCTATTTACGGAGGTAGATTGCCAAGTATTTCGTCGAGACAATCATAAAATGGTCTTTACGGGTATGCGTAGAGGTGATCTTACATTGTCGATTTCTCTAAAAAGGCACAACCTAAAACTTGCTTTTTTGCTAAATCCTCAAAAGGCTGGTTGTGGCATAGACGACTAGGTCACGTTGGCATGAGAAACCTTGACAAGCTTATTAAAGGAAATCATATCCTTGGAGTTAACGATGTCATATTTGATAAGGATAGACTTTGCAGTGCTTGTCAAGCAGGTAAACAGGTTGGAGGAAGACATCCCGTGAAGAATATCATGACCACAAGGAGGCCACTCGAGCTGCTTCACATGGATCTTTTTGGTCCCAATGCCTACAAGAGTCTCGGTGGAAATTCTTTTGGTCTAGTTATAGTTGATGATTTTTCAAGATTTACGTGGGTGTTCTTTCTTAATGACAAATCGCAGCTCCAGAAGATCTTCAGAAACTTCGCTAGGAAAGCCCAAAATCAGTTTGATGTGAAGATCAAGAAGGTTCGGAGTGACAACATAACGGAGTTCAAGAATGCAAATGTGGACACCTTTCTTGACGAAGAAGGGATTTCACACGAGTTTTCGGCTACATACACACCTCAACAAAATGGAGTTGTTGAGAGGAAGAACCGGACGCTCATCGAAATGGCAAGAACAATGCTTGATGAATACAAGACGCCAAAGCAATTTTGGGTAGAAGCGGTTGAGACAGCTTGTCACGCAACAAATCGCTTATATCTTCACAAGCTACTCGGCAAGACGGCATACGAGCTCCTCACCGGTAACAAGCCTCAAGTTGGATACTTTCGAGTATTTGGCTCAAAGTGCTACATTCTTGATAAGCATCGTCATTCAAAGTTTGCTCCTAAATCTCATGAAGGTTTTCTACTTGGTTATGGCTCAAACTCTCACACTTACTGTGTCTACAACAATTTCACCCGAAAGGTTGAAGAGACGGTAGATGTGAAGTTTGATGAATCTAATGGCTCACAAGTAGAGCAATTTCCAATTGATGTAGGAGACAAAGACCCTTCAGAAGCAATTCAAGATTTGTCCATTGGCAAAATTCGTCCAACGGAGGTGAAGGAGAGTACTTCATCCGTCCAAGTGGAAGCTTCTACTTCACGACAAGGTGAACCAAGAATCGACACAGAAGCATCCACAAGTGGGCCACACCAAGATGAAGAAAACGAGGAACTACGTCAAGATGAACATCAACAACCTCCTTCTCCACCACGACAAGAGAACGACGACGTCAACAATGAAGAAGGCCAGGAAGAAGAACAAGATGAAGAAGATGCTCAACAAAGACCCAAGCAAAAGCTCTCACGAGTCCGAGCAAGAATTGCCAAAGATCATCCCGTCGAGAAAATCCTCAATGATATACAAACCGGGAGAATCACTTGCTCAAAAACTCGTTTAGCTAACTTTTGTGAAAACTATTCATTCATCTCTAGCATTGAACCAATGAAGGTTGAAGAAGCATTGGAAGATCCGGATTGGATAAACGCTATGCATGAAGAGCTACATAACTTTGAGAGAAACCAAGTTTGGACATTGGTTGAGAAGCCCGACAACAACCACAACATCATTGGTACCAAATGGGTGTTTCGCAACAAGAAAGATGAAGATGGACAAGTGGTCCGCAACAAAGCACGTCTCGTCGCCCAAGGATACACACAAGTCGAAGGTATGGACTATGGTGAGATGTATGCTCCCGTTGCTAGACTTGAGTCCATTCGCATCTTACTTGCCTATGCTAATCACCATAATATCACCTTGTACCAAATGGACATTAAAAGTGCTTTTCTAAATGGAGAAATAGAGGAGGAAGTTTATGTCAAACAACCTCCCGGCTTTGTCAATCCTAAGAAACCAAATCATGTTTACAAACTTCACAAAGCTCTTTATGGTCTTAAACAAGCTCCTAGAGCATGTTACAAATGCTTGACCAAGTTGCTTACTACAAGTGGTTTTGAAATTGGTAAAATTGATTCTACTCTTTTTACTAAAAGGGTTAATGGAGAACTATTTGTATGCCAAATTTATGTTGATGACATCATATTTGGTTCAACTAACCCTCTCTTTAGTGAAAAGTTTGAAAGCTAATGTCAGAGAAGTTTGAGATGTCTATGACGAGTGAACTCAAATTCTTTCTCGGGTTGCAAATCAAGCAAACTAAGGAAGGTACATTTGTCTCTCAAACAAAGTACACCAAGGACTTATTCAAGAAGTTCGATATGCAAGAATGCAAAGGTATGTCTACACCCATGCCCACTAGTGGACATAATGATTTGACCAAATATGGTGAACCTGTTGATCAAAAGGTTTATCGCTCTATGATTGGTTCATTGTTATACCTATGTGCTTCACGTCCCGATATTATGCTAAGTGTGTGCATGTGTGCTCGATATCAAGCTGCTCCTAAAGATTGTCATCTTAAGGCTGTGAAAAGGATAGTGAGATATTTAATCCATACACCAAATTTTGGCATTTGGTATCCTAAGAGGTCTTCTTTTGATCTTGTTGGCTACTCCGACTCAGATTATGCCGGAGACAAGGTTGATAGAAAGTCCACTTCGGGTACTTGTCAATTTCTTGGTAGATCTCTTGTGTCTTGGTATTCCAAGAAACAAAACTCGGTATCCTTATCCACCGCCGAAGTGGAATACATTGCCGCTGGTTCATGTTGTGCTCAGTTACTTTGGATGACCCAAACTCTTAAAGATTATGGGATTTATGTGAAACATGTTCCACTGCTTTGTGACAATGAAAGTGCTATCAAAATTGGTCATAATCCTGTACAACATTCTCAAACTAAGCATATTGAAGTTCGTCATCATTTCATTCGAGATCATGTTGCTAAGGGTGACATCAATCTTAAGCATGTTCGCACCGATAAGCAATTAGCGGATATATTCACTAAACCGCTTGATGAGAAATTGTTTTGCAGGTTGAGAGGAGAATTGAACATCATTGATGCCTCGAACTTGGAGTAGAAACTCCATTGGATACATGCAAGACATGAGCGTATAACTAATCCATGATGTATCTCTTATGATAACTATCTTATGTCTTGGATATATTTGCACCTTGCATGTTGTCTAACCCATGTAGGTGCTTGGTTGAATCTAATTCCATGAGATTGCGACTCACTCATATCTTGAGCAATCTCTACATCACCAAGACTCTACACAATAGTGGTTGAAGACAAGGAAGCACAAAACCCTTCAAACATATCCTTTGACAAATTCTATGTTAAGTTCATGATTGTCATTTTTGGATACACAAGTGCTCTTCCTTGCAAGAACTAACCCATGTAGGTAGATGAAATCAAACTCCAAGTGGTGCTCCCAACTCTTGATGAACTACATCAACCCTGAGCACCCACACAAGTTCAACTACATGAGCAAGAACCACATCACCACCCAAGGTATGTCATTCCATCTTAGAGAAGCTTTACTTCAAGACATGAGTCAAAGCAACTCAACAAGATGTGAATACATCAAGATGCTTAAACGAAAAATGGTAACCCCATTTTAAGCTTAAACGATGAGTATGACCTATGATCAAGTGTCCTCACTTGACTCCTAAGTCAATATACTCTAACATAGGTGACTATGTCACCACCCAATTCTAGATGAAGTTCTCCTGTGTCCTTTTCTGAGTAATTGCATTTGTTCCTTGCATATTTGTTTCCTTCTCTCTCAAACAAAACAAAAAAAACAAAAAAAACTTCATCTAGAAACTTTTACTTTTTCCTGTTTGTTTTGTTCTGCATATTTCTGCATCAAATTCATTGCAAATCTTTGTGAGATCTTACTTGACTAGTGAGCTGAGGTGACAAGTGTTTTTCTCTGTGTAAACTCGGTTTCACCGAATTGCAAATTTCGGTCCAACTGAATCTTTTCGGTACCACCGAAATGTGCCACTCGGTGCCACCGACTTTGCAATCAGAAAAATAGTCTGCCACTTGTTCTACATTTCTTATGATCCAGCTCCACTCAATGAATCTTGTCCTCCACAAGCATCACAATTTTATCCTCTGCTTTGTGCTGAATCACAAGGACCAAACCAATCCGACGGATTCCAGGAAAAACCTTCTTGGAAATTGATGTCAAAGGGGGAGAGAGAGATCACATCAAAGTTTGTAGGAAAGAGAGATCACACCAAGAGAGAAAAAGTATTAAGGGGGAGAGAAAGTCTCAAGGATCCCAGATGTTGTGTTAAGGGGGAGAGAGAGAGATCTCCTTTGAGAGAAAAATACTCAAGGATCCCAGATGCTTGATGTTCAAGAGGAGAGATGCCACATGTCTTTTTGGGGGAAAGACATGTTCATATGAACTCATTTGAATTAAGTTCTATTCTTATCCTTCTGCTCTGATTTTCTGTTTCCTATCTTCTCCCAATATCCCATGTAAGATTCAGGGGGAGCAAGACACCTAAGGGAAAAGAAATCAGCCAAATTCATTGCATATCTTTATTATTGGGGACATGTTGAATCCAATGATATCACTCTCTACATGTCATCCCAGTCTTGGCATTCTTGTGGTTTCTTTTGTTTGCTCTGGCTAGTGGACGTACCTGTGTTATCTAACCTTGTTTGCAGGTTCATTCCATCCTAAGCCAACTCGAGACCACAAGGTAAGTATATGCATCAAAATCATGAGTATGAGGAGTTCTTGCTTATGTACATACTATTTGCAAGAAGGACTCATGAGCATGAAGGTATTTTCCTTAATAATCTTTTTCTCTGATGCATATGGCCAAGATACATGTAACACATTGCCTACTCTGTCATGATTATGCTCTCACATGCCTCTATATTTCATATTTACATGAGTGCATACATGTAGGGGGAGCCTATGCTTGCTACATGTTCTTCCAAATCTTTACTTGCTGTTCTGTATATCTTTATCTAAAAGCTTTGATGTATGTTGCCATCAATTACCAAAAAGGGGGAGATTGAAAGCACAAGTGCTCCCTAGGTGGTTTTGATAATTCATGACAACATATCTCTTGTTGGACTAACACTTCTATCTAGCATGTTTTAGATAAGTTCAACAATGGAGTGGAATGGACTAAAGGTTGTGGGAACTCCTTCAAGATGCTAAGGACAAAGGATTGGCTAAAGCTTCAAGCTCAAGACTCTTCATTTTACATTTTAGTGATCCAAGATCACATTGAGTCCATAGGAAAAGCCAATACTATCAAGGAGGGATGAGGTGTTGCTTAATGAGCCTCTTGCTTCATGTGCTTAATGATATGCTCCAAAATCCTCAGCTACTTTCCCACTTCCACATATGACCTAAACCCAAAGCCAAACTCGGACCTACCGATTCTTTCCTATCCGGCGCCACCGAGTTTCACTTGTCATAGCCACTACCAAACCCTAGCAATTCGGTTCTACCGATAAGAATCTCGGTCTCACCGAGATGGGGTTGCAAACTCTCTGTTACCCATTGCAATATTATCGGTCCCACCAAAAGAGCGAATCGGTCCCACCGAGATTGCAATGTAAACTCAGTGTTTCCCCTTTGTAACTTTTCGGTCTCACCGAGTTCCACTCGGTCTCACCAAAAGAGCAAATCGGTCCCACCGAGTTTGCCTGACCAACTCTCTGGTTAGCTAATTACCAAATTCGGTCTCACTGAGTTTGTGTAATCGGTCTCACCGAGATTACGTTATGCCGAAACCCTAACCGAATCAGTCCTACCGAGTTGCATGTCAGTCCCACCGAAATCACTAACGGTCACTAGGTTTACATTTTCGGTCCGACCAAGTTCATTTATTCGGTCCCACCGAGATTGGAAAACTGTGTAACTGTTGGATTTTGTGTGGAGGCTATATATACCCCTCCACCTCTTTCTCATTCAGTGAGAGAGCCATCAGAACACACACACCATTCCAACTCATATGTTCTGAGAGAGAACCACCTACTCATGTGTTAAGACCAAGACATTCCATTCCTACCATATGAATCTTGATCTCTAGCCTTCCCAAGTTGCTTTCCACTCAAATCTTCTTTCCACCAAATCCAAATCCTATGAGAGAGAGTTGAGTGTTGGGGAGACTATCATTTGAAGCACAAGAGCAAGGATTTCATTACCTACACACCATTTGTTACTTCTTGGAGAGTGGTGTCTCCTAGATTGGCTAGGTGTCACTTGGGAGCCTCCGACAAGATTGTGGAGTTGAACCAAGGAGTTTGTAAGGGCAAGGAGATCGCCTACTTCGTGAAGATCTACCGCTAGTGAGGCAAGTCCTTCGTGGGCGATGGCCATGGTGGGATAGACAAGGTTGCTTCTTCGTGGACCCTTTGTGGGTGGTTGCTTCTTCGTGGACCCTTCATGGGTGGAGCCCTTCGTTGACTCGCGCAACCGTTGCCCTTGGGTGGAGCCCTGTGTGGACTCGCGCAACCGTTACCCTTCGTGGGTTCAAGTCTCCACCAACGTGGATGTAGGATAGCACCACCTATCCGAACCATGGGAAAAACATCCGTGTCTCCAATTGCGTTTGATCTCTCCAAACCCTTTCCCTTTATATTCTTGCAAGTTGCATGCTTTACATTCCGCTGCTCATATACTCTTTGCATGCTTGCTTGATATGTATTGGGTGTGCTGAAATTGTGCCTAAAACCCACTTAAACCGAAAAGATTAAAAATTGCAACTTTGGCACTAAGTGTCTAATCACCCCCCCTTTTAGACACATCTACTTCTAGATCCTACATTCGGTCACACCGAGTTGCAATAACTGCACACAGTTTTGCATCTCGGTGCCACCGAGTTGTTCCACTCGGTCACACCGACAGGGTCGGGCTATATATAGTGACGGGCAGAATTTTGGAAATTTCTCCGAAACCTCCTCGCCCGCGCGATAGCCTGCTCTGCCTTCGTGGTCTCCGGATCGTCTTCTCGCCGCCAGTAGCCTCCAGTCGCTGGTCTCCACCGCCGTCAACGGAATTCTGCCCCGCCGTTGCCGCCGTAGCGAGTCTCCGCCGAACTAGGGTATGGACTCGATCTTTGTGCTATTCTCCACTCCGATTCCTAGCACATTGTGATCATCATGATTCTTGCCACGATTGAAACACTCCTGTCCAGTCAATGAACTCATAGATTAGGCTTAATTCGAAAATTTTAGGGTTAGGTTTCCGCCGAAACCATCTCGGACCCACCGAGTTGAAAAACTCGGTCCCACCGATCTAGCTTTTGCCATTGCACAAGTGAAACTCGGTCTGACCGAGAATAACTTATCGGTGCGACCGATTTTGGAATTCTGTGAAACCCTAGCAGTCTCGGTGCCACCGAACTGTGACTCGGTCTGACCGAGTTCACCAGTTCTGGTGCCAAAACTGCTTCGGTGTCACCGAGTTTGAAAATCGGTAGATCCGAGATGCTTTCTGTGGAAAACTAAAACTAAGTTTTTGAATTAATCTTTTGCAAAAATCTCTGCTTTTTGTGATGCTCATCCACTCTATCTCATCCATAATCTATTCACAGGGTCAGCAGTCAGTTTGCAACATGTCTGATCAAAGTGACGGCCAAAACCTCTCAGAGCAGCAAGTGGTCATGAGTGAGGGCACTAGTCCCTCCAGTTCATCTGATGAAGGCAGCAGGAGCACCCCCAGCAATCTGCCTAAGGCTGCCACACGTCAAAGGAAGAAGAGAACATCTGATTCTGAAGATGAGGACTATGTGGAAGAGGAAGAGGCCACTTCCAAGAGAGCTGAGCCAGCTCAAGGCTCAAAGCCAGGCCTGAAAGTCAAGAGGCCAGCAGGCAGGCAGCCCATGTCAAAGGCTAGAGCCTCAACTGAGAAACCTGCACCTGCTCCCATTGAGCCCATTGCTGCTGAGGGCAAGAAGAGGAAGGAGTGAGTAAAGAAGACTGTAGCCAAAGTGCTTGGGAGAGCCTCCATCATGGTAGAGGAGGAGGAGGAAGAAGAGGCAGCTGCACCAGCGCCCAAGGCAGCCAAACTTATGGGAGATTCCATAAGGTCAGGAACAGCTGCATCCAAGCCCAAGGAAGCACCCAAGGCTACATCTAAGCCTAAGACAGCACCAAAGAGAAACACAAGGAGTATACCTGCCGCAGAAAAGAACAAGGCCCCAGTGCCTGAAGCTACTGAAGAAGAGGAAGAGAGTGTCCTCCGGAAGCTCAAGCCCAAGATCCTAGATCACAACGATGCTCATCCTGTGGCTGAGGACATGAAGCTCAGGAGAGATTCAGGGCTGAGGAAGTGGAGAGAAGCAGATCCGTATGCTTCTAGGAGAAGGACTGCCGTGGATTACATGTTTCATACAAAGGAGCAACAAGATTTTTATGAGACTGTTTTGCTTGACAAGAAGCCAATCGTTTGTGACATGAGATGGGTCGACTGGACCTACATCAAGGAGAATGAAGAGTACTACCCAGGAGTTCAGGACAGCTTCAGAGCATGTGGAGTAGAGGACTTTGTTGGGCAAAAGCTCACAAAGTGGAACGAGGAACTCATCATGCGGTTCTACTCCAAAGCTCACTTTTATCCAGATGGGAGGATTACATGGATGTCTGAGGGTACAAGGTACCAATCTACAGTGGCTGAGTGGGCACAGAAGAGCACGATGAAGACTTGGATATCTATGCCAAGAAGAAGATGGACCATAACTCCATGTCCAACATGTACAAGGAAATTCCCAATGAAGCTCTCGACACATTCAAGTTTGGCTCAGTGCATTATCTGCTATCAGGATTGCCCACTATCAATTGGATACTAAGGCACACTCTGTTGCCTAAGTCAGGAGATCACAAGATGATCAGAGGCCATGCTATCAACTTGCTACATGTGTTTGATGTGCCTCAGAAGTTCAAGGTGATGAGTCTCATTGTGGAAACCGTTAAAAGGACAGCTGCAGATCAGAAGAGGAGCTGTGGATATGCCCCTTAGATTCAGGAGCTCATCAACTCCAAGATGGGCACGGGCGTATATTTGTTGGATAAGGAACACCTGCCCATCCGTCCAGATTTTGAGAACAATGAAGTTGTGATGACAGAGAATGAGCCATCGTCTGCACAAGCATATGCAAAGAAGGAGAAGGCGAGGAAGGAGAAAGCTGCCAGGATGCCTACTCAAGCGGAGGCATCTGAGTACTTCTTGAAGACCAAACAAGAGCAGCTCGGTTACTTGATTGCATCCACGCTGAGAATTGAGCAAAGTCTGGCCAACCTCACTAAGAATCAGCAGAGCCTAGAGAGGATCATGGAACAGAAGTTCTATGACTTGGATGTCAAGGTAACAGAAGTTCAGTCTGCAGTGGAGCAGCTCCAGGAGGACATGAATGAAAGGAGAGGAAGGACTACCACTCATGCTTTTTCTAGAGTGCCACGAGGCCCGAGGTCGTCTGCACTGCCAGTTGCTGACACCAGAGCCACCACCTCAGCACCAGCTACGGCCTCCGCTCCAGCATCTACTTCAGCTCCAACTCCAGCGACTACTTCAACATCTACAGAAGCCTTCGTCCTTGGAGTGATCCGGACTCCACCACCACCTGAAGATCAAGCCTGAGCGACGACTTAGCACTATGCATTTTCTAGGAACTTTTTGGTAACTTGTTGCCAAAGGGGGAGAAGATGTATAGATCATAGGCTTCGAGAGAGAGAGTGTTGCTTTTCTCTCTTGTTTTATTTGGTGGTTTTTTCGAACCTTTTCTGCTTTTGTGTGTGAGATACTACGTCCTTCGAGAGAGAGAGAGAGTATATGCATGTGTTTGATCATAAGCTACACTTAATGTTTGCTTGATGCTTGCTTAAATATTATCATTCTATCTATCCTTTGTGATCATTCACTATTCTTGGTGATGAGTGCATGTATTTCATTCTTATCATTTTGAGCGCTCCACCAAGATGTATGTGACATGGAAGAGTAACCCATGACTCTAACTCTTTGTGCATTTGCAGTCCAAAGCAAAATTTTAAATATGCACAAATTTAGGGGGAGCTCTTACTTATCACATACTTCTCAAAGCGACGATCTATTTCATGCTTATTATCATTTGTCGAAGCTTTGATCTATATGTTGTCATCAATTACCAAAAAGGGGGAGATTGAAAGTGCAACTATCCCTAGGTGGTTTTGGTAATTCATAACAACATATAGCTCATTGAGCTAATGCTATTCCAAGATGATTATTTCAGGAAAGCTCAATGATTGGCATGGCATGGATGTGAAAGTGGAACGCTCAAAATGCTAAGGACAAAGGATTGGCTCAATCTCAAAAGCTCAAGACTCTTCATTTTATATTTTAGTGATCCAAGATCACATTGAGTCCATAGCAAAAGCCAATACTATTAAGGAGGGATGAGGTGTTGCTTAATGAGCCTCTTACTTCATGTGCTTAGTGATATGCTCCAAAATCCTCAACTACTTTCCCATATCCACACATGACCTAAACTCCAAGCCAAACTCGGTCCTACCGATTCTTCCTATCCGGCGCCACCGAGTTTCACTTGTCATTAGCCACTGCCAAACCCTAGCAATTCGGTTCTACCGATAAGGATCTCGGTCCCACCGAGATGGGGTTGCAAACTCTCTGTTTCCCTTTCATAACTTTTCGGTCCCACCAAAAGAGCGAATCGGTCCCACCGAGATTGCAATGTAAACTCAGTGTTTCCCCTTTGTAACTTTTCGGTCTCACCGAGTTCCACTCGGTCTCACCGAAAGAGCAAATCGGTCCCACCGAGTTTGCCTGACCAACTGTCTGGTTAGCTAATTACCAAACTCGGTCTCACCGAGTTTGTGTAATCGGTCTCACCGAGATTACGTTATGCCCAAACCCTAACTGAATCGGTCCTACCGAGTTGCATGTCAGTCCCACCAAAATCACTAACGGTCACTAGGTTTACATTTTCGGTCCGACCGAGTTTATTGATTCGGTCCCACCGAGATTGGAAAACTGTGTAATGGTTGGATTTTGTGTGGAGGCTATATATACCCCTCCACCTCTTTCTCATTCGGTGAGAGAGCCATCAGAACACACATATCATTCCAACTCATTTGTTTTGAGAGAGAACCACCTACTCATGTGTTGAGACCAAGACATTCCATTCCTACCATATGAATCTTGATCTCTAGCCTTCCCAAGTTGCTTTCCACTCAAATCTTCTTTCCACCAAATCCAAATCCCATGAGAGAGATTTGAGTGTTGGGGAGACTATCATTTGAAGCACAAGAGCAAGGAGTTCATTACCTACACACCATTTGTTACTTCTTGGAGAGTGGTGTCTCCTAGATTGGCTAGGTGTCACTTGGGAGCCTCCGACAAGATTGTGGAGTTGAACCAAGGAGTTTGTAAGGGCAAGGAGATCGCCTACTTCGTGAAGATCTACCGCTAGTGAGGCAAGTCCTTCGTGGGCGATGGCCATGGTGGGATAGACAAGGTTGCTTCTTCATGGACCCTTTGTGGGTGGTTGCTTCTTCGTGGACCCTTCTTGGGTGGAGCCCTTCGTGGACTCACGCAACCGTTGCCCTTGGGTGGAGCCCTGTGTGGACTCGCGCAACCATTACCCTTCGTGGGTTGAAGTCTCCATCAACGTGGATGTAGGATAGCACCACCTATCCGAACCACGGGAAAAACATCCGTGTCTCCAATAGCGTTTGAATTCTCCAAACCCTTCCCTTTATATTCTTGCAAGTTGCATGCTTTACTTTCCGCTGCCCATAAACTCTTTGCATGCTTGCTTGAATTGTGTGATGATTGCTTGACTTGTCCTAAAATAGCTGAAATCTGCCAAGAACTAAAATTGGGAAAAGGTTAAGTTTTTATTTGGTCAAGTAGTCTAATCACCCCCCCTCTAGACATACTTTCAATCCTACACATTCTGACCCAGCCATGTACACGAGCCCTGGCCATACGTATGTGCGAGTAGGCATTCGAGACCTTGCCCGTATGTACGTACGTGGCCGTATTTTCTTTCTTGCACACTGGCCGCTGTACGTACGTGTACATGCTACGTGCGCGCCTCTACTACGACACGTGCGCGCCTCTACATCGACCAGTATGTACGTACACGTTTGCGACCAGAATGACAACGCTACATACGCTTCGACCAGGTGGGTCCCGACTGACAGGCACTTCCTTGCGTGTGAAGATATAGCTGGTGGGTCCCAGCAGTCAGGGGGGTGAATCGTTTTTTTGCCCGGACGCGCTTCCTTGCGTGCGAGGATGTAGCTGGTGGGTCCCAGCAGTCAGGGGGAAACGTTTTTTTGTGAAATACAGTGGCCCGTCCGGTGGATCCCCGCTGTCAGGTAGAGGAATAATTATTTTGCGCGTAATAAGGAGGCACTTCCTTGCGGCTGCCGTGGACCCAGCTGTCAGCCTCTCCACATACAGTATTCTTCCGATGGAAGTCGGTCATTGACCACATTGACCACGCCGCGCCGAGAGTACCACGGCGGTGGACGACAGCGAGGCCTAGGAAGGGGACGACGCGGAGCTGGGGAAGACGCGGCAGTGGATACCCACACGGAGAGGAGTACGAGGGTTCACTGGTTTGGCTGCGGTGTGAGGCTACCATCGCCGCAGAATAACAGGGGGTGTGGGTGAGTGGAGGGATGGCATGGCCAGCGGTGGGAGTAGTAGGGGGCGGTGAGGCCTCCGCGGCAGCACAACCGGCCATGGGAGGCAGGAGCAGGCGGCACGACCGGCGCTACTTTGGGCGGCTGGAGCAAGAAGACCAGAGGTTGAAGAAGCACGACGACCGTTGGATGGACATCGTACGGTCACTTCAGCTAGAATCGTCTATATTGACTAAGTTGACAAAGCCCTTGGTACGCATCAACTTAGTAGGCCCACAGGTCAGCTTCCGAAACGGTGCGCCCCAGATGTCAGGGGGAGGAATTATTTTTTGGGCGGGTGAAGCTAGAATATTCGAGATTGAAGAAGAAGCACGACATCCGTTGGATGGACATCCAACGGCCACTGCTGCTAGAACCGTGTGTTGACTATAAGTTGACAAAGCCTTGCATACGCGCCAACTCTTTTTTTTGAGGGGACGTGTCAACTTAGTAAGGCCACAAGTGTATGGCAGAGAACTTATAGCCCATTTGAGATTTGTAAGAATGTGCAGCCAATTTTTGAATTCTAATGGAATTTACTACAGCCCATTTATAGTTTGTTAAAAGTACAACCCATTTCAACCAACCGTTCAAAACAGCATTCAATAAAATTTCACACATTTTGATGGGATCCGAAATATTTTGATCCTGAAATTTCTAGTCAGATTAAATACAATTTCAATATAAATTTATATTACGTAAAAATCCAACGAAACATTGAGCTCGCAACAATTAATGAAATTAAAAATTTCAATATCCAAAAATAATATTTTATAAAGTAATTACGTGTTTGGTGCATTTTTTATAGTTACTGCCCAGTTTTTATAATTACATCCCATTTATTATTTCTTAGAGCCCATTTTCTTGTTAAGCCTAATGCATCCCTCCTAGGAAAGATTTGCAGCCCAACGGGGCGGAGAATAACAACTTGACCTTGCCTGGGTATTCCTCGTTTATTGACTACATATGTTGACAATGGTGTGGCACCATGATGTCAGGAAACCAAGAGGAAGCAAAAAAATATAGTTTTATATACTAATAAGGAGGCACTTGCGTACGTGCGGCTATGGCCCTGGTGGGTTCCCACTGTCATCCTCTCCAAGTAAAGTCATCTCCTCGTCCTCATGTCCGTTGACCATGTTGACAACGCGAGGCGACGGCGCCATGGCGAGTGCAACAACTCGAAGGACGACGGAGAGGGCCTCGCGGGCCCTACGGATGGTCTGATACAGTGCCCGCTGCTCATTCGAGAAGCCAGGATCATAGGGCCACATGTCCGCGATGGCATTATCGTTCGCTTGTTCACCGGTGCTCGTCGAGGAGACGGAGGTTGCAGCACAGGTCCTCCTGCATTGGTAGCTCTTCCGCCATTAGGGTGTCAAAGTGCGGCCGCACGTGCTCTATGGTGAACACGACATGAACCGGCTTGGATAGTGTCGCCGGCTCCTGGTCGGAAGCTACGTCCATCGTCGGATTGTCGTCGCTCAGCTCGGCAAGCTAGCTGGCGAGCCAGGATGTCCGGCTACTGGACCGACCCGCTGCCAAGCATGAGTCTAACTGCCCTGGCCCACCCAGACCGCCTCCCTCGCCCGTGCGCGCTTTCCATCCGAAACGTTTAGCGCTGCCCGCCCCGCTTCCCGGTGCAGGCAATTGCTTCGCCATCAAACATCACAAGTGCCGTCTGACTGTCCTTCTGCCGCCCACATTAATGATACATGGTTGCCGAGGCGGCTACTCCGGCGACACACGTCCGTCCCTCCGCCGCCCACTATTGCTATATAAACTGCCGCGCCGGCCATAGTTGCAGTCATCCGCATCCGTTCCCTTTCTCCCGTCCACACTACTACTGCCCACCATGGCTTCCTCGCGCTCCAGCGCTCTTCGGGACGGGTGGACGACGGACCAGAAGGAGATGGCAGCCATTGCTTTCGACTGGCTGGCCGGCAGGCAGCCGGAGGATGACGACATCCCAATGGAGAACATGGTAGTCGACGATCCGGCACCAACCCCCTCCTCCGTGCCATCCTCGTCGGTGCATTGCACCATGACCATTGGCGAGGCCTGTGCCCAATATACAGACACGGTGAGGCAGAAGCGTGATGAGCAGTTCCGGGAGGCGCAGGCCGACGCCGCCTACAACCACCATCTCCTCCAGGAGCACTTGCAGGCAGAGGAGCAGATCGCCGCAGAGCGGGCGGAGTAGGAGGCGCTGCTCGACTCATACCACTCTGCCCGCGAGGGCCGCCTCGAGCGCTGGCGGTACCGCATGCGGGTGGTGGAGGCCGCGGCAGCCTACAAAGAGGCGATGAAGCAGGCGAGGTGCTGTTTGGCGAGACCGAGGACGAGGCAGAGGACAATGCTGGCTCCGAGGAGTCCCCGCTCTGCTCGCATCGACGAGGCCCTGCTCCGCCGAGGCCCCGCGGCGCCAACAACGAGGCAGAGGACATCGCCGGCTCTGTCGAGGCCCCGCAACGCCAACAACGAGGCAGAGGACACCACCGGCTCTACCGAGGCCCCACCCTGCCAGCAATGAGGGGGAGGATTTCCCCCGCTCCGCCGAGGCGCCACCAGCAGGCAACGAGACAGAGGACATCGCCGGCTCCGCCAAGGCCCCGCCCCACTGCCAATGAGGCCACACCACACAGAAAATGAGGAAGAGTAGAACACAGTAGGTCGCCGCCGCTCGGGTCCAAGTAAGGCCACCACTGTTACCCTCCGGTTGTTGGCACTCAGCTGTACATCATGGAGCAATTCTATGATTACATGATGATTGAAGACCGCTCCGTGGTTGAGCAAGCTCATGAGATATAGTCATTTGCTAGAGAACTTGAGCACTTCGTTGTATGCTACCAGACACAGGTGGGTGGCTTCGGTTAATTAATTATACATCCAACGCACCCCTTTTTAGTTGAAGAATGTATGAAATGTAATGAAATCCGGCATGTTTATATGAAATCCAACTGTGTATGAATGAATTTATTTTGATTAGTTCAAATTCTTGTATCACTGGCATTGGATGAACATGCAAAACTGTTGGATTTCGGGTTCCGGTAGACCCTTGAGGTTCGAACACTGGGGTGCGCGCGGAGATTTCGCCTCCTACCTACCTGCACCCCTCCGCCATGCTTGGATCTAAACTAAGGAAAGAACAACACAAGAGACACAGGGTTTATACTGGTTCGGGCCACCGTTGTGGTGTAATACCCTACTCTAGTGTGTGGTGTGGTGGATTGCCTCTTGGGCTGATGATGATGAACAATACAAGGAAGAACAGCCTCGCGAGGGTCTGTTCTTGGCTGAGGCGATGAACTGCTGGGAGGAGTTCAGCCACCTCTCTCTCTCTGCTCTCCTCCGACCGACCGACTCTGCTGTGTGGGTGGCTGGTCCTATTTATAGAGGCCCTGGTCCTCTTCCCAAATATTGAGCAGGAAGGGAGCCAACAATGGCGGGCTAATTTGAAGGGGGACAGCAAGTATCAGCTATCCTGACAAAAGTAGTCTTCGCCTGTGCAAAGCTCTGGTGATGACGCCGTCTTGGGCTCCACGGTGACCTCCGTCTCGTAGTCCTCCTGGTCTTGGTCTCGTTGCACCGAAATGGCAACCTTTGCCTGATGCCTCGGTACTCCGCGGCTGCGCTTGCCCCCTTTGCACCAAAGAGGAAAGGGGGACGCTGCGCGGGCTGGCACCCGCCTGGCGCCCTGAGTTGTCATGGCTTGCGGCATGGGCACCTCGTGAGGTACCCCGCCTTGATCTCTCCACCTCCTCGTGAGCCAGCCTGACGAGGCCGTGCCTGAGGAAGCTTCGCGTCGTCCGCCCCGCGAGGCTTGGCCCCTCGCGAGGGTCTTGGGTTTGTGTTGGTGAAGATGGGCCATGCTGGGCCCCCCTTTGAGCCACGCTGCAGGCCGCAGGCAGGCAATTCTGGGGACCCCCGTTCCCAGAACACTGACAGTAGCCCCCGGGCCCAAGGCGCGCTCGAACTTGGCCGTGCAGGGAGGCAGAAGGGCAAGAGCGAAGTGCCGCGGGCCCTAACTGCCTGCGTCCTTGGGCGCCACGTGGAGGTTGATTGGACGTGGGCGCCTCAGCAACCGTGCGAGTCGATAAAGGAGTGGCATCCACCTAGGCCCTGCTTCTCGCTTTCTCCGGTTGCTGCTCAGATCCCCTTTCTCGTGGCTCTCCTTCCTTCCTCCAAGATTTCCAGATCTGCTCTGGCCGTGCGGCCTAGGGAGCCATGGCGCCTCGTCAGCCCCCGGCCGCAGCTTGGTACTCGTCTGCCCTGGACTCGCCGAACGTGTCGGAGGCGGGCCTTGCCCGGTTGCGCCGGATGGCAATGGCGTGGGGCATCGACGGGGAGAAGGTGTTCAAGGCCGGCTCCGCCACCCCTGAGGGTCAAAGGAGCACCTTCTATCCGCTCTTCGTAAGTGAAATTGTTGTTGGCCTGGTGCCTCCCTTCTCCGAGTTCTTCCTCTCTGTCCTCCGCCATTACAAGCTACAGGCTCTGCATCTCCATCCCAACTCCGTCCTCCTCCTGGCTATCTTTGCTTATTATTGCGAAGCACATGTTGGGGTGCAGCCCTCAGTGGCCTTGCTGCGCCACTACTTCTACCTCCGGACCTCTCGTGGGACCGCTTCCGCGTGCGCGAGCTTTGTCGCATCCGGCGGCGCCATTGCCATCTCGAACTCTGGGAAGAGGATTGAGGGCTTCAGGAGCAAGTGGGTCTTGGTGGATGCTGGGCGCATCCACCCTCGGCTGATCCTGCCCACGGAGCAGCCCACCAGCTCCAGCGACTGGGGTCGAGCAGAGCTCGCGGATCCCCGCGCGAAGATGGTGTTGGAGAAGATGGACGCGGATCTGAGGCCGACCGACATGGCGGCGGCGAAGCTGACCGGTGTGTCGCTGCTGAGGGAGTTCCTAGAGCACCGTCTGGCTCCGCTTCGGCAGTACTCGCTTCCAATGTGGAGGCCCCGTCCGAACCCCGCGGCCTTGGCCGACGGAGACCTGGCTGCGGTTCTCCAATCTCTGGTCGGGGGCAATGTGGCGAGGCTGGAGGGCGCTCCTATGCCCTTTTTCCTCCGCAACGACTAGGAGCGGGTGGTGAAGTCCATGCCTGTCTTCAACAGGGATGGTCCAGTGCCCCTGGAAGCTCCTGAGGAACCGGTGGACGTGCCCTCTAGCGACTCCAGCGAAGAGGAAGAGGGAGGGGAGCGCGGGAGAGGGCCTGACTCCGAGGCGACTAACGGAGAGTCGAGGGCTCCCCTCCCCCAGCGCAGGTCCCACGTTCTCCGCCTCACTCCGAATGATGAAAACGAGAATCACGACGAAGACGACGATGAGCAGGATGCCGGGAGCTCGCCCCCGATCCCGAAGAAGGACAGGACCGGGCTGATCTCCCGCGGGTCTCCCCCGGCCCCGGGGCGAACCGCAGACGCACCTTCCGACTCCAAGCTTCCCGAGGTTGACCCTTCCAGCCGGCTTTCAGGCTTCAAATTTGGCCGGAGGCCGCCTGAGCTCGCTGGCGACGTCCCGTAAGCATTCGATTCTTGTCTTTATCTCTTGCTCTGCTTCTGAGGCTTGACGTCCGCATCTTTGGATAGGTTGGCGCCCGCAGCAAAGAAGCTGAAGGGGGCTCCCGAGGTTCCATCCGTGGGGGCGCTTCTGCCCGCGAAGGAAGGTGACCGTGACGCACAGGCTTCTCCTGCCCAGTCGTCCTCGCGAGGTTTGGCTGAGCCGGCTGGGGCGAGCTCAGCCCTCACGGCCCAAGTGGCTCCCGAGGTGCTCTTGCCTACCGCCGCCACTACAGCTGTCGGGGCGCGGCAGACTCCGCCTCAGGATGCTGCGGCTGCACTGCCGCCTTCTCCTCCTACTCCACCAGCCGCTATCTCTCCGACTCCTTCTGCCGTTCTGGATCGTACTGTTGCTAAGCTGGACCGACTGCGGCAGGATCTTCTTGGCGCCGACTCCCGCTTGGTGGCCGGGTGTTTGGAGCTAGCTTCTGGATGGGTTCGCTCCGACGCCTCGATTTGGGCAGCGCTGGTCCAGGCCTCGACGGCATGCGATGAGGAGAAGCAGGCCGTCCTGGAGGCGAAGGCTGCCCGTGATGCAGCCTTGGGGGAGGTGGTCGACGTCCGCGGTCGCTGCAAGGCGCTGGAGGACGAGCTGCAAGGCCTGCAGGATCGGCTCGCGAAAGAGGTCCGCCTTCGCCAAGAGCAGGAAGAAGGCGTGAAGGCACGCGAGGCAACCGTCGAGGGCCAGGAGGCCAAGCTCAGGAAGCGCCGCGACCGCCTAGGCGCGCTGGAGCAGGAGTTGGGGGCGAGGAAGGCCGAGCTGGATGGCAAGTCCCTGGTTCTTGCCGAGGACCGCGCGGCCTTCATGGAGTTGGAGGCGAAGGCTCACTCCTCGCTGAGGACGCTTTATGACAGGGGCCTGGAGAGCCCGCTGGCCGGCACCGAGGACGGCCCGGCCAAACTGCTTCCCTTCCTGGTTCACGCTCTTGAAGATGTCGCCCTTGGCCTTGGCCCCACGGCCGAGGTCGAGGCGCGTGTCCTGTCTTCTGCAGCACTGACGCGGGTCCTCACCCACATCTACCTTCACGATCCCGGTGTTGACCTCGACAGCCTGCTGGAGCCAGGGAGCGGTGAGCGTGCTGCTGCCGCTGCCGAGGCCGTGAAGGGTCGCGCGGAGGCTGTACTGGGGAAGTTTCGGGCCTTCAGCACCAAGCCGGAGCAAGGCGCCGCCGACCCCGCTGCTCCGTGAGTCGAACCCGCTCCGCACTGCTCCCCCGCCGCCAAGTGACTCCGTCGTGGCTCCTGTCCTGCTTTTAATTCCTGCACACGTATCATGCCTCAGGGAGGCGTTTAAACTTGCATTTGGCATTGAAATAATAGTGTGGACTGTAATATTTGCTTTTGAATTCCTTGAAATTAGCGCTTTTCCTTCCTACTTGCTTACGTTCTACGCCGGCAGAGCCCGGCCCCGCGCGTACCTCACCCAGCAATAGTGCCGACCGGAAACCAGGACGGGACCAAGGAGTGAGGGGCTACGTGACAAGTTAGGCTCCTGAGTCGCGATGCTCAGGAGTCCCCCTTGGCGCACGAACAGCAGGTAGGGAGGTGTGATGCGGATGGATCCACCGTTCTACGTCTACAGAGCCCGGCCGCGCGCGTGCCTCACCCAGCGATGGTCCCGACCGGAAACCAGGGCGGGGCCATGGAGTGAGGGGCTACGTGACCAGTTAGGCTCCTGAGTCGCGATGCTCAGAAGTCCCCCTTGACGCTCAAATGGCCTTTGTACCTTGGCTCCGCTCGGGGAGAGACGCGCGGCGAACCAGGCCCGGGGGGGGACCTGGCCAGGCGGTGTGCGTCTGGGTGTGACCCAGGAGCAGCCCCCGTGCCCAGCCCCCTCGCGCGGCACTCCCGAGGGGAGGCGTTATGATGAGGCTAGACATTGAGCTCTGGGCTCCCTGAGGTTGATGCGGCCCGGGGGCCACCCTCAGTTGTTTATCACCAGCGCGGAGCATAGTGCTACCGTATGTGTACGGGCATAGCCGCTCCTCGGCAGTGTCGTCAGCCAGCGCGGAGCATGGTGCTTCCAATGGTACGTGGGAGGGGGCCCCACTCCGGGAGGAGCCCCCGGGGCGTGTACAGCCCTGCCCTGACACGTGGCTGGCACGGTAGGGCCTGGCGAGGTGTATCTGGGCACCCGTGAGCCAGCGCGGGACTCACGGGGCCCTACCTCTAGACGGGTTGTGCCTGGCACTGGGCCTTATCTTGTGATGTGTCCCTGCAAATTTGGTTAGATGTCGGCACTCTACGTCCTCGGGTCCCGGCCCTCGAGCTGGTCTCAGCCGTCGCTGATATGCCAGGTCGCGATGCCAGGGACAAGGCCAGAGGGTGAGGGCTGGAGAGCCGGTAAGAGCCCTGAGTCGCGATGCTCAGGTGCCCCCCCTTTAACGTGCAAGTAGTCGGCATGGAGGAGAAGAGGTGCCGTGGACCAGCATCAAATAATCAAGCATGGTGGGTCTAACGCATAATCGGAAATAAACGCAAATGGGATACATGCCACTGGGCCTGGCCCGAGCGGCTTGGGATCATGCATCCTGAGGGGCGCCCCCAACAAGGTAAGCTAATCGACGCGAGATAAAAGGGATACACGCCGCGGGGATGGACCCACGCGGCCTAGGAATAATGCAGCCCTGGGGGCGCTCCCAGCTTGAAGTAAAACTCGAAAGATGTCACCTGATGATGTTAAGGACGAAGGGGTGTTGGTGTAGCAGGCTCGGGGGGCTGCGGGAGCCGATCCTCACGAGCCCCCAGGCCCAGGGGCCTCGGGAAGCTCCGGAGGCGCTGGCGGCTCCTCGCGGGCCATCTCCATCTGTGCCAGGGCTGCGGAACGCCTGGCCTCTTGTGCCTCCGTGATGCCCCTCATGAGGCGCTGGTACGCGTCAACCGCGTTCGGCAAGCCGTAAGGCATGCGAACGTAGCTGTGGGGTGGACCTCCGTAGCGCCCCACTCGCGAGGGCTAGAGGCGTTCCAGAGAGACGACTCGGTTGAGCCCTAGTATGTCGATGCAGACGCGCAGCCCACCATCCTCGCCTGGATGGGGGGCCACTGCTGGTAGGCGGCGGGCGCCTCTCATGACTCTTGACTCCTGTAGCTCCTGAATGGCCTTGCTGACAAACTCCTGTGGGTCTGGATCTCCTTGCCTTGCTCCTTCTTGAGGGAAACGTGCTTCAAAACACGCCTCCATGTGGTGCCCAAGCGCCTCCCTCGTGACCCTAGCTAGGTCGGTGGCCCTCCAGGGGAGAGCCCCCGAGCCCTGCCTGAGGAGGGCGCTGAGCGCGCTTTCCTATGCGATGGAGGGAGGCTCCCCCTGGGCAGGCGCGGGCCTAGAGGGGCCTGCCTCCTGAGTGGTCAAGCCGGACGATGTCTTCTTCTTCTTGGGGGTGGTCTCGGGAGGCCTCCTACTTCCACGACCCGGGTCTTCCAGTGACGCGGCCTGAAAGGCTCGTTCCAGGGAACACACCGCGTCCTTCTCTTCACAGGGCACCGTGATGACTCCGCCGCTTCCTGGCATCTTGAGGACTTTGTAGCCGTGGTGAGTTACGACCATGAACTTGGCCAGCGCTGGGTACCCAAGGATGGCGTTGTACGGCAGGCGAACGTGAGCGACGTCGAAGTCGATGAGCTCGGTGCGGTAGTTGTCGCGTGCCCCGAAGGTGACAGGGAGGCGGACCTGCCCAATCGGGACCGTGGAGCCGTCAGTGATACCGGAGAAGGGCTTGGTTGGCTGAAGCTGGCTGTAGGGCACTTGGAGGTTGTTGAACGTCTCCACGGACAGGACGTTGAGCCCTGCCCCGCCATCGATGAGGGTCTTGGTGACCACCACATTGCTGATGATTTGGGAATAAAGCATCGGGAGGACTCCGGCTATTGCCGCACACTTGAGCTGATCTGCTGAGCTGAACGTGATGGCGCACACCGACCACCTGAGAGGGCGTGTGGCTTCGAGTCTGGGGAGTACTGCGTTCACTTCGCGGGCGATCTGCTTGAAGATGCGCTGAGAGGCTGGGGCTTGAGCTCCGCCCAGGATGCAGGCGATCGCGCGCGGCTCCTGGAAGCCCCCAGCCTCCTCATCCTGATGGCGGTCCTCGTTTCTCCTTGGCTGCGGCGGCAGCGGTGGGAGGCCTGCGTTGCCTAGCGGGCGATCCTCGCAAGGCTGATCCCTCCAGTCTCCCTCGCGAGGCTGATCCCTCCATCCTCTCTCGCGAGGTGGGTCTTGCCAGCGATCCTCGCGAGGTTGGTCGCACCACCCTTGGCGCGGCCCACGGTCTTCCTAGCGTCCTGCGTTTCTTCCTCCTCCTCGACCATAGCCCCGGTCACCGCGGTCGGGGCGACGGCCGATCCTTCCTTCACGCACGGCTCGGAGTTCTTGGCATTCGTTGGTCTTGTGGGTGTGGAGGTCGTGGTACACACAGTACCGGCTGCCCTTGGGAGGTTCGGGCTGATCTCTGCCCCGCTTGGTGTCTGGTTCTGCCGCGAGCACTGCAGCCCCCTTGCGCTTCACATCCTTGGCCTTGAGCTTCTTCTCTTCTGGGTCTACGGCAGGCAGCTCGAGGAGGGAGAGACGCCCCTCCTCAGCCCTGGCGCACTTGTTTGCCAAGTTGAACAGCTCCAAGGAAGTGCACAGGTCTTCATGCATTGTCAGCTCCTCCTTCATCTTGACGTCGCGCACGCCGTCGGAGAAAGCTGAGATGATGGCCTCCTCAGTCACCTTGGGGATCTTGAGGCATGCGTTGTTGAAGCGCTGGATGTACTTCTGCAGGGTTTCCCCGGGTTGTTGCTTGATGCGGCGCATGTCGCTCACGGCGGGTGGCCGGTCGCGAGTACCTTGGAAGTTGGTGATGAAGCGGGTGCGCATCTCTTCCCAGGAGGAGATTGTGCCTGGAGCCAGGTTCAGGAGCCAGGTGCGGGCCCCGTCCTTGAGCTCCATGGGAAACCAGTTCGCCATGACCTTCTCGTCTCCGTTGGCAGCTTCGTTGCCCAGCTCATAGAGCTGGAGGAACTCCGCAGGGTCGGCTGTGCCGTCATAGCGAGGTGGCAGGTCTGGTTTGAACTTGCCGGGCCATGCAACGCTGCGTAGTTCGGTGGTGTAGGTGCGGCAGCCTGCTGTGGCCACGGGAGGCCTCGGATGACGGAGATCCTGGTCTTGCATGTCCCCACGCGCTAGAGCAGGGGATGGTCGCGATGTGTTGGAGCAGGGAGCACCCAGGCAGCTTCTGGCGGGCGAGGGACTTCTTGGCAGCTCTGTTCTTGCTGCACTGGCACCTAACGGAGCGGGTTCCGCCCAGGGGCCATGCGCCTTGGGGCCATGGCGTCTTCTTGAGGAGGAGGCGGCCGGGGCGCCACCGGAGCCTCTTCGCCCGCGCGGGGCGGGATGCGGCGCAGCGGAACGGATGGCGCGGAAGAGCCCCCTGCAGCACGGACGAGCTCGGCGACACGGTCGAGCCATTCTTCGTAGACGTCGTCGACGGGACGGTAGCGCAGGAGCTCGTTTGCCGCGATGAGTGCAGCCCGAGCCTCCATGGGCGCGCGGAGCGCGCGGGACGAAGATCCAGCTGGGGCGAGCGAGGGAGTTGCGGTGCGGCTGTCTTGCCGCACGGACGGATGCTGGGACGATGCTTGCCACTCGTCCCCCGCCGGGCCGGTGGCGGCGTTGACGGCAGGTGACGGGGAACGGCGTGGATGCCCGCCGACAGGGGCCGTCTGGGCGACGCGGGAAGCAAGTGCGGCCCGGCGCTCGGCGCGGGCCCGACGAGCGTCAGACATGGGCGTGACGGTCGGAGGAGAATGGGGCGGTGGAAGATCAATTCCGGCGCACCCCTACCTGGCGCGCCAAATGTCGGATTTCGGGTTCCGGCAGACCCTTGAGGTTCGAACACGGGGGTGCGCACGGAGATTTCGCCTCCTACCTACCTACACCCCTTCGCCATGCTTGGATCTAAACTAAGGAAAGAACAACACAAGAGACACAGGGTTTATACTGGTTCGGGCCATCGTTGTGGTGTAATACCCTACTCAAGTGTGTGGTGTGGTGGATTGCCTCTTGGGCTGATGATGATGAACAATACAAGGAAGAACAGCCTCGCGAGGGTCTGTTCTTGGCTGAGGCGATGAACTGCTGGGAGGAGTTCAGCCACCTCTCTCTCTCTGCTCTCCTCCGACCGACCGACTCTGCTGTGTGGGTGGCCGGTCCTATTTATAGAGGCCCTGGTCCTCTTCCCAAATATTGAGCGGGAAGGGAGCCAACAATGGCGGGCTAATTTGAAGGGGGACAGCAAGTATCGGCTATCCTGACAAAAGTAGTCTTCCACTGCGCAAAGCTCTGGTGATGACACCGTCTTGGGCTCCACGGTGACCTCCATCTCATAGTCCTCCTGGTCTTGGTCTCGTTGCACCGAAATGGCAACCTTTGCCTGATGCCTCGGTACTCCGCAGCTGCGCTTGCCCCCTTTGCACCAAAGAGGAAAGGGGGACGCTGCGCGGGCTGGCACCCGCCTGGCGCCCTGAGTTGTCATGGCTTGCGTCATGGGCACCTCGTGAGGTACCCCGCCTTGATCTCTCCGCCTCCTCGTGAGCCAGCCTGATGAGGCCGTGCCTGAGGAAGCTTCGCGTCGTCCGCCCAGCGAGGCTTGGCCCCTCGCGAGGGTCTTGGGTTTGTGTTGGTGAAGATGGGCCGTGCTGGGCCCCCCTTTGAGCCACGCCGCAGGCCGCAGGCAGGCAAGTCTAAGGACCCCCGTTCCTAGAACGCCGACAAAAACAATACGTGCTAGCATTATTCCCAGGGTGATCACCTCGTTTGCAGCAGTTTGACATGTACTCCCTCTGGTCCTTTCTAGTCTGTATAAAAGTTTTGTCTGCAGTAAAGTATCTCTACTTTGACCAATCTTATAGAAAAAAGTATGCACTTTCACAATGTGCAAAGTGAAAAGGAACAAAAGGAGTACAAAGAGTTTGAGCAGCTTTTTAGCGTTCCTGTACATTGCAATCAAACACACAAGCCTGGCAATTCATAGAGAACATTCAAAACAATCGATGATTATGCATCTCAGCGATTGACATGTCAAAGCCAATATTTACTTCACAACTAAAAGATAAAAAAAATTGATCAATGCTGCTGACAGCAAAGGGCGTCCCATTTGAAAATATCAAACGCATGTCTTCTTGCTAAAATCAATGAGCAAAATTTGACAAGGTTGTCCCATTCCAAAATATCAAATGCCTACGATTGTGGAATGGGTAGGGTTTGCCATTAGTTCGGACATTGACATGGCACCTCGTGCTAAATAAACCAGCCGTACTTCTTGTATAGTTCCACCAAAATCAACCAAATTCACTCGGCACCTCCTTTCTTGTGGTGGAAATGAATGATTCGATGTATTCATGAACATTTTGTGCAGTTCCCGTTGAAATCAAGCTGAGCACACATGTTTGCACAAATACAAAAAAGTGATTAGTATAAAGCAAATTGTACTATGAATTGACAGTTTAAACAGGCACCTACATGGTCCATGTAGAGCACACTTTTAGAAAAATGGAACTCACCGGAAAGAATCCTAGAACAACATTGTACTCGCGCATCACAACAAGAAAATGGAGATTTGTAAGTCCTTCTGAGCTGAAGTTAGTTTGGTCTTGTGGGAGGTCATGTAACCATCCTTCAACTGCTTCTTCTGATGAGAAGATAGACAGGGCTTCTTCATCCTGGCATAATCGGAACTAGTCACTTCACGTACTCCATATTCTTCTTGAGAGGAGGATGATCCTGTTGTGCAAAGACAAGAGGACAACTAAATGCTAGCATCCCTGTTTGCTCGAAAAAAGGGAAGGAAATATTTAAAACAACACAGATGAAGCACTTCTCAAGGACAATACCTATTTTTGATGACAGTATATAAACAGTAGCACAACACCAATAGAGATGACAAAGCTCAATCACATGGATGAAATCAGTGGGTGAGTACCAACCTTTGTCAGGAGGCTTGTTGTGTAGAGCATACAGATGAAACATTTCTCCGGAACCATCTGTTGCTATCTACTGTGGTGGCCATACTTACTATATACTCCTCGATTAGTTTAATTTTTCCAACATCTTCTTGTGCAGTTCCACTAAAATATATGGTATCTTCAAAGAAGATCCCTATTTGCACAAGTAGAGATAATTACCTATTACATTAAGAGTGGCATCAAATTAGTGGCAAAACAATTGCTCGTTCCAGCCATAGCAATAAATTAAGATGCAAAACTCTATCACTACTTGTGTCACCACAGTTCCAGTGTCACCACAGTTCCAGTGCTTCATTACAGCACCGCGAGTTGATTTTTGTTTTCTTCCGCTTGTTCTTCCCCTTCATCACTTGGTTCAATAACAGACAAGCTTCGCCTTCAATGTAAGATTTGGCATGTCAATTAGGTTGCACAAGTATATCACTAAACAATGACATTAATTTTCAGATGAAAGTGGCAAAATACAGGCCAACAGTTGTGAAATATCCTTATCTTACCTCAATGGGATATTACGGTGCACATACAGATTGGAAGTCTTGTCTCCATTTGTGCAGTTCACTAAAATCAAGCAACATTACCGTACAAGTAGCACAACATATGAAAGCACACTGCAGAATCATGTGAAAGAAGGCTAGTACTGACCTCTCATGACACGGAATTCAAACAACTCACAAGAAGAAGATCTGAACCAAATTTGCCAACACGGATAGGAAGGAAGATCTCCTCTTATGCAGTTCCACTAAGATCAAGCAATCAAGCAACGTTGTCGGTGTGACATTTTGGTTGAACTGCACAAAACACTCTTAAAACAAAAGTGTTTTGTGCAGTGCAACAAAAGGTCACAATGGCAATGAGGTGAAGCAGATAACCCTGTTTACACAGAGGTGCAAAGGAAACAACTAGTGGTCAATAACGGTGGATGACACAGAAGCCAACAAAAAGAAGCATATACCTTATCTAAATGGGAAAGAAAGCAAGACAGTAGCATTTCTCAAACGGCGACATTGATTAATATTAACAGAGAGATTATATTAATACTAAAATTTGTTAAACATGTAATTTGCTTTTAACTGTAGCATTGCATCAATTTTCCAGCGGCATTATTAGAGGGTGTTTGTTTACAGGGACATTTTGGTGGAGGGACTAAAAAAACTCCGGGTCAGTCCCATGTAAACCAAACAGGAGGGACTTTTAGGGACTAAAAGTGGGCATTTGGGACTAAAGAAACAAGACCTTGCCACGCATCGCACCTTGTCTCTATCAGTTCATTACTAGGGGTAACATGGTCTTTTAGCATGTCATTTAATAACCTCTACTCCATGTTTAGTACCTGGAACCAAGCAGGTAGGGACTAGTGAGTTTTTAACCAAACAGGGCCTTAGATTAACAACAGCTAAAGAGTTGCACAGGACAATGGACGCACCAGCACCATGTGCATCTACCGATGTACTAGGGTGATGCACAGTCTGTTGCAATAAAGAACAAACAACCAAAGAGCATATTTGTGTTGGTCCCAGTTTTGTTATCTTTAGACACCTTTCCCTATGTGAGCGCATAAAATCTAGTCTTGCTCAAACTCTACTACCTTGTCCCCCAAAACAAAACAAAAGATCAGTTCGTTACAGATGTGCGTGCTGCATTTGTCATTGTTTTCCCTTTTCGACCAACGTAGGTGCTAGATAGCCAGTCTGTACTAGTACTTTCCCCTTCCTTTCCTCTTTGAACCACGTCCTAGATTTATGCTATACAACTTTCCCCACTACTTCCCCCCATTCCTTTCCTCTTTGAACCACGTCTTAGATTCGTGCGATACAACTTTCCCCACAACTTTCCCCCTTCCTTTCCTTTTTGAACCACATCCTAGATTCATGTTATACAACTTTTCCCACTACTTCCCCCATTCCTTTCCTCTTTGAACCACGTCCTAGATTCATGGTATACAACTTTCCCCACTACTTTCCTATTTGATCCAACACCTAGATTCGAGTGCAAAAGTGAAAAAAGTCCACATGCAGCTAGAGCAATGCATGTGGAATAACTAAATTATACCCTAAGGTTCTTGGGATGTGGTTCGGTGGGCGACTGGAGGCCGTTCAGCCCACACTATGTACGGCGGAGAAAAAGAAGGGGTCAGAGGCTCTCCCGCGCCGCCGCTGGGTGAAAGTGAACAGTTGCACCGGTAGTGGATTCCCTCCCTCGCCGACGGCGGCAGCGTTAAGCCTCCTTCGCTTCTCGGCGGACGGATCCTGATGGCTCTTTGACCAACAATGAGGGGAGAGAGAGAGGCAAACGAAGTCTTATTTAGATCTGGAGAGGGTGAGAGAGTGTGAAGAGAGCAACTAAAAGCAGACCAACAGTGAGGGGAGAGAGAGAGAGGCCAACAAAGTCTTGTTTAGATCTGGAGAGGGTGAGAGAGTGTGAAGAGAGCAACTACAAGCGCCGAGGCTCCAGCGTGTATATATATACTGGAGAGAGTGTGAAGAGTGCAAACCCTAGAAAACAAGCGCCGAGGCTGCAGCTGATCGTATAGCTCCGTATCCATCCATTTTGAGCAGTCAAAGAATCCTCCTGGCACGAATTATGCTCAAGTGTAGTTATCGAACCTGAGACTGCAAGTTTGATGAGCGAACAGGCTAACCAGCTACACAACCCTCCCGTTATGTTCAATGAGAGGAAAATAACCTTTTATACATACCTGCATTCGTGTGACAAGCATGCCGTGTTTTTTTTGTGTGGGAGTCATTGTGATTTAAATCATAATCGTGTCATGTGGCTTTGGTGGTAAGACTATCCTCAGTAGTGCCGAAATAATGCAGCCTTAGTCACCTTACCTATCTCCACGTAGTACGTTGGGTTCCATGAGTCAGAGGGTGAAACAAAGAAATTAATAAGAAAAATTAAAAGCGCCAGCGGTGTATCTTACCTCACACATCTCGCTACTGCTCGGGAACACTGTCCAATTGATCCCTCTGTTCGCTCACGTACTATTTTAAGTGAATCCTTATTATAACATGCAGACAATTTTTGGCACCTGTATTCGAACTAACTCAGTGTGCCACCGTATCTCGTGCGACTCCCTCCATCTAGGTGTAATAAGTCACGTTAGAAGGTGCAGCGGGACCAAGGTGCAAGCAGATTGAAGGAGAAGGAGAAACTTGACCGGTCATTCCTCCAATCAAAGCCCTGATTTCTGTCTCTGAACGCAACAATTAATCCATACAACTAGGAGATGCCGATTTAGCTACCATGCATGGCCACATATTAACTCACATGCAGGCTGACTTTGATTTCTTGACTGATCAACGCGTAGTTGCGCTCCATGCATTGGGTTTCCCGAGGAGATAACAAGGCAGAGTAAGGAGCGTTTGGTTACATTGCTTAGGCTGGTCATAGTGGTGAGTAACCTGGACTAATAACATGCATATGTTACTAGTCTATGTTACTACTACGCGAAGTTTGCCGTCGGAAGCAAGCTGATCTGGCTCTCCTGAGCTAGCAAGGTTTTTCTAGCCCACCCAAGCTAGCTGGCCCACAAAAGCTAACCTATTTTAACAGTTCCAAATGCCTAACCTTGCCCGGCTATGCTATAAGTTGTTCTTGCTAAGGATCCAAGTGCTCCCTAAGTAACAACGCTTGCTAGCAACGAGGCCAGGATGGGATTGAGATGCGAAGTTAATGGACGATGCCTAAACATTTTGGGAATATCTGATTTCCGTAAGATGATTTAACACCTAGACGGAGGGAGTACTACTCCTCAATCCAGGTTTGATGGAATATTCGTCACCTCTTGACTTCTTGTAAGTACTCCGTTTGTATCTCACTTCCTGTGGCTTCGCACTCACAAGATTTTCCTATTCTATAAACCTGTGTGTGCGTGTGTGTGTGTGTGTTTAACAGCATATGTGTGTTAGAGAGATGGTGTGTAGTGTACGATTTTAGCCACGAGAGTCGGTGCATCCTCACGTTTCCGGGCATCTGGTAGAGGGACAGGCGGACAGCTGCCACGCCTGCTCCTGACCAACCTGGCCCACCCAAAGCCCCTCCATCGCCCGCGCGCGCTTCCCGCCCGAAACGGTCAGCACCGCTCCATAGAATCAGTGCCGCATTCATGCCCGGGCAGAACGGACGCGACCTCTCACTGGTGTCGGCGTTCTGGGAACGGGGGTCCCCAGACTTGCCTGCCTGCGGCCTGGGGCGTGGCTCAAGTGGGGGCCTAGCGCGGCCCATCTTCATCAACTCAAGCTCAAGACCCTCGCAAGGGGCCAAGCCTCGTGGGGCGGACGACAGGAAGCTTCCTCAGAGGCAGCCTCATCAGGCAGGCTCGCGAGGAGGCGGAGAGATCAAGGCAGGGGTACCTCGCGAGGAGCCCGTGACGCAAGCCATGACGATCGAGACCAGGCGGGCGCAAGGCGGGCGCCGGCCTGCGCAGTGTCCTTGTTTCCCCTTTGGTGCAAAGGGGGCAAGCACAGGCCAAGGCATCGGGCAAAGGTTACCATTCCAGTGCAACGAGACCAAGACCAACAGAGCGGCAGGACGGAGGTCACCGTGGAGCCCAAGACGGCGTCACCACCAGTGCATTTGGCAGCCGAAGACCACCTTTTGTCAGGATAACTTGTACTAGATGTTCCCCTTCAAAATGGCCAATTGTTGGCGCCCTTCCCGCTCATTATTTGGGGAGAGGCCCAAGGCCTCTATAAATAGAGCTAGCCACCACAGAGTGGAGGGGGAGAAAAGGGAGAGACATCGAGGGACGGTGAGACATCGAGACATCTAGAGAAAGGGAGTCATGGGGGGATCAACACACCTAGACATCTAGAGAAAGGGAATCATGGGGGGATCAACACACCTAGACATCTAGAGATCTGATAGAGCCCTAGCAGAAAGAGAGAGAGGCGACTGAACTCACCCTGGTAGTTCATCGCACCAGCTCAAGAACACCTCTCGCGAGGCCGTTCTTCCCTTGTACTGTTCATCATCAGCCCCTGAGGCAATCCACCACACCACACACTGGAGTAGGGTATTACACCACAATGGTGGCCCGAACCAGTATAAAACTCGTGTCCCTTGTGTTGTTCGTTATTTCCAGCTTAGATTACGCGAGGAGATTGGACGTAGATCGGTAGGGGAGAGATCTCCGCGCACACCCCAGTGTTCGAACCTCAAGGGTCTGCCGGAACCCGAAATCCGACATTTGGCACGCCAGGTAGGGGTGCGCCGGAATCTTTCTTCCGCTGTTCACGCGTGATCTTCCGTCGTGTCCGTGGCCGACACTCGTTGGGCTCGCACCGAGCGCCGGGCTGCTCTCGCCACCCGCATCGCCCAGACGGTGCCCGTCGGCGGACGCCCTCGTCGTTCCCCGTTGCCTGCCGCCAACACCACCACCGGCTCGACGGGGAACGAGCAGCAGGCCTCGTCCTAGCATCCTTCGATGCGGTGGGAGGGCCACACCGCCATACCATCGCTAACTCCAGCTGCTTCATCGTATCACGCCCGTTGCGCCCCCACGGACGCGCAAGCCGCGCTGCTCCTGGCAAGAGAGCTCCTGCACTACCGCCCCATCGACGACCTCTACGAGGACTGGCTCGCCCGCATCACCGAGCTCGTCAGCGCCGCAGGGGGCTCCCCCTTGCTGTCCCTCTCGCTGCCTCGCCCATCATTCCGCGCAGGAGACGAGGATCAGGAGGTGCCTCCACCACCTCCTCCCCAAGAAGGCGCCCTGGCTCCAAGGCTCTCAGCCCCAGGGCGAGACCATCCGCGTCCGGCACCTGCGCAGCAAGAAAGGAGCTCCCAAGAGATCCCTCGTCCCCAAGAAGGTGCTCCCGCGCTCCCAGCGCCGGCGTGCCAAGATCACGTCCCTGCACCTCCACGCCAAGACCCTGCGCTGCTCCAAGCGGCGGCGCGCGGTAATCCCCAGGAACAAGCCCAACACTAGAAAAAGGCACCGTTGGCCACAGCAGGCTGCCGTGCCCTCACCCCCGAGCTGCGCGGCGTCGCATGGCCATGCAAGTTCAAGCCTGACCTGCCCCCTCGTTACGATGGCACGGCTAACCCAGTGGAGTTCCTACAGCTCTATGAGCTATGCATCGAAGCCGGCAACGGAGACGAAAGGGTCATGGCGAACTGGTTTCCCATGGCTCTCAAGGACGGGCCCGCACCTGGCTCCTTAACCTGGCTCCTGGAACAATCTCCTCCTGGGATGAGATGCGCACTCGCTTCATCGCCAATTTCCAGGGCACTCGCGACCGGCCCCTGGCCGTGAGCGATCTGCGCCGCATCAAGCAGCAGCATGGGGAAACCCTGCAGAAATACATCCAACGCTTCAACAACGCTCGCCTCAAGATCCCCAAGGTGACTGAAGAATCCATCATCTCGGCCTTCTCCGATGGCGCACGCGCCATCAAGATGAAGGAGGAGCAAGCAATCCATGAAGACCCGTGCACATCTCTGGAGCTGTTCAACTTGGCAACCAAGTGCACCAGGGCTGAGGAAGGGCGCCTTTCCCTCCTCGAACTCCCAGCTGCCGACCCAGAAGAGAAGAAGCCCAAGGCCAAGGACGTGAAGCGCAAGGGGACTGCCGTGCTTGCAGCAAAACCAGACACCAAGAGAGGCAGGGATCAGCCCAAGTCATCCAAGGGCAGCAGGTACTACGTGTACCATGACATCCACACCCACAACACCAACGAATGTCAAGAGCTCAGGGCCGTGAGAGATGGACGTGTCGCCGATGCCCCGAGCGCAACGACAGGGGCTATGGACGAGGAGGAGGAAGAGGTGGCGGACGATGGGAAGACCGTTCCCTCGCCATGGGTGGCGTGACTGACTTCGCGAGGATCGCTGGCAGGACCAGCCTCGCGAGGGAGGCTGGAGAGATCAGCCTCGCGAGGATCGCCCGCACGGCAATGCAGGCCTTCCTCCTCTGCCGCCACCGCCAAGGAGGAATGAAGACAACATTAAGACGAGGGATCTGGGGGCTTCCAGGAGCCGCACGCAATCGCTTGCATCTTGGGTGGAGCGCAGGCCCCAGCCTCATAGCGCATCTTCAAGCAGTTTGCTCGCGAGGTGAATGCAGTCCTCCGAAAGCTTGAGGCCACACGCCCTCTCAGGTGGTCTGCGTGCATTATCACGTTCAGCTCAGGAGATCAACTCAAGTGCGCGGCAATGGCCGGAGTCCTCCCGATGCTTTGTTCCCCAGTCATCAGCAACATGCAGGTCACCAGGACCCCCATTGACGGCAGAGCAGGACTCAACGTCCTATCCGTCGAAACGTTCGACAACCTCCAAGTGCCGTACGATCAGCTTCAGCTGACCAAGCCCTTCTCAGGAGTCACCGATGGTTCCATTGTTCCAATAGGGCAGGTTCGCCTTCCAGTCACCTTCGGGCAGCGCAACAACTACCGCACCGAGCTCATCGACTTCGACGTCGCCCACATCCGTCTGCCATACAACGCCATCCTCGGGTACCCACCCCTGACCAAGTTCATGGCAGTGACTCACCATGGGTAGAACGTGCTCAAGATGCCAGGAAGTGGTGGAGTCATCACCGTACCCTGTGAAGAAAGGGACGCAGTGTGTTCACTTGAGCGCGCGTTCCAAGCCGCAGCAATCGAAGACCCGGACCACAGGAACGGAAGGCTTCCCGAGGCGACCCTTAAGAAGAAGAAGGTTTCTCCTGGCACAAGCCATAAGGAGGTAGGCACCTCCGGAGGTGTTGCGTCAGGATCTGCGCCCAATCAGGGAGCGCCACCCTCTCTCGCATAGGAAGGCGCGCCCGGCGCCCTCCTCAGGCAGGGCTTGGGGGCTCTTTCTTGGAGAGCCACCGACTTTGCCAAGGTCGCAAGGGAGGCACTCGGGCACCACTTGGAGGGGTGCTTCCAGGCACATTTCCCTCAGGAAGGTACAAGGCAAGGAAGACCAAACCCTCAGGAGTTCATCGCAAGAAAACACCCAGGGGCTACAGGAGTCGAGAGTCATGCGCGGCAGCCGCCGTTTGCCCACCGTGGCCCCACATCCTGGCGAGGATGGTGGGCTGCATGTCTGCATCGACGTGCCAGGGCTCAACCGAGCCGCGTCTCAGGAGCGCCTCCGGCCTTCGCGCGTGGGGCGTTGCGAGGGTCCACCTCACAGCTACGTTCGCATGCCTTTCGCCTTCCGAACGCGGTCGCCGCTCATCAGCGCCTGCTGAGGAGCATTCTGGAAGCCCAGGAGGTCAGGCATTGCGCGGTCCTGGCGGAGATGGAGATGGCCCTCGGAAACCAACCTGTGCCCCCGGAGCCTCCCGAGGCTCCTGGGCCTGGGGGCTCGTGACGATCGACGTCTTCATCGCGCATCGCCCGTTTCTTCAGCATCACTTCATCTTCAACGGCACCAGGTGACATCTTTCTAAGTTCCGTTTTTAGCTGGCAGCGCCCACAGGGCCGCATCATTCCCAGGTCACGTGGGTCCGTCCCTGCGGCATGTATCCGTTTTGCTGATGCTCTTTACTTACCTTATTGGGGGCTCCCCTCGGGCTGCATTATCCCCGAGCTGCTCAGGCCTGGCCCAGCGGCGTTTGCTTTTCTCGCGTCTATTTAAATGAATTTCCTCCTGCGTGCTTAACATACCCGACCTAATCGCCTGCTCGATTGACGCCTACCAATGGAGCCGCTCGCTCTGGCACGGCATTTGCGCACGGGTCTGTCCCTGCAATGCCGATAAATCTGAGTGGTCGAGCTCTGGCCGTGGCTGCCCCGCAAGGGGCCACCTCACCAGGCCCTCAGTGCCCCAATCACTTCCCCGGAGCGACCAAAGGTTGGCTGGCAACCGTAACGACAGGTCTTGTTTCTCTTCATGATTGGTGTGCAGGACCTACTCCAGGAGCAACGCTGGGGACGTCGCGAGCTGTCTCTCCCTCTCTTTGGCACGGACCGCTTGCATGTTAAAATGGGGCACCTAAGCATCACGACTCATGGGATCCTACTGGCTCTCCAGCCCTCACCCCCTGGCCTTGACCCACGGCATCGCGACCTGTCATACCAGCGGCGGCTGAGCTCGCTCGAGGGCCGGGACCTGAGGATGTAGAGCATTAAGGAAAGTGCGGGGGAGTGGGAAGAAGCTCGCGAGGACCTAACCCAAGAGCGCCTCAGCTGCCACCACTCGGGCCGGGCGCTTCATCGAGGAACTACACCAAACTCAAGAGATAAGTCACGCCCTTATAGGAGTTGGATCAACGCAACGCCAAACCCTCGCCCAGTGCGGCTCTGTCATGGTGATGTAGCCTTCCTTTCTCGCCCAGCGAGGGCTGCTTGAGCGCTAAAGGGGACCTCCTGAGCATCACGACTCGGGGGCTCTTACCGGACCTCGAGCCGCTCACCTCCTGGCCTTGACCACGGCATCGCGACCTGGCATACCAACGACGGCTGAAGCCTGCCTGGGGACTGGGACCTGTCAGCGTAGAGCACCAAGTCCTCGTGAGGATAGAAAGGGGGAGCCGAGCTGAGACAGGACAAGCACCTCACATTGATTCATATTAAGACATAATGTTCACAAAAGACATGGCAGACGCCTTACATGCCCCCACGGGGTGTTGCTTCGATTCCTCGCAGGGAATAAAAGTACTAATCCTAAGGAACTCTAATCGCCCGCACCTCCGCAAGGGACGCCATCATCAACAGTGGGCTGCCCAACGCTGGTGCCAACCCCATCTAGATCAGTGGCGTCGGCGGCTGGACGCAGCTGCCCCGCTCCGAGCACGGCGTGAGCTCGGGGGCTCGTAGCTGTCGTCGCTCGTCTCCGGAGTCGCGAGGAGCTCGGGGGAGCTTCTAGATTCCCCAGCTCCTCCGCTGCTGCCTGAGGAGCTGCTGGAGGGCCGATGGGTAGGCCAGGTCCTCGCCAGTTCGTTGCCCCTGCCGCTCTCCCTGGGGCAGCACTCTAGCCGGCGTCCTTCAGCATCGAAGACCTTGAAGAACATCAGGGAGGTGCCGTCGTATTCAAGATGAATTACGAGGGCACCTACCGTCCGGTAGACCCGGGCGATTTCGCCCCAGCCCCGGGTCATGAAGACCTTGCCCGGAGCGACGACCGCGACCTCCGCTTGGGTCACAAGGGTACTGCAGTCGGCGTGCTGTAGCCAGAGCTCCAGAGCCACGCTCGGCGGCATCTCGAAGGCGGAGGAGGGAGGAAGGCGAATCCAAGAACTCGGAGGCATGGCGGTGTGGAGCACAAGCTCGCGAGAGGAGCGCTCGGCGTGGACTCCAGGAGGAACGACACGCACCATCATGACTCGCCGGCGTCGACAGCGGCACCGTCAGTGTCGCTCGATGCCTTCTCCCCCAGGACCGACGACGCGGGCGTACAAGGGTAGCGGATACCCAGGCAGCGGCCGCTCATACCAGGGCCTCGGTGCCTCCTGGTGAGCACCCTCATCTCGGTGGCAGAGGACCAGCCGCTTCTTCGGCGAAAGTGGGTCAGGACCCTCTCGGGGGGCCTTTCCCTTCTCTTCTGCAGAAAACAGGCGGATTGGTGCCATTGACGTAAGGAGAAGCAAGAACAAGGAAGAAGAAGGAAAGGAGCAGCAGCAAGGGATGGACTGAAGGGGCTCGTGCAGCCCCGTACTTGTAGCCGGAGGAGGCCAACCGCCGAGCACCACGATCGCAGGTAATCATGACCGGTTTCTCTGCATGTAGGGACTTGTCAAGTCGTGCGGTCACCAAGGCATCATGGGGAAGCGCAGACGCCCACGACCAATCAATCGCCACGCGGCGCCCAAGGCCGCAGTCTATTGGGGCCCGCGGCGCTTCGCGCTTGCCTCTTCGCTTCCCTGCCAGGCCAGGCCCGGGCGCGCCTTGGGCCCGGGGCCTACTGTCGGCGTTCTGGGAACGGGGGTCCCCAGACTTGCCTGCCTGCGGCCTGTGGCGTGGCTCAAGTGGGGGCCCAGCGTGGCCCATCTTCATCAGCTCAAGCTCAAGACCCTCGCGAGGGGCAATCCTCGCAGGGCGGACGACAGGAAGCTTCCTCAGAGGTAGCCTCATCAGGCAGGCTCGCAAGGATGCGGAGAGATCAAGGCAGGGGTACCTCGCGAGGAGCCCGTGATGCAAGCCATGACGATCGAGACCAAGCGGGCGCCGGCCTACGCAGTGTCCTTGTTTCCCTTTGGTGCCAAGGGGGCAAGCACAGGCCAAGGCATCGGGCAAAGGTTACCATTCCGGTGCAACGAGACCAAGACCAACAGAGCGGCAGGACGGAGGTCACCGTGGAGCCCAAGATGGCGTCACTACCAGTGCTTTTGGTAGCCGAAGACCACCTTTGCTCAGGATAACTTGTACTAGATGTTCCCCTTCAAAATGGCCAATTATTGGCGCCCTTGCCGCTCATTATTTGGGAGAGGCTCGAGGCCTCTATAAATAGAGCTAGCCACCGCAGAGTGGAGGGGAGAAAAAGGGAGAGACATCGAGGGATGGTGAGACATCGAGACATCTAGAGAAAGGGAGTCATGGGGGGATCAACACACCTAGACATCTAGAGATCTGATAGAGCCCTAGCAGAAAGAGAGAGAGGCGACTGAACTCACCCCAGCAGTTCATCGCACCAGCTAAAAAACACCTCTCGCAAGGCCGTTCTTCCCTTGTACTGTTCATCATTAGCCCTTGAGGCAATTCACCACACCACACACTGTAGTAGGGTATTACACCACAACGGTGGCCCGAACCAGTATAAACCTCGTGTCCCTTGTGTTGTTCGTTGTTTCCAGCTTAGATCACGCGAGGAGATTGGGCGTAGATCGGTAGGGGAGAGATCTCCGTGCGCACCCCAGTGTTCGAACCTCAAGGGTCTGCCGGAACCCGAAATCCGACAACTGGCACCTGCGTTGAAGGGAGAAGCGGATTCAAGAGTGATGGTTGCTTCGTCCGTCCAACTTACTGATGGGTCTATGTGATTTGACGGCTCATTGGTCATTATTACTAAGGTGGTAGGACTGCTGGATGTCCCACGCTTTCGGCGAAAGGAGGTACTACTAGATTACAATTTTCTCCATTCTTACGGCGGAGGAGTGCAAGAGCAGTGAAAACACGCAGGCTCAGTGATTACATGGCCCACCTCACACTATCACCATATTTTTTGGACACCATGCGACACCTAACTCTTTACATACTACTCCCTCTGTTCCTAAATATTTAAGTCTTTGTAGAGATTCCACTAGGTGGACTACATACAGAACAAAATGAATGAATCTACACTTAAAATGCATCTATATACATCCGTATGTGGTTCATGGTGAAATCTCTTAAAACACTTATATTTAGGAACGGAGGAAGTACTAGTATAGTATGTACTGTAATTTATCAGCGATATAGTACAATGCTATGAAGCTTCCAGCTTCTGTTACATGTATCTTGCGTCCAAGGTTGCCCGTTGCAACATTTCATCAAATACAAAGGAGACTAACATGCATGCTATTGCATCTCAATGATTGACAGATCATAGTAAATATGTACTCCCTCTGTTCCAAAATAAGTGTCGCAACTTTATGCAGGGGGTGTTTGTTTCCAGGGACTTTTTAGTGTAGGGACTATAAAAAAGTCCCTCTTAGGGACTTTTTAACCAAATAGGAGGGACTATTAGGGACTAAAACTTGCTTTTTGGGACGTAATGAAGAAGACTCTCAAGGAGAGTCTTCTTGGGACTTTTCCAACAATGCCCATGCCTGCACCCATTGCCCCGCCGCCCCATAGTGTTGTTTGGTTGTTATTTTTTTGTATATTGGGGGTAACATGGTCTTCCAATAACCTCTAGGGAGGGACTAGGGACTTTTTAGTCCCTGAAAACAAACAGGGAGGGACTTTTTCAGGAGTAGGGACTTTTTAGTTGGGACTAGAAAAAGTCCTAGGAGTTAGGAACCAAACAGGGCCTCAATATGGACTACATACGGAGCAAAATGAGTGAATCTACACTCTAAAATATGTCTATGTACATCAGTGTTTGGAGTATGTACTAGTAGGTCATATTGAAATCTACTAAAGGACATATATATTCCAAACAATATGATAATCTCTCTAACAAAGGTAGTAGGGACGAGGAGTAAACAGAGGGAGTAGTAAAATTTTATCCTCGTCCTGCGAGCCACCACGCGCGTGGGCAAGGGAGCGGTCATAAGGCATACAGTACTACTAGTAGTAAGCAAGCTTCACCTCATCCTGCGAGCTACCGCGCCCGTGGGCAGGGGAGATAGCGTACTAAGCAAGCTTCTCAACGTTCTGCGAGTTGACGAGACACATCAAAAGTACTCTAGTGTATAGAGCCTTGCCTCTAAGGTAGGCCCCACATGGTTTGCCTCTTTTTTAACATAATGCGTCAAGTCGCAATTTGTTTGTTCACCCATGGTAGACGATCCTCCCTCCATCTAGTGGACAACCAGTACACGTGTCAAATTACCACGTGGGCTGCCTTTTCGTACAGAAATGAGATCCACCGTGTACCCGCGCAGGTGTGGCTGGGAAAGAGATGGGAGTACGTGTGCCGTGCATGCACCTCTTATCTTCATGCACGTCCCCCACCTACGTGTGTGTGTGATAGAGAGATACAAACCTAGACAAATGGCTTGTGCGTTAGTGAGTGTTTTTTGTTTGGGGGAGGTTGATTTCCTGAATGTATTTGTGGGAATATGTGTCGATGACATCTCAAACAAACTGTTGCATGCAATGTGTGTGAAATGGAGGCCTATCCATATCATATATAGAGGACCACGCGATCCACGATAAGAGAGGGAGGGGTCATAGATATCGACAGAGTCGAAGATAGGATCAAGTGGGTGGGTGTGAGATCGATGAAGAGAGCCATCGAAATTGTGTGTGTGTGTGTGTGCAAGTCAAAGATATAGGGCGACTGACCTACCGGAACGTCAGAGGGCACAGGTCAAGTTTGTGTGTGGCAGGGAGACATGACTAGAGCGCTCGATGTATCGGTGTGTGTGTGGGGGGGGAGGGGGGTGGGGGGAGGGGTAGGCAGAGGCCAAACTATAGAGGTAGAATGACTCGTGTATGTGTTGAGAAGGAGAGACCCAGCTATGTCTTGAGGGAGATCGGTCGACATCCATACATAACTGAAGGACGGGAAACAGGATGCGAAAAAAACAGAGAGGAGAGAGAGAGGGAGGGAGAGGGGTAGAGTGCTGGATGGGTGATGGAGTTGCTTCTCGAAGATGGTGGGAGAGGCCTACTAGACAAACTGAGGGTGGAACTGAAATATTATCAATAAGAGTGGGGATGTGTTTCTGTGTGTGCCTGTGCGTGATAGATCTGTCGGGACACATCCATGGATGATGAAGGGGAACCATGTGTTTGGTAAGCAAACCTAACTAGATTGGTAGATCAATTGTTGTTTGTTGGAGGAAGGGAGAGACATAACTAATGAGGGAGATCGATCGACGCGTGGGGAATAACGAGTTATAAGGACCTAGCTAGCTATATGTATAGCGGGAGATCAGTCGGTGTAAGTCCATTTGTTAGAGGCAAATAAGGCCCGACGAGATGGATAGATAGAGAGAATGAAGCTAGGAGGTGGTGCGAGATGCCTAGCTACTAGCTAGATAGGGGGAGGAGTGTGCGGTTGTGAGATCGATGAAAAGAGGGGCAAGAGTTTGCACGTGTGTGCGACCGTATAAGAGACACGAGCCAAGGACACATAAAGGAGGAGATTGAAGGTGCATGTCTATGTTGTAGGCAGACGTCGTTGGAGAGGTTTATCGATCAGTGTGTGTCGAAAAGGAGTTGTGGAGACTATGGGAGAACGACCTAAAGAAAATAAATGAATGTGCGCGATGGATAGAATGCTGAGGGAGGGGGAGGACGAGGAGGGCATGTGCATGCACGAGAGAAAGTTAGTGGTAGCTACAAAGGTTAGAGGATTGTGTGGGTGTAAGAGACTAACAAAGATCATAATTTCATATGAAAGTGGATCCATATATTTGAATAGGAGATCATAGTGTTTTAAACATATGCATGCATGAATATAGCGGTGACACCTGTGTTGTGGTTTTGCACATGTTATACCATAATGTGATAATGCATGGCGTTTGCCACTCACAATTAAATGTTGAACAATCTAAACCATACTATACATCGAACAATCTCACATTTTATTTGAGTTTGTGATAATGTGTGGTGTTTGCAGCTTACAACTAAATATCAAACAATCTAAACAATACTATATATCGAACATTCTCACATTTTATTTGAATTTGTGGTAATGTGTGGTGTTTGGAACTCACATCTAAATACTTGTTGGCGTAGGGGGCGGGGCACCATACATAATGTGATAAACACATTATACATATGACACATGGTTTAGATTATGAAGATCTAGCTAGAGCTTAAAATGTACTATGATTTGAAATCAACATAAAGTGGATTCAAAAAATTGAGTTCGAGTTCATATAGTACACATAGTTCATATGTAACTCGAGACTAATCATGTGGTGTGCTGTGAAGATAATACACAAACAATGGTTTAAATTGACAATAATGATGATTGTAGATCTTATTAAAACATAGAAAGGACTTCAAGTGCTTTGACTTCACAACAATCATTATTGTAGATCTTATTCAAATAGAGAAACGAATTCAAATTTAGTTCATAGTGAAGCGGTAGTATATACGTTTGGAATGCACTAAAACGTTCATTTGAGTAGTAGGTTGCATGCATTATACACGTAGCGAAACATTTTAATTGACCATAACATGAATTCAAAGTTTTGAATGACATTTTTAGTGCCAATTGATTTGATACAGTACACATTAGGCTTGTTCGGAAATTTCAACCCGCGCCTTGTTAGCCCGAAATATTTAAGATATATCTTTGTCTCGTTGTGCTCCGACAACACCCTCCATCTCAACCCGCGCCTTGCTATTCCAAAATTACAACGCGCACGAAAACTCCCACCTCCTGTGAAATCCCGACATGCAAAATGCCCGTGATACCCCTGAACCAAAAGAACCGCCTCAAATCGGTGGGGGTACTTTCGTAACTTACCCCATATTTTGGACAAGCGCGTCCCTAAGCCATGGTTCCCCACTCCCATCCCATCCGTCCACCCATTCGTACATCGAGGCCGGGAAAACCCGCAAAGCCCCACACCCTCCTTCATCCACCACCCAGCCGGAGCCTCTTCCCCGACGACGTCATCCACAGCAACACCTCGACGTCCCTCATCCACCGTATTGGATGAGGATCCGTCATTGATCTGGTCGTCCCGCCGGTTCAACCACCCTGTCCTCCACCTCCAAGGAGCTGCCCCGATGTTCCCCTCGTCTTTCGCGCCACCTCCATTCCCACACCGCCGTCTTCACCTGCACCACCGGAAGAGCATCATCATCACCGTTTCCTCAGATGAAGATGCGGCCTAATCGGCGCCACCAAAGAGGTTGTACACTAATCGCTGCATTTTCTTCTTGATTCGATCTCACGGTGCTGCCAGCGCTCGGTCCTGAGCTGACACGGTGTGGCTCCATCCACGGCGGCATCGCTGGACACTTCCACCACGGCGTCGCTCCCTCGGCGGCAACGTCCACATCAGTAGGAGCTGCTGCTGCTTTAGCTCTCGCTCATGCTTCTGCTCTGCTCTTGATCTCGGTCCCCTACCTTGTTTGCTCTTGCTCTTGCTCTTGCTCGCGCTGCTGCTCTCGCTCTTGCTCTTGCTTGTGATGCTACTCCGATTTAGCTACACTTCAGTCGACTGAATCGAGTTTTGGGTTAGTGGATTTTCAGGGGGTGGGGGGCTCGCCGGAGTTTAGGAAGAACCAGCTGCGGTGGGGAGGGGGGCTCGCCAGAGAGGTACCTCACTATCTATCTTAGGGTTCAGGTTGGGGGCGATGGTCGTCAGCGGTGGTGTGGCGGTGGCGTGGGGATCGCCAGAGAAAAAGCTCAGCAGGGGGGGCTAGAGGGATGGCCGGGGCAGCGGCAGACTGACGGTGGGGAGTGTTTTCGGGGCGGGAGGGGCGGCACACCGCCGGCCGCGGGCTGCGGGGTGGCAGCTGTTAGGCCGGTGGTGGCCGGCGGCTCAGGGGGGTGGAGGTTGAAGATTAACTGCAGGCCCTTGATTTTGTATCCAACGGCTGCAAAATCGACTGACTAGAGATGAAAAAGTCAGTCGACTGACATGTAGCCTCACCTCTAGTGCGTTCAATTTCGACAATAAAATTCAGTTTTGACAGCAACATTCAGTTTCGACAGCAAAATTCAGTTTCGACAGTTAAGTTCAGTTTCGACAGTTAAATTCAGTTTCGACAGTTAAGTTCAGAGATGAGCTGCTGATGTATTTTACATCTAGCACTTTATGGTTATGTATTTTTCGTTATCTATGGGAGATGCTATTATAATTCCACTCAGGTTAACGTTGTCTCTCTTGTCCTGCTTCAGCCTCGGCTTCATACAACTCACCGGAGCTGCTTCGACGACGAAACCCTCCATCACAGCGGAGCAGTACCTCAGGCTCCATGTCCAAACGCCTAAGATCTTCTTCCCCTCCTCCGACAGCCAAGTCAGTTGGAGCATCCACACCGTCCAACCCAATCACGGTGAGATCGACATGGCTTTGCCAAAGAGGTTGTACACTTGTTGCATCTCTTTTTTACTCTACATGTTATATATATTGTCCAGTGAGCACACGGAGTAACAGGAAATACGATTATTTTATCCTACTATATAACAAGCAGTGAGGTACTAGGCAACTTAGCTATCCGTGATGGACTCTCTTGAACGCCATCATTATTTATCTCTGCGCTTTTGATCTGTGCATTTGTCGATGGCCCTGGGAGCTGAGCTAGTAGGGCAGTGGCTTGGGTCCAAAGTAATAGAAGTAGCACAAAAACATTTTTAGTGTAGGCTTTTCCTTGCTCAAGCCTGCCTACTATAATTGCCAGTGCTTGAAAGGAAAAGTGAATGCAAAACATAGGAATTGGAAAGTTTGCTATGGTACTACTTTTCATGAATTTGGTGCAAAGGAATGGAGCAAAGGAAAACTGTAGGATTTGTTCCTTTAGTGTCTCCTTGAAACAAAATCCATAGGAATTTTAATTTCCACTTTTACTCCTTTTCAAATTCCTATTCATGAAGCACAAGACTAAGAGATAGTAGCATAATAGCATTATAACTGTACATTTTCTTGTGGTTTGACTTAATCTCACCATGCTTCTTTGCATCCTATGTTCTTCCAATTCTTGTGAACCAAACACCCAGATTGGCAGAAATCCTGTGTTTTTAGATTCTCTGTTTTGCACATGCATTCCTATCCTATTCCCGTCTATTTCCTATCCCTGCATTGTTAGAATCCTCAAATTCAAACAAGCCCTTACACAATTACGTCTGTTACAGATATGTTTCAAAGAAAACCTTGTGTGGTTTGTCCTGCTCCTGTGGTGCTGTGTTCCACCCCAGCTCAGCTGCTCCAACGACGGAAGGGTTCACCATAGCAGGGATCCGCTCTCTAGACTGTCTTTTGCCGCCTCAGATCTTCTTTCCCACCACCGGCAGCCACGACAACTGCATTACCATCATCAACTGAGCAGATGACTTTGAGGACTACATGGGTCCGCAAGAGAGGTCGCACTCTTCTGTGTCTGCTTACGTTATGCATCACTTAATATGATGACATGCTACTTTATCGTCGTGTTCACCTATTAGACTCCGAGTCAGGTCCAAACTTATGCTGAAACTTGAGTTTTTAAATGGTTGTGGGGTACATATTGGGGCAACAATCAGTACTATCTGTCTACTATCTAGTTAATCTTGGGTGTCTACTATGAGTTTCATGTTGGGTGCAAACAAACATTAAAGGAGCCATTATCTGTATTTTTTAACTAAAGCTGTTATCTACCTGCTATCATTGGTTTTGGGTCTATCCACAGTTTGCTACCATCACTCTGGATATGTGCATGCACTCCTTAAATAATCTCACTATGTTTTATTCCTATGCATGTCAGTTATTATACACAATGGAACTGAACATGTAGAGCAAAAGAGACGAGCCTTGCGTGGTAATAAAATTTCATGTAGACATCGCTCCATGGTGGGCGCAAAGGCAGCCCCCCTCCACCCATTTTGGATCGTAATCAAGAGGAAGATAACTGTTCTGAGGGGGATTCAGAAGCAGAAGACCACTCCTATTTACCCCATGAGGTCTTCGCTCTAACTTGGCATGCTGATGTTGGTAATATCATGCATATGGTGCCTTGCATTGCTTACTGTATACATCAAAGATGTCATCTGCTTAGTTTAGACATGCTTTGTGTCAATGCCATCTATTTAGTTTCTTTATCGTATATGTGAATCATGCAATGCCATCTTGTTTAGCCAGGCATCATATATGTGAATTTTGCAATTCCACCCTGGTTAGCCAGTCATCTTATATGTGAATTATATCATGACATCATTTTTTTTATTTGGTGTTAAATTTGTCAACAATTTTAGTACATTCAATAACTCTTCCAGTGCATCAGCCATTCGACACGGTCATGGAAAAATCTGGAGTGGAAACAAGGTCTTCAAAGCAGACAATGCTATCTGACGAAGCGCATGTCTTGCTGGTTACAGATAGCTCCATAGAGGAGGATTCAGAGACAGATGACCAGTCCTATCCCCCCCCCCCCCCGAGGTGCATGTTCTAACTTGGCCGGGTTATGTTGCTCATATCGTGCGTATGGTATCTTGCATTGCTATGTCATTTGCTTAGTTTAGACATGGTTTGTGTGAATGCCACCTGTTTAGTGTCTAATTACCATATATGTGAATTATGCAATGCCATCTTGTTGCAAGACATTATATATGTGAATTATGCAATGCTATCTTGTTGCAAGGCATTATATATGCGAATTATGCAATGCCATGCTATTTAGCCAAGTGTCATATATGTGAATTATATCATGCCGGCCTTTTTTTGTATTTCCCATTGCTTTTGTCGACAATGTTTGTATATTCAACTGCTCTTCCTGTGCATCAGCCATTTGAATTGGTGATGGAGAAATCTGGAGTGAAAACAAGGTCTTCATAGCAGACAATGCTACCTGCTGAAGCAGATATCTTGTTGGTTACAGATAGCTATTTAGAGGAGGATTCAGAGGCAGATGTCTAAGTGCATCTAGTGCCTGAGGGAGTCTTGGATTAGGGGGTCTCCGGACAGCCGGACTATCTCCATTGGCCGGACTGTTAGACTATGAAGATACAAGATTGAAGACTTCGTCTCGTGTCCAGATGGGACTCTACTTGGCGTCGAAGGCAAGCTAGGCAATACGGATATGGATACCTCCTCCTTTGTAACCGACCTTGTGTAGCCCTAACCCTCTCCGGTGTCTATATAAACCGAAGGGTTTTAGTCCGTAGGACAACAACAATCATAACATACAATCATACCATAGGCTAGCTTCTAGGGTTCAGCCTCTCTGATCTCGTGGTAGATCTACTCTTGTACTACCCATATCATCAATATCAATCAAGAAGGACGTAGGGTTTTACCTCCATCAAGAGGGCCCGAACCAGGGTAAGACATTGTGTCCCCTGCCTCCTGTTACCATCCGGCCTAGACGCACAGTTCGGGACCCCTACCCGAGATCCGCTAGTTTTGACACCAACATTGGTTCTTTCATTGAGAGTTCCTCTGTGTCGTCGCTGTTAGGCTTGATGGCTCCTACTATCATCGATAGCGATGTGGTCCAGGGTGAGACTTTTCTCCCCGGACAGATCTTCGTATTCGGCGTCTTTGCACTGCGGGCTAATTCGCTTGGCCATCTCGAGCAAATTGAAAGCTACGCCCCTGGCCATCAGGTCAGATTTGGAAGTTTGAACTACGCGGCCGACATCCGCGGAGACTTGATCTTCGACGGATCCGAGCCACAGCCGGGCGCGCCGCACTATCACGATGGGTATGACCTAGGTCTGCCGCCGAACAGTACCCCAGAGGCCGCGCCCGCATCAGCTCCGACCCTTAGCTCGGAGCCAACTGCGCCAATCGAGGATGGGTGGTTAGACACCGCCTCAGGGGCTGCAGTACCAACGGCGATCAAGCCAAACACTAGCCTAACCCTCTGCGCAGCCCTTGACTCCAAGGTACCGGACTCTTTTCCGGACTCCGAACCATCCGCGCCCCTGCCAATCGAATCCGATTGGGCGCCGATCATGGAATTCACCGCCGCGGATATTTTCAGCACTCGCCCTTCGGCGACATTCTGAATGCACTAAGGTCTCTCTCTTTGTCAGGAGAGCCCTGGCCGGACTATGGCCAATAGGATTGGGATGCGGACGACGAAGAAATTCAACGCCCACCCACCACCCACTTCGTAGCCACTGTCGATGATTTAACCGACATGCTCGACTTCGACTCCGAAGACATCGACGGTATGGACGACGATGTAGGAGACGAACATGAACCAGCGCCTATAGGGCACTGGAAACCCACCTCATCATATGACATATACATGGTGGATACACCCAACGAAGGCAATGGCGACGAGATAGTGGAGGATGACCCCTCCAAGAAGCAAACCAAGCGCCGACGTCAGCGGCACCACTCTAAGTCCCGCCAAAGGAAAAGTGGTGATACCGGCACAGGAGATTATAACACTCCGGATAGTGCCGAAGACAACAACTATCCCCTCCAGCAAGATTTAGAGCAGGAGGATGAAGGAGCCATCTCTCCTGAGAGAGCGGCAGACGGAGAGGAGGAGGATGACAATTACATGTCCCCCTCTGAAGACGAGGCAAGCCTCGGCGACGGTGAATTCGCCGTACAAGAGGATCCCGTCGAACAAGAGCGCTTCAAGCGCCGGCTCATGGCTACGGCAAATAGCCTGAAGAAAAAGCAGCAGCAGCTTCAAGCTGATCAAGATCTGCTAGCTGACAGATGGACTAAAGTCCTCACGGCAGAGGAATATAAACTCGAGCGCCCCTCCAAGAATTACCCAAAGTGCAGGTTACTACCCCGACTGGAGGAAGAAGCGTATGATACGGCTGATCGGCCACCTCGTGGCCGCGATAGAGAGGCATTCCAGCCAAAATCTCAGCCTCCACCCCGACGCCATTCAAATAAAAAGGCATGGGGAGATATGCCAGACCTGCGAGACATATTGGAGGACAAAGAAAAGCATGCAAGATCGATCTACGGATCATGATGGCGCACCACTCTGCGAGATGATAAACGTCACGCCGGATACAGTAAAAGCAAATCCGGCCGGGCCGAACACAGCGGGCAAGACCCATTCGAGCTGCGTCGTGATATAGCCCAATACAGAGGCGCTGCACACCCCTTATGCTTCACAGACGAAGTAATGGAACATCAATTCCTAGAAGGTTTCAAACCTATAAATATTGAATCATACAACGGCACAACAGATCCCGCAGTATGGATTGAGGATTTCCTCCTCCACATCCACATGGTCCGCGATGATGACTTACACGCCATCAAATACCTCCCACTAAAGCTCAAAGGACCAGCGCGACATTGGCTTAACAGCTTGCCAGCGGACTCCATTAGCTGTTGGGAAGATCTTGGAGCCGCATTCCTCGACAACTTTTAGGGCACTTATGTGCGACCACTAGACGCCGATGACTTGGGCCACATAATTCAGCAGGCAGAAGAGTCGGCCAGGCAATTCTGTACTCGGTTCCTTACAAAGAAAAATCAAATCGTCGACTGTCTGGATGCGGAGGCCTTAGCGGCTTTCAAACACAACATCCGAGACGAGTGGCTAGCCCGGCACCTTGGTCAGGAAAAGCCGAAATCTATGGCAGCTCTCACGACGCTCATGACCCGCTTTTGTGCGGGAGAAGACAGCTGGCTGGCTCGCAGTAATAACATATCAAAGAACCATGGTACCTCAGATACCAAGGACGGCAATAGCAGGTCACGTCGCAACAAACATAAGCGCCGCATTAACAGCAAAAATACTAAGGATACGGCAGTCAATGCCGGATTCAAAGGCTCTAAACCCGGTCAGCGGAAAAAGGCATTCAAACAAAATACGTCGGGTCCGTCCAACTTGGACCGTATACTCGATCGCTCATGTCAAATACACGGCACCCCAAACAAGCCAGCCAATCACACCAATAGGGATTGTTGGGTGTTCTAGCAGGCCGGCAAGTTAATTGCCGAAAACAAGGACAAGGGGCCGCATAGCGATGATGAGCAGGAGCCCCGGCAGCCGCACACTGAAGGGCAGAAGAGGTTTCCCCCGCAAGTGCGGACGGTGAACATGATATACACGACCCACATCCCCAAGAGGGAGCGGAAGCGTGCGCTCAGGGATGTGTATGTGTTGGAGCCAGTCGCCCCAAAGTTCAACCCTTGGTCCTCCTGTCCGATCACCTTCGATCGCAGGGACCACCCCACTAGTATCCGTCATGGTGGATTTTCCGCACTGGTCCTGGACCCAATCATTGACGGATTCCACCTCACTCGAGTCCTTATGGATGGCGGCAGCAGCCTAAACCTGCTTTATCAGGACACAGTGTGCAAAATGGGTATAGTCCCCTCAAGGATCAAACCCACAAAAACGACCTTTAAAGGCGTCATTCCAGGTGTGGAGGCCCATTGTACAGGCTCAATTACACTGGAAGTGGTCTTCGGATCCCCGGATAACTTTCGAAGCAAAGAGTTAATCTTCGATATAGTCCCATTCCGCAGCGGTTATCACGCGCTGCTTGGGCGAACCACATTTGCTAGATTCAATGCGGTACCGCATTATTCATACCTTAAGCTCAAGATGTCAGGACCTCGCGGAGTTATTACAGTAAATGGAAACACAGAGCGCTCCCTCCGAACAGAGGAGCACACCGCGGCCCTCACAGCAGAAGCACAAAGCAGCCTCTCAAGGCAATCAACCAGTTCAGCGCTTCAATGCCCGGACACCTTCAAGCACCCTCGGAGCAATCGGCAAATAGACCACCTGGCGCGATCTGAGCTCGCGTAGCAATACGACGGCCACCCCAATCCCAGTCCAACGGCGAAACTCGTGCCGCGCGTACATAATTACGCATTAAAAATACCATGGGCATAGGTGGGGAGGGGGGCACAACTGCGGCATGCCCCAAGACGCGTCTTAAACCACACTAGGGGCTTCCCGTTTGGTTATTTTTTCTTTTCTTTTCAGGACCTTAATCTCTGGAAACACTGTCCGGCAGCACTATTGCCGAACACATGATGCAGCAACCAAGGAGGCAGACAGCTACGTCATACCACGAACTTCCCAGGTTGATTACAGTAACAAGCGAAATATTTGATTTAATATCATTCCTCAGCTTGCCCTTGGAAGGGACATAGCCCTACTCTTTTCTTATCGCACTATCTGTATCATTCTGCTTTAACGCAATTTTTTGAATAAACAATGCATGACATTACGACTATTATTGCATTCGTGTTATATATATATATATGTGTGTGTGTGTGTGTGTGTGTGTGTGTTCATTAATGACGCCTTGCAACCGTACACCTTGGTACGGCTAATACACCAGGGGCTTACGTACCTCACAATACGGTGTGACAAGTCCGAACACTTTCACAAGTGCGGCACCCCGAAGTTATAGCATTATATGCATCAGCTCTGAATCAAGTCTTTGGTCAAATGTTGGGTTTGCCCGGCTCCTATGTTTTGGTACCTTACGTTCCGCTCTATCGGCTAAGGTAGCGCTAGGAGAACTACTGCGATTGTGCCCCGGTTCTGCTGGGTTCAGCACCTCAGTAGAGAAAGCTAAAACTGACTATCATGATAAGGCGAGAGACTGGTCGCTGTTCGGCGAGGTTTTCGAGTCCCTAAAGACTTATGCCGCTTAGAGCGAGGGGTCGGCCCTATCCGGCTTAAAGGCGTGTATCGCGCCCCAAATTCGGCCTTCCGAATACCAGGGGCTTCGCCAAAATTTAAAATTATAGAATTCTATGGCTAAGTGAGAGTGATAAAGCATTATTAGTCCGGTTGCCTTGTTCGTTGTGCTGAGCACCTCCCTCGAAGTATCCAAACATGGGAACAAGAGTGCTCAGGTTTATCCCGAACACCCCAGCACTCGTGGCATGGGGGCAAAAGCTGAGGACTAGCCATCTCTCAGATTGGATAAACAGCCAAACAGAAGGTAATATTTTAAATTCAAACAAGCGTTGCTCCTTGCCCTCCGGCGGCCCCTCCTTGATCAGCTTCACGGCGTCTAGCTTGACCCACTGCAATTTCACACGGGCAAAAGCCCGGCGTGCACCTTCAATGCAGACAGATCGCTTGACGACCTCCAGCCTCAGGCAGGCATCCACAAGCCGCCTCACTAGGCCGAGAAGCTGTTCAGAAGGGCGTCGCCTGGCCACAGCCGGACTATAAAGCTCTTCATGGCCCGATCGGCCGCCTTATGTAGCTCGACCATCTGCTTCAGTTGCTCGCTCATTGGCACCGGGTGTTCGGCCTCAGCATACTGAGACCAGAACAGCTTCTCCGTTGAGCTTCCATCCTCGGCCTAGTAAAATTGTGCGGCATTGGACACACTGCGGGGCAAATCTGCGAATGCTCCTGGAGAGCTCCGTATTCGGGTAAGTAATCAGTAATTTACTTTTACATGCTTGCTTTGCATATAGAAAGCCTTACCCGCCGCTATCTTCTTCATTGCGTCGATATCCTGGAGGGCCTTTTGGGCTTCGGCCTTGGCACTTCTTGCACTCTCGAGGGTCGCGGGAAGCTCAGACTCCCGCGTCTTTGAGTCAAGCTCCAACGCCTCGTGCTTCGCCACGAGAGCCTCGAGCTCTTCCTGCACCTCGCCCACCCAAGCCTCGTGCTTCTCTCGCTCGGTGCGCTCCTTGGCCGCTATACCCTCGGCCTTGGTTAGCGCTTGCTTCAGGGTCGCCACCTCGGTCGTGGCCCCTGGTAAGTATACGTTGATCCTGTCATTTTGCAAACCGCGTCTTCTTTTATATACATATCTATAGACAGGGTATTACTTAACCTTGTTCTCCTCGAGCTGCCTCTTGGCAAGACCGAGCTCTTTCCTGGACCCCTCGAGGTCCTGCTTCAGTACGGCGACCTCCGCAGTCAGTGCGGCGGACGCCAACAGCGAAGCCTGCTCATGCATATTGACACACTTATATTAGACTCCTGCGATATTATTTGATCCTCTGTTCGGCTTTTCTTTGTGAACAGTGAACAAAGCATCAGGGGCTACTGTCTATGTGGTAATATTTCTACTACATTTTAAAACACTTACCTCAAAGCCTGTTAGAAGGCTAGCACATGCTTCAGTCAATCCGCTCTTGGCGGACTGAACCTTCTGGATCACCGCACTGATGATAGTGCGGTGCTCCTCGTCGATGGAAGCGCTGCGAAGCACTTCCAGCAGATTATCTGGCGCCTCTGGATGGACAGAGGTCACCGGCACAGGCGTCTTGCCCCTCTTAGAAGGAGGCCGCCTGCCCGAGCCCAGAACCACTGGAGGGTCCGGCGCGGTGTTCCGCTAAGGGCCGAACTCGAAGCTCTCAGGGCCCCCGTCCCCTCGGCTCCCGGCGTCCGGAAGGTCGCCTTGAGGCGCCTCCAGGACTGTCTCCCCTCGACCCGGTGCCTCTTGAGACAGCACCTCGGCGTCGTCAGTAGGATGAGGGGAGGTGGCGGTCGGGACTGGATCGCTATCCATGTCCGACGAGCCCAGGGAGACGTTCGTTGATACACCGATGCTGGTTTGCGGCGGCCTACATAATCATGTTTGGCGTTAGGGAAAGTAGTGCGACAAAGGAATGCTACGAGTTACTCTGGTATCCGAATACTTACAATCTCCCCAGGGGCTTGGCCCTGGGCAACCACTCGTCTTCGTCTTCGTCGGCGGCGGTGGAGCTGTCCGGAAGGAGAGTCCTTCCCTTCTTGGACCCTTCGCCCCCCAGTTAGGGCGGCCTTCCTTTTCTTATCTCCCCCTGCAGGAGGGGGAGCATCATCTTCTTCTTCCTCGTCTTCGGGGGAGGAGTGTGCCGTAGAGTCATCGGATGGTGAGTCTGACGACACCTGGCGTCGGGAACTCTTTCGGGTTCCCTTGGCCTTCTTGGTCTTCTCCGGCACTGTATAAGGAGCCGGAGTCAGCATCTTCGCGAGAAGAGCGTCTGCTGGGCCTTCGGGCAAAGGAGCCGGACAATCGATCTGTCCGGCCGTCTCTTGCTAGTCCTGTCAAAGGTACGGGAGTTTAGATCCCGCATGGAGTCAACCTATAAAAATAAGTATCCTGCGAGAGGTAAAGCAGCTTACCGCTTTGGCTTGGCGCTTCGCGCTGAATCCACGATCCTCAGTAATGGGAGGGGGGACCTCGGCACTTTTGAACAGCACCCTCCAGGCATCTTTGCGAGTTGTGTCAAAAAGCCTGTTCAGAGTTCGGTGCCGCGCCGGGTCAAACTCCCACAAGTTGAACTCCCGTTGTTGGCACGGGAGAATCCGGCGGTGGAGCATGACCTGGACACGTTGACAAGTTTGAGCTTCTTGTTCACCATGTTTTGAATACATGTTTGGAGTCCGCTCAGCTCTTCTGAACTACCCCAGGATAGGCCCTTCTCTTTCTAGGAGGTGAGCCGCGTGGGGATGCCAGATCGGAACTCGGGGGCCGCCGCCCATACAGGGTCACGCGGCTCGGTGATGTAGAACCACCCCGATTGCCACCCCTTTATGGTTTCCACAAAGGAGCCCTCGAGCCATGTTACGTTGGGCATCTTGCCCACCATGGCGCCTTCGCTCTCCGCCTGGCGGCTGCCCACCACCTTCGGATTGACATTGAAGGTCTTCAACCATAAGCCGAAGTGGGGCTTGATGCGGAGGAAGGCCTCGCACACGACGATAAACGCCGAGATGTTGAGGATGAAGTTCGGGGCCAGATCATGGAAATCCAGACCGTAATAGAGCATGAGCCCCCGGACGAATGGATGGAGAGGGAATCTCAGTCCACAGAGGAAATGGGTGAGGAATACTACCCTCTCATGGGGCCTGGGGGTGGGGATGAGCTGCCCCTCATCTGGGAGCCGGTGCGCGATGTCGTCGGGCAGGTATCCAGCTCTCCTCAGTTTCTTGATGTCTCCCTCTGTGATGGAGGAGACCATCCACCTGCCTCCCGCTCCGGACATGGTTGGAGAAGGTTGAGGTGGGAAGTGTGGACGTGGGCGCTAGAGCTCGAGTGTGCGAAAACGGATGAGCAAATGAGGAAGAAGGCGTGGACAAAAAGGTGAATCCTTATCCCTTTATATGGGCGGACGAAGCTAAGCGCCCCCACTTGCCCGGTAAAACTCCCTTATCCCCCAAGCGCCATAATTGGTGGCGCGGTTGTGTTACCCACGCCTGTATTGATGAGAATCCCGTAATAAGGGGACACGATCTCTGCTTTGAGCAGACCCTTGGGGTTCAAACACTAGGGTGCGCACGGAGATTTCACCTCCTACCTACCTGCACCCCTCCGCCATGCCAGGATCTAAACTATGGAAAGAACGACACAGGAGACACAGGGTTTATACTGGTTCGGGCCACCGTTGTGGTGTAATACCCTACTCCAGTGTGTGGTGTGGTGGATTGCCTCTTGGGCTGATGATGATGAACAATACAAGGGAGAACAACCTCGCGAGGGTCTGTTCTTGGCTTGGGCGATGAACTGCTCGGAGGAGTTCAGTCCCCCTTCTCTCTCTCTGCCACCAGCCAACCGACCCCTTGCTATGCGGGTGGCTGGTCCTACTTATAGAGGCCCTGGTCCCCTTCCCAAATATCGAGCGGGAAGGGAGCCAACATTGGTGGGCTAATTTGAAGGGGGACAGCAAGTATCAGCTATCCTGACAAAAGTAGTCTTCGCCTGTGCAAACCTCTGGTGATGACGCCGTCTTGGGCTCCACGGTGACCTCCGTCTCGTAGTCCTCCTGGTCTTGGTCTCGTTGCACCGAAATGGCAACCTTTGCCTGATGCCTCGGTACTCCGCGGCTGCGCTTGCCCCCTTTGCACCAAAGAGGAAAGGAGGACGCTGCGCGGGCTGGCACCCGCCTGGCGCCCTGAGTCGTCATGGCTTGCGTCACGAGCACCTCGTGAGGTACCCCGCCTTGATCTCTCTGCCTCCTCGTGAGCCATCCTAACGAGGCCGTGCCTGAGGAAGCCCCGCGTCGTCCGCCCCGCGAGGCTTGGCCCCTCGCGAGGGTCTTGGGTTTGTGTTGGTGAAGACGGGCCGTGCTGGGCCCCCCTTTGAGCCACGCCGCAGGCCGCAGGCAGGCAAGTCTAGGGACCCCCGTTCCCAGAACGCCGACAGTAGCCCCCGGGCCCAAGGCGCGCCCGGACTTGGCCGTGCTGGGAGGCGGAAGGGCAAGAGTGAAGCGCCGCGGGCCCTAACAGCATGCGGCCTTGGGCGCCACATGGCGGTTGATTGGACGTGGGCGTCTCCACTTCCCCATGGCGCCCCGGCAACTGCACGGATTGGACAAGTCCCTGTATGCAAGGCGGGTCATGATTACCTGCGATCGTGGGGGCCGTCGGTTGGCCCTCGCCAACTATAAGTACTGATCGACGCGCGCCCTTCCAGTTCATCTCCCCTTGCTTCTTCTTCTTCTTCTTCTCCATGGCCCCGTCGAGGAGGTTCTCGACCGCGGAGAAGGGGAAGGCCTGCCAGGTTGAGCATGCCTCTCCTCCGCCCAAGCGCGGCCGAGGGCGCCCCCGCAGAAATCCTGTGGCCACCACGGCAGCTCCCCGCGGCCATGGAGATGCTTTCCAGCACGGCGGCGGGCTGATTACTGCGACCAGGGGGTGCGCTCCGGCTGCGCGTCCCCCCATGCCGCGCTTTCGCGCTGCCGAAGTGCTGCCGGAGTTCGTCGTGTGGTCGAAGGAGCCGACTAGCACCCGGCTTCCTCTTCCTCGCTTCCTCCTTGGCGAGCTCCCGACCGGCGCCCCAGGCGGCCTCTGGCTTCAGGCCGACGGCTGCTGCAGCCAGGCCTCATGGGTTTCACTGGAGGTCTCCGCGGACGGGAGCCTGGCCCTGGCCTGTGGTTGGCAATCGTTTGCCCGCGCGCGCGGCCTGGGCCGTCGGTGCACCCTACACTTCAAGTTCAACGGTGATGCCACCCTCTACGTGAGGGTGTTTGGGGAAGATGGTCGCCGCGCAGGGTGTTGCCCCGAGGGTGACGACCGCGGCTGGAACCCGTCTCCGGCGATGACGGAGAGGGCAGCGCTCAGGGTTCTTCAAGCTTCTTTGGCTCTTCTTCAGGCGGCGGCTCTTCTAGCGGCGACCGTGGTCAGCCCCCATGCCGCCGTATCTGCTTGGGAGGTGGCAGCGTGTCCGCCCACCGTCGCGCCCTGGTGAAGCGCGAGAGGGAGTCCGCCTAAGCTCCGGAGGCAGCTCGGGCTTCCCTGCGGGCCAGTGTGAGGCGAGCTGCACCAGATTTGTTCTTCCTTTTCCTTTTTCCTGCGTAAAAAGGGAAGTAGCGTGGCGCCCCACGGGGGCGTGTATGGGTTATTGCTATTAATCATCGTTTTGCTTTCTTTATCGTACCTTCCGGCTACGTGCCCGCGTGTGGATGGTTCCCGGCCCCAGCCGCGGGGGCAACCGACCCAGGCCCTGTGTTTGTGTCGCGGTGCCCGAGGGGCACGGACTGGAGGGGTGCTCCTGTAAGGGGCCCAGGTCGCGAACCCTTTGAATGACTAGGATAGGAACATTCGTGAGGGCGCTCGGCTACCTCCCTCGCGAGGCCTTGCTCAAGAGAAATCGAGGCATGAGAATGAAAAGCCGAAGAACCTCAATCCAAAGATGGAAACAACTTCAATAAAACTTCGAATGAGAAGGAACAAGCCAACTGTAGAAAGAAAATGAAAAGCCACGTCCGGCACCTAGTCTAGTCTTCTACGTCTTCTCACCAGCGCGGAGCTAAGTGCTGCCACTGGGCGTGGGAGGGAGCCCCAGGGCCAGAGGCCGGCGCTCCTGAGACCCCGGGGCGTGTACAGCCCCAACTCATTATTATGTGAGAGTGCCACGGGCGGCGAGCTTCATAGGCGTTGGCCTTCTTCACATGCTCTGGGCCTTTTCCAAAATGCGATAGCTTCACAAGCACTCGCCTTGCTTCACAGGCTCTGGGCCTTTTCCAAAACGCGATAGCTTCACAGGCACTCACCTTGCTTCACAGGCTCTGGGCCTTTTCCAAAACGCGATAGCTTCACAGGCACTCGCCTTGCTTCACAGGCTCTGGGCCTTTTCCAAAACGCCATAGCTTCACAGGCACTCGCCTTGCTTCAGAGGCTCTGGGACTTTTTAGGGGTAGAACCTCCGGAGGTGCTGGATGTTCCATGCATTCTGGACTGGCACTCCCTCCTGAGTCTCCAAGCACGCGGAGCCGGGCCTGGAAACATGAACAAACTTGAACGGGCCCTCCCACATGGGAGAGAGCTTGTGCAGTCCCTCCCTGGAGAGTACCCGCCTGAGCACGAGGTCTCCTACCTCAAGAGTCCTGGGGCGGATATTGCGGCAGTGATATCACCGCAGCGCTTGTTGGTACCTCGCCGCTTGCAGCGCAGCTTCTCGGTGACGTTCCTCCCCCAGCACGAGGTCCATCCCCCGCATGGCATCCTGCTGCGCCTCATCGAATGCCAGGACCCGCGCAGAGCGACGTCTCACCTCGTGAGGGAGGACCGCTTCCGCTCCGTAGACCAGGAAGAACAAGGTCTCTCCAGTCGGCTTGGTCGCGGTGGTGCGGATGGACCACAGCACGGACTGAAGCTCGTCGTACCAACCTCTGCCGCAGGCCTCCAGCTTCTTCTTGAACGTCCTGGTCTTGAGGCCCCTCAGGACCTCCGCGTTGGCCCGCTCGGCCTGGCCGTTGCTTCGGGGGTGCGCCACTGAAGCGTAGCATATCTGCGTTCCAAGGTTAGCACAGTATGTTTTGAACAGGTTACTGGTGAACTGCGAACCGTTGTCCGTGATGATGCGATTCGGCACCCCGAACCGGCTCACGATGCCCTTGATGAACTTGACCGCAGAACCCGCGGGAATGGTGCAAACAGCCTCTACTTCAGCCCACTTGGTGAACTTGTCCACGACAACGTAAAGGTAGCGGTAGCCCCCTGGCGCCCGAGGAAACGGGCCCAAGATGTCCAGCCCCCAGACTGCGAATGGCCACGAAAGGGGGATAGTCTGCAAGCCTCCTGCTGGCTGATGGATCTGCTTGGCGTGGAACTGGCAGGCTTCACAAGCTTTCACTAGTTCCACGGCGTCGTTGAGCGTGGTGGGCCAATAAAACCCACTGCGGAACGCCTTGCCGACGAGGGTCCGTGATGATGAATGATGTCCGCAGTCTCCGCCGTGTATATCTTCCAGTAGTTCCTTCCCTTGCTCCCTAGAGACGCAGTGCAGGGACACATCGTTTGGTCGCTTCCGGTAGAGCTCTCCATCTTTGATGCAGTATGTCGTGGCCTGGCGTGCCACTCACTTTGCTTCCTCCTCCTTCTTCGGCAGGGTCCCTTGCGTTAGGTAGCTCCGGAGCTCCGTGATCCAACATCCCTCCTTTGGTTCCATCGTCAGGAGCAGGCGTGCTCCCGAGGCCGGGCCACAGGCCGGAGCTCCTGAGGCAGGTGGCTGGGGGAGCTCCTCCCGGGGCTGAGCCGTGTTTGATAATGATGGTAGGGCTCAAGGCTTGAAGAGCCGCTCCTTGAAAATGCCAGGCTCCTGAGGTAACCGCTTTGACGCGCGTTTGGCGATGTCATCGGCTTCCTGATTGGTGCCACGGGGCACATGTTGCAACTCCAAGCCCCAGAACTGCTTCTCCATCCTGCGGACCTCCGCAAGGTAGGCTTCCATGTGCTCATCCTTCGGCTTGTACACCTTGTTGGAGAAGTTGACAAGGAGCTGCGAATCGCCCTTGATGGTGAGGCGTTTCACCCCCAGGGCAGCTACGGCCTTCAAGCCCGCTATTAAACCTTCATACCCCGCTATTTTGTTGGAGACCTTTTCACCTTGCTGGAAACAGAGCTACACGGCGTAATAGAGCTTGTCCTGAGTGGGCGATATAAGCACCGCCCCAGCCCCAGCGCCGTGCCTGGAAAACGCCCCATCGAAGTACACGACCCAGCCTTCTGGTGCCTCGCTTCCCGGGGACAGGGACCGACCCTCGTCGGCCTTGAGGCCCGGCGCCTCCGTCCATTCTGCCACGAAATCCGCCAATGATGCTCCCTTGATGACTCTGGTCGTGCTGAATTCGAGCTGAAATGCTTGCAGCTCTATTTTCCACTCAGCGACCCTCCCAGCTGAATTGTGGCTCCTGAGCACTATCTCCAGGGGGTATGACGAGACGACCTTGATGGGGTGACACTGAAAATAGTGTCGCAGCTTGTGCGAGGCCACTAGTAGCGCGAGGAGGAGTTTCTGAGGCATGGGGTACCATGCCCTTGCATCCCACAACACCGTGCTGACGAAGTACACTGGGTGCTCAACGAGGTGGAGTGTGTCAGTGTTGGTGGCTCCCTTCGGAGACCTTGGCGCCTCTTGAGGCAATGAGGACTCCTGAGACTGGCCATCTGGGAGTGGGGCCTCTTCCGCTTCCGGTGCGCCCCTCTGCGACGGCTGATCCTCCTCAGCCGCTGTAGCGGTTTCTGTGAGCCTTCCCCGTTCCTGTTCCGCCTCGTCCTGGGCCGCTGCTGCAGTTTTGATTTGACGCTCCTCTCTGACTGCCACCAAGGCTGCACTGGCGGAGTAGGGAGTGGCGGCGAGGTAAACCACCAAGGTCTCTTGAGGACGCGGAGCCACCATGACCGGTGGACTGGTCAGGTATCTCTTGAGATCCTGGAACGCCTTGTCGACCTCGTCAGTCCACTCGAAGGGCCCCTTTTTCTTCATTAGCTGGAAGAAAGATAGCGCTCGCTCCCCCAACTTGGAGATGAAGCGCCCTAGCGCGGTCATGCACCCCGTGAGCTTCTGCATTTCTCTGAGGGAATTTGGCGGGCTCATGTCTTCCACTGCCTTGACTTTCTCCGGGTTAGCCTCGATGCCTCGGTGGGACACGAGGAAACCCAAGAGCTTGCCCGAGGGGACTCCGAACACACTTCTCTGGGTTGAGCCGTAGGTTCACTGCGTTGAGGCTCGCGAAGGTTTCCTCCAGGTCTTGTATCAAGGTCCTGGCCTCCCGAGATTTTACCACAATGTCATCGATGTAAGCTTCGACATTCTTCCCGAGCTGCGGGCTTAGGGTGATGTGCATCAGCCGCTGAAAGGTCGCCCCTGCGTTACGCAGCCCGAATGGCATGCATGTGTAGCAGTACACCCCACACGGGGTTAGGAAGGCTGTCTTCTTGACATCTTCTACCGCCATCTTGATCTGGTGATACCCAGAGAAGGCATCCAGGAAGCAAAACAGGTCGCATTCCGCAGTGGAATCGACGATCTGGTCGATGCGGGGGAGCGGGAACGGATCTTGCGGGCACGCTTTGTTGAGGTTGGTGAAGTCGACACACATGCGCTCCTTCCCTCCCTTCTTTGGCACAATGATAGGGTTGGCCAACCAATCTGGGTATCGGACCTCGCGAATGACCCCAACGACCTCTAATTTGCGGGTCTCTTGGATGATGAAGGCCTGATTTTCTGTGGACTGCCGCCTGGCCTTCTACTTCACAGGGCGCACGTTGGGGCACACGTTGAGGTGATGCTCCATTACACTCCTGGGGATCCCTGCCAACTGGTCTGGCTCCCAAGCGAATACCTTCTTGTTTGCACGTAGGAACCCGACCAGGGCCTCTTCCTGCTCGGGTTTGAGGTGGGCGCCTATGGTGAAAGTGGCGTTGGTGGACCCGTCCTCATTGACGGGTATTTGCTTGGTTTCTGCCTTGTCTTGGGTGAACAACTGCTTCTTCTTGGCGGGCGCAGCTCCCTTGGGCTCGGGGGCCTCCAAGTCGGCGGGCTGTGCCAACGCCGCTGTCTTGAAGACGAGCTTGAGCACCCGCGGAGCGTCCCCGGTGTCCCCGTGCATGGTGAGGACACCGCTGGTCCCAGGCATCTTCATGAGGTTGTACGCTGGGTGCGTCGCTGCCATGAACTGGGCCAGTGCTGGGTAGCCGAGGATGGCGTTGTAGGGGAGGCCGATGGGGGCGATGTCGAAGTCGGCCAGCTCCGTGCGGAAGTTGTCGTAGGTGCCGAAGGTTACTGGGAGCCAGATCTGTCCCAAGGAGCTGGACGATCCGCCCCCAACGCCTGAGAAGGGCCGGCTGGGTCGCAGCTGCTCCTGGGGTATGTAGAGGAGATTGAAGGCCTCGACCGAGAGCATGCTGAGGCCCGCGCCGCCATCAATGAGGGTTCTGGTGATGGCCACCTGGCAGATGGTGGGGGTTCACAGCATGGGGAGCGCACCCGAGCAGGCCGAGTTGGAGGGGTGGTCCTCCGAGCTGAAGGTCAGGCCGGTCTCTGGCGCCGCGAGATCCAGGGGAGCCCCCTGCCGCGTGGAAGCGGCGCTGACCCGGCGGATGAGCGGCTTAATGTGGTGACTTGTGGGCGGCGCCTACGAGCCGCCCAAGAGGGCCGCGACGACCGGGGGTGTTGATGCAGCGTGATAGACGGGGGAGAGGTTGCGGGGCTCCATGGGTGCGCGGAGCGCGCGGGGCGAAGAACCAGCTGGGGTGAGCGTGGGGGTTGCGGTGCGGCCGTCTTGCCGCACGGACAGATGCTGGGACGATGCTTGCTGCCCGTCCCCCGCCGGGCCGGTGGCGGCGTTGACGGCAGGTGACGGGGAATGGTGTGGATGCCCGCCGACAGGGGCCGTCTGGGCGACGCGGGAAGCGAGTGCGGCCCGGCGCTCGGCGCAGGCCCGACGAGCGTCAGACATGGGCGAGATGGTGGGAGGATAACGGGGTGGTGGAAGATGAATTTCGGCGCACCCCTACCTGGCGCGCCAAATGTCGGATTCCGGGTTCCGGCAGACCCTTGAGGTTCGAAAACTGGGGTGCGCGCGGAGATTTCACCTCCTACCTACCTGCACCCCTCCGCCATGCCAGGATCTAAACTATGGAAAGAACGACACAGGAGACACAGGGTTTATACTGGTTCGGGCCACCGTTGTGGTGTAATACCCTACTCCAGTGTGTGGTGTGGTGGATTGCCTCTTGGGCTGATGATGATGAACAATACAAGGGAGAACAACCTCGCGAGGGTCTGTTCTTGGCTTGGGCGATGAACTGCTCGGAGGAGTTCAGTCCCCCTTCTCTTTCTCTGCCTCCAGCCAACCGACCCCTTGCTATGCGGGTGGCTGGTCCTACTTATAGAGGCCCTGGTCCTCTTCCCAAATATCGAGCGGGAAGGGAGCCAACATTGGCGGGCTAATTTGAAGGGGGACAGCAAGTATCAGCTATCCTGACAAAAGTAGTCTTCGTTTGCGCAAAGCTCTGGTGATGACGCTGTCTTGGGCTCCACGGTGACCTCCTTCTCATAGTCCTCCTGGTCTTGGTCTCGTTGCACCGAAATGGCAATCTTTGCCTGATGCCTCGGTACTCCGCGGCTACGCTTGCCCCCTTTGCACCAAAGAGGAAAGGAGGACGCTGCGCGGGCTGGCACCCTCCTGGCGCCCTGAGTCGTCATGGCTTGCGTCACGGGCACCTCGTGAGGTACCCCGCCTTGATCTCTCCGCCTCCTCGTGAGCCAGCCTGACGAGGCCGTGCCTGAGGAAGCCCCGCGTCGTCCGCCCCACGAGGCTTGGCCCCTCGCGAGGGTCTTGGGTTTGTGTTGGTGAAGACGGGTCGTGCTCGGCCCCCCTTTGAGCCACGCCGCAGGCCGCAGGCAGGCAAGTCTGGGGATCCCCGTTCCCAGAACGCCGACAGTAGCCCCCGGGCCCAAGGCGCCCGGCCTTGGCCGTGCTGGGAGGCGGAAGGGCAAGAGCGAAGCGCCGCGGGCCCTAACAGCCTGCGGCCTTGGGCACCGCATGGCGGTTGATTGGACGTGGGCGTCTCCACTTCCCCATGGCACCCCGGCAACTGCACGGATTGGACAAGTCCCTGCATGCAAGGCGGGTCATGATTACCTGCGATCGTGGGGGCCGTCGGTTGGCCCTCGCAAACTATAAGTACTGATCGACGCGCGCCCTTCCAGTTCATCTCCCCTTGCTTCTTCTTCTTCTCGATGGCCCCGTCGAGGAGGTTCTCGGCCACGGAGAAGGGGAAGGCCTGCCAGGTTGAGCATGCCTCTCCTCCGCCCATGCGCGGCCGAGGGCGCCCCCGCAGACATCCTGTGGCCACCACGGCAGCTCCCCGCGGCCGCGGAGATGCTTTCCAGCACAACGGCGGGCTGATTACTGTGACCAGGGGGTGCACTCCGGCTGCGCGTCCCCCCACGCCGCGCTTCCGCGCTGCCGAGGTGCTGCTAGAGTTCGTCGTGTGATCGGCAGAGCCGACTAGCACCCGGCTTCCTCTTCCTCACTTCCTCCTTGGTGAGCTCCCGGTCAGCGCCCCAGGCGGCCTCTGGCTTCAGGCCGACGGCTGCTGCAGCCGGGCCTCATGGGTTTCACTGGAGGTCTCCGCAGCCGGGAGCCTGGCCCTGGCCTGCGGTTGGCAATCGTTTTCCCATGCGCGCGGCCTGGGCCGTCGGTGCACCCTACACTTCAAGTTCGACGGTGATGCCACCCTCTACGTGAGGGTGTTTGGGAAGATGGTCGCCGCGCAGGGTGTTGCCCCGAGGGTGACGACCGTGGCTGGGAACCAGGCTCCAGCGATGACGAAGAGGGTAGCGCTCGCGCGGCAGGAGGCGCTCAGGGTTCTTCAAGCTTCTTTGGCTCTTCTTTAGGCGGCGGCTCTTCTAGCGGCAACCGTGGTCAGCCCCCACGCCGCCGTATCTGCTTGGGAGGTGGCAGCGTGTCCGCCCACCGTCGCGCCCTGGTGAAGCGCGAGAGGGAGTCCGCCTGAGCTCCGGAGGCAGCTCGGGCTTCCCTGCGGGCCGGTGTGAGGTGAGCTGCACCAGATTTGTTCTTCCTTTTCCTTTTTCCTGCATAAAAAGGGCAGTAGCGTGGGGCCCCACGGGGGTGTGTATGGGTTATTGCTGTTAATCATCATTTTGCTTTCTTTATTGTACCTTCCAGCTACGTGTCCGCGCGTGGATGGTTCCCGGCCCCAGCCGTGGGGGCGACCGACCCAGGCCCTGTGTTTGTGTCGCGGTGCCCGAGGGGCACGGACTGGAGGGGTGCTCCTGCAAGAGGCCCAGGTCGCGAACCCTTTGAATGACTAGGATAGGAACATTCACGAGGGCGCTCGGCTGCCTCCCTCGCGAGGCCTTGCTCAAGAGAAATCGAGGCATGAGAATGAAAAGCCGAAGAACCTCAAGCCAAAGATGGCAACAACTTCAATAAAACTTCGAATGAGAAGGAACAAGCCAACTGCGGAAAGCAAATGAAAAGCCGCGTCCGGCACCTAGTCTAGTCTTCGACGTCTTCTCACCAGCGCAAAGCTAAGTGCTGCTACTGGGCGTGGGAGGGAGCCCCAGGGCCTGAGGCCGGCGCTCCTGAGACTCCGGGGCATGTACAGGCCCAACTCATTATTACGTGAGAGTGTCACGGGCGGCGAGCTTCATAGGCATTGGCCTTCTTCACAGGCTCCGGGCCTTTTCCAAAACGCGATAGCTTCACAGGCACTCGCCTTGCTTCACAGGCTCTGGGCCTTTTCCAAAACGCGATAGCTTCATAGGCACTCGCCTTGCTTCACAGGCTCTGGGCCTTTTCCAAAACGTGATAGCTTCACAGGCACTCGCCTTGCTTCACAGGCTCTGGGCCTTTTCCAAAATGCGATAGCTTCACAAGCACTCGCCTTGCTTCCCAGGCTCTGGGCCTTTTTAGGGGTAGAACCTCCGGAGGTGCTGGATGTTCCATGCATTCTGGACCGGCACTCCCTCCCGAGTCTCCAAGCACGCGGAGCCGGGCCTGGAAACATGAACAACCTTGAACGGGCCCTCCCACATGGGAGAGAGCTTGTGCAGTCCCTCCCTGGAGAGAACCCGCCTGAGCACGAAGCCTCCTACCTCAAGTGTCCTGGGGCGGATGTTGCGGCAGTGATATCGCCGCAGCGCTTGTTGGTACCTCGCCGCTCGCAGCGCGGCTTCTCGGCGACATTCCTCCCCCAGCACGAGGTCCATCCCCCGCATGGCGTCCTGCTGCGCCTCGTCGAACGCCAGGACCCGCACGGAGCGACGTCTCACCTCGTGAGGGAGGACCGCTTCGGCTCCGTAGACCAGGAAGAACAGGGTCTCTCCAGTAGGCTTGGTCGTGGTGGTGTGGATGGACCACAGCACGGACAGAAGCTCGTCGTACTAACCTCTGCCGCAGGCCTCCAGCTTCTTCTTGAATGTCCTGGTCTTGAGGCCCCTCAGGACCTCCGTGTTTGCCTACTCGGCCTGGCTGTTGCTTCGGGGGAGCGCCACTGAAGCGTAGCATATCTGCGTTCCAAGGTTAGCACAGTATGTTTTGAACAGGTTACCGGTGAACTGCGAACCGTTGTCCGTGATGATGCGATTCGGCACCCCGAACCGGCTCACGATGCCCTTGATGAACTTGACCGCGGAACCTGCGAGAATGGTGCGAACAGCCTCTACTTCAGCCCACTTGGTGAACTTGTCCACGGCAACGTAAAGGTAGCGGTAGCCCCCTGGCGCCCGAGGAAACGGGCCCAAGATGTCCAGCCCCCAGACTGCGAATGGCCACGAAAGGGGGATAGTCTGCAAGCCTCCTGCTGGCTGATGGATCTGCTTGGCATGGAACTGGCAGGCTTCACAAGCTTTCACTAGTTCCACAGCGTCATTGAGCGCAGTGGGCCAATAAAACCCACTACGGAATGCCTTGCCGACGAGGGTCCGTGATGATGAATTATGTCCGCAGTCTCCGTCGTGTATATCTTCCAGTAGTTCCATCCCTTGCTCCCTGGAGACGCAGTGCAGGGACACATTGTTTGGTCGCTTCCGGTAGAGCTCTCCATCTTTGATGCAGTATGCCGTGGCCTGGCGTGCCACTCGCTCTTCTTCCTCCTCCTTCTCCGGCAGGGTCCCTTGCGTGAGGTAGCTCCGGAGCTCCGCGATCCAACATCCCTCCTGAGGTTCCATCGTCAGGAGCAGGCATGCTCCCGAGGCCGGGCCACAGGCCGGAGCTCCTGAGGCAGGTGGCTGGGGGAGCTCCTCCCGGGGCTGAGCCGTGTTTGATAATGACGACAGGGCTGAAGGCTTGAAGAGCCGCTCCTCGAAAATGCCAGGCTCTTGAGGTAACCGCCTGGACACGTGTTTGGCGATGTCATTGGCTTCCTGATTGGTGCCACGGGGCACATGCTGCAACTCGAACCCCCAGAACTGCTTCTCCATCCTGCGGACCTTCGCAAGGTAGGCTTCTATGGGCTCATCCTTCGGCTCGTACACCTTGTTGGAGAAGTTGACAAGGAGCTGGGAATCGCCCTTGATGGTGAGGCGTTTCACCCCCAGGGCAGCTGCGGCCTTCAAGCCTGCTATTCAACCTTCATACTCCGCTATGTTGTTGGAGACCTTTTCACCTTGCTGGAAACAGAGCTGCACGGCGTAATAGACCTTGTCCTGAGTGGGCGATATAAGCACCGCCCCAGCCCCAACGCCGTGCCTGGAGAATGCCCCATCGAAGTACATGACCTAGCCTTCTAGCGCCTCGCTTCCCGAGGACAGGGACCGACCCTCGTCGGCCTTGAGGCCCGGCGCCTCCGTCCATTCTGCCACGAAATCCGCCAATGCTGCTCTCTTGATGACTCTGGTCGTGCTGAATTCGAGCTGAAATGCTTGCCGCTCTATGTTCCACTCAGCGACCCTCCCAGCTGAATTGGGGCTCCTGAGCACTCTCTCCAGGGGGTATGATGAGACAACCTTGATGGGGTGACCCTGAAAATAGTGCCGCAGCTTGCGCGAGGCCACCAGTAGCGCGAGGACGAGTTTCTGAGGCATGGGGTACCGTGCCCTTGCATCCCGCAACACCGTGCTGACGAAGTACACTGGGTGCTCAACGAGGTGGAGTGCGTCAGTGCTGGTGGCTCCCTTCGGAGATCTTGGCGCCTCTTGAGGCAATGAGGACTCCTGAGACTGGCCATCTGGGAGTGGGGCCTCTTCCGCTTCCGGTGCGCCCCTCTACGACGGCTGATCCTCCTCAGCCGCTGTAACGGTTTCTATGGGCCTTCCCCGTTCCTATTCCGCCTCGTCCTGGGCCACTACTGTGGTTTTGATTCCACGCTCCTCTCTGACTGCCACCAAGGCTGCGCTGGCGGAGTAGGGAGTGGTGGCGAGGTAAAGCACTAGGGGCTCTTGAGGGCGCGGAGCCACCATGACCGGTGGACTGGTCAGGTATCTCTTAAGATCCTGGAACACCTTGTCGGCCTCGTCAGTCCACTCGAAGGGCCCCTTTTTCTTCATTAGCTGGAAGAAAGGTAGCGCTCGCTCCCCCAACTTGGAGATGAAGCGCCCTAGCGCTGTCACGCGCCCCGTGAGCTTCTGCATTTCTGTGAGGGTCTTTGGCGGGCTCATGTCTTCCACTGCCTTGACCTTCTCCGGGTTAGCCTCGATGCCTTGGTGGGACACGAGGAAACCCAAGAGCTTGCCCGAGGGGACTCTGAACACAAACTTCTCTGGGATGAGCTGTAGGTTCACTACGTTGAGGCTCACGAAGGTTTCCTCCAGGTCTTGTATCAAGGTCCTGGCCTCCCGAGATTTTACCACGATGTCATCGATGTAAGCTTAGACATTCTTCCTGAGCTGCGGGCCCAGGGTGATGTGCATCAACCGCTGAAGGGTCGCCCCTGCGTTACGCAGCCCGAATGGCATGCATATGTAGCAGTACACCCCACACGGGGTTAGGAAGGCTGTCTTCTCGACGTCTTCTACCGCCATCTTGATCTGGTGATACCCAGAGAAGGCATCCAGGAAGCATAACAGGTCGCATTCCGCAGCGGCCTCTAATTTGCGAGTCTCTTGGATGATGAAGGCCTGCTTTTCTGTGGACTGCCGCCTGGCCTTCTGCTTCACAGGGCGCACGTTGGGGCACACGTTGAGGTGATGCTCGATTACACTCCTGGGGATCCCTGCCAACTGGTCTGGCTCCCAAGCGAATACCTTCTAGTTTGCACGCAGGAACCCGACCAGGGCCTCTTCCTGCTCGGGTTTGAGGTGGGCGCCTATGGTGATAGTGGCGTTGGTGGACCCGTCCTCATCGACGGGTATTTGCTTGGTTTCTGCCTTGTCTTGGGTGAACAACTGCTTCTTCTTGGCCGGCGCAGCTCCCTTGGGCTCGGGGCCTCCAAGTCGGCGGGCTGTGCCGACACCGCTGTCTTGAAGACGAGCTTGAGCACCCGCGGAGCGTCCCCGGTGTCCCTGTGCACGGTGAGGACACCGCTGCTCCCAGGCATCTTCATGAGGTTGTATGCTGGGTGCGTCGCTGCCATGAACTGGGCCAGCGCTGGGTAGCCAAGGACGACGTTGTAGGGGAGGCCGATGGGGGCGATGTCGAAGTCGACAAGCTCCGTTCGGAAGTTGTCGTAGGTGCCGAAGGTTACTGGGAGCCGGATCTGTCCCAACGAGCTGGACGATCCGCCCCCAACGCCTGAGAAGGGCCGGCTGGGTCGCAGCCGCTCCTGGGGTATGTAGAGGAGATTGAAGGCCTCGACCGAGAGCATGCTGAGGCCCGCGCCGCCATCAATGAGGGTTCTGGTGACGGCCACCTGGCAGATGGTGGGGGTGCACAGCATGGGGAGCGCACCCGAGCAGGCCGAGTTGGAGGGGTGGTCCTCCCAGCTGAAGGTCAGGCCGGTCCCGGGCGCCGCCCGATCCACGGGAGCCCCCTGCCGTGTGGGAGCGGCGCTGACCCGGCGGATGAGCGGCTTGACGTGGTAACTTGTGGGCGACGCCTGCGAGCCGCCCAAGAGGGCTGGGACGACCGGGGGTGTTGATGCAGCATGATAGATGGGGGAGAGGTTGCGGGGCTCCATGGGCGCGCGGAGCGCGCGGGGCGAAGAACCAGCTGGGGTGAGCGTGGGAGTTGCGGTGCAGCCGTCTTGCCGCACGAACAGATGTTGGGACGATGCTTGCTGCCCGTCCCCCGCCGGGCCAGTGGCGGCGTAGACGGCAGGTGACGGGGAACGGCGTGGATGCCCGCCGACAGGGGCCGTCTGGGCGACGCGGGAAGCGAGTGCGGCCCGGCGCTCGGCGCGGGCCCGACGAGCGTCAGACATGGGCGAGATGGTCGGAGGAGAACGGGGTGGTGGAAGACGAATTCCGGCGCACCCCTACCTGGCGCGCCAAATGTCGGATTTCGGGTTCCGGCAGACCCTTGAGGTTCGAACACTGGGGTGCGCGCAGAGATTTCACCTCCTACCTACCTGCACCCCTCCGCCATGCCAGGATCTAAACTATGGAAAGAACGACACATGAGACACAGGGTTTATATTGGTTCGGGCCACCGTTGTGGTGTAATACCCTACTCCAGTGTGTGGTGTGGTGGATTGCCTCTTGGGCTGATGATTATGAACAATACAAGGGAGAACAGCCTCGCGAGGGTCTATTCTTGGCTTGGGCGATGAACTGCTTGGAGGAGTTCAGCCCCCCTTCTCTCTCTCTCTGCCTCCAGCCAACCGACCCCTTGCTATGCGGGTGGCTGGTCCTACTTATAGAGGCCCTGGTCCTCTTCCCAAATATCGAGCGGGAAGGGAGCCAACATCGGCGGGATAATTTGAAGGGGGGCAAAGCTCTGGTGATGACGCCGTCTTGGGCTCCACGGTGACCTCCGTCTCGTAGTCCTCCTGGTCTTGGTCTTGTTGCACCGAAATGGCAACCTTTGCCTGATGCCTCGGTACTCCGCGGCTGCGCTTGCCCCCTTTGCACCAAAGAGGAAAGGAGGAAGCTGCGCGGGCTGGCACCCGCCTGGCGCCCTGAGTCGTCATGGCTTGCGTCACGGGCACCTCGTGAGGTACCCCGCCTTGATCTCTCCGCCTCCTCGTGAGCCAGCCTGACGAGGTTGTCCCTGAGGAAGCCCCGCGTCATCCACCCCGCGAGGCTTGGACCCTCGCGAGGGTCTTGGGTTTGTGTTGGTGAAGACGGGCCATGCTGGGCCCACCTTTGAGCCACGCCGCAGGCCGCAGGCAGGCAAGTCTGGGGACCCCCGTTCCAAGAACACCGACACAGCCGGACTATCTCCATTGGCCAGACTGTTAGACTATGAATATACAAGATTGAAGACTTCATCTCGTGTCCGGATGGGACTCTACTTGGCGTGGAAGGCAAGCTAGGCAATACGGATATGGATACCTCCTCCTTTGTAACCGACCTTGTGTAACCCTAACCCTCTCCGGTGTCTATATAAACCGAAGGGTTTTAGTCCGTAGGACAACAACAATCATAACATACAATCATACCATAGGCTAGCTTCTAGGGTTTAGCCTCTCTGATCTCGTGGTAGATCTACTCTTGTACTACCCATATCATCAATATCAATCAAGCAGGACGTAGGGTTTTACCTACATGAAGAGGGCCCGAACCTGGGTAAAACATTGTGTCCCCTGCCTCCTGTTACCATCTGGCCTAGACGCACAGTTCGGGACCCCCTACCCGAGATCCGCCGGTTTTGACACCGACAGTGCCCCTTAGTGATTTTGGTGTATTGAAGACTTATAGGTTAAGGGATTAATGCGTTTGTGAGTGTACACGGGTCTATAAATCTATGAGGAGTTTGATGTTTACAGAGAAAGTCGACCCCTAAAAATGAAGTTCTTCGACTAAAGACTTTGTATTTTCATAGACTTTCTGAAGACTTTGAAAGTGAAGAAATTGGTGTAATCCTAAAGACTTGGTATTCATTCGAGGAACATGAAGCGTGAAGACTTTTGTTTTCGTAGTTTCATTTTCTATTTCTTGAGTCATAGGAAATACTATGGAAAAATTTCCAAGTGATGCTCAACTCAAAATCCTACACCTACCAATCCCTTCGAGTGAAGCCATTGGAAATCTCATACAGTTCAGTCAATTTCTTCAGTGACAGAGACGCAGTTCTTCTGGTCTCTGAGGAATTTTTTCTGACCGAGGAGTTAGGAATTTGCCAGTGCAGATTGCCTACACAGTGAGGAACATGATAGCCCTGAGGAATATGATACTCAAAATTCCGACCGTTGTTGTGCTATGCGCAAGCTGTCCCAAAATATCTACCCACCTAACGGTCATATCATTCAAGGGCATTTATGTCTTATCATGTCGAGCTGCTCCCTAGGCTATAAATAGACGCCCCCTACAACCACTAGTTGGTTGGCTGCTCCAAGAGAAACTGCCACTTGTCATTTGAGAGCATCCCATCCCCCGAGGACTTTGAGTGAAAATCATCAAGTGAGGAAAACCCAAACCCAAACACCTACCAACCCCAAGTGATTGAGTATCACTGAAGAGATTGATCCTGCGTGGATCTGACGCTTGTTACCTTTGAAGACTGTGCATCTTCTAGACGGTTATGCGTCATGGTCTAGAGCATCTAAGAGGAAATTGTGGATCGCGGAGTGACCGAGTCTGTGAAGTTTTGGAAGTCACCTGAAAACTTACCACGAGTGATTAGGCGAGGTCTGTGTGACCTTAGCTCAAGGGGAATACGGTGAGGACTGAGTGTTCTGGACTGTGTGTTCAGAACTGGGTGTCCAGGGCTGTGTGTCCTCAGGTTTAAATACCTAGCCGCCCTAACCAGACATACAACTGTCACAATAGTTGGAACTGGTCTACCAAATCATTGTCTTCACCAAGCTACCTGGTTCCATTTCCTCAACCCTTTCATTTCCTCATTTCTGTGTTGTGTGCTTGTTCATATCTGTTTGAAGACTTTGACCGAAGACTTTTTCAATTTCCTCAGTTCAATTTCTTCAGTCTGTTTGTCTTCATCCTGTGTTATCCTGTGTTTACTCTTTCCGTACTCTGTGCTTGTTTTTCATTTCATCATGAAGACCATGATCATGTTATGTTATGTTTACTTTTGAGTACTTATTCCGCTGCAAGTAGTTCTTCACTCAGGAATTTCCTCACCCTGAAATTCCTCAGTGAAGATTTCATAAAAATCGCCTATTCACCCCCTCTAGTCGATATAACGCACTTTCAAGATGACAAGTCCTATTATCCCCCTGAGGTGTATGCTCCAACTTGGCAAGGTTATATTACTCATATCATGCATATGTTGTATTGCAATGCTTAGTTTTTACATCATATATACGATATTGAATGGCATCTCCTTAGTAGACACATCATATATGCGATTGCCCTCTGCTCACTTCCTTAGTATATAAATCATATATTTGAATTATATCATGCCATGATGTTTACATAGATAGCATGTATCTGAATTATGGCATGCCAACCCATTTTCTAAAAACATAATATAGTTATATCATCTCATCCTATTTACATAGTCATCATATTTTGAATTATGTCATGCTATCCGTGAATTATATCATGCCATCATGTTTCCATCGATGGCATGTTTGTAATTTATGGCATGCCAACCACTTTAATATACACATCGTATAGTTATATCATGTCATCCTGTTTACATAGTCATCATATTTTGAAGTATGTCATTCTATCCTGTTTAGTTAGCCATCATACATGTGAAATTGTGTCATGCTATCCTGTTTAATTAGCCATCATATATGTGAAATTACGTCCTGCTATTCTGGTTGGTTAGACCACATAAATGTGAATTATTTCATGCCCTGTTTTCTTCCCTACTATCCATTCCACCTATCTATCATACAATGTCTGTACATTCAATTACTTTTCTTGTTTATCAGCCATTTCAATTGGAGGGGGTGATGGCAGTATCTGTGGGAGTAAAAACACGGTCTTCAGAAAAGATCGTGCTACCTGTTGATGGAGATAGAACCACGGTTGTACTTGCCCAAGAACTAGCCCCGCCACACATAACCCAGACTCACGCATATTTTACCCCTACCCAGTTGGACAGAGAACTAGCTACACCCCTTCTAACCCCAACCCCAGCAGATAGTAACCCAGTTCCCGTTGACACATCACCGTCTCCACCACAGAGCACCCAAACACGAGAAGTTAGTAAGGCAACTCCAGTGCCCAAAGCACGAGGACCACCACTCCGAACCCCAAGTCAATGCTTGAAGCAGAAGAAGAATTGTTCTCAGGTCAAGTTCCGTTGCTATGGTTCATACTATTTTGCTCTTTCATCACTGTATTTACTCATACCAACTAATTTCAAATTTGAAGGATGCAATTGAAACTCCAATTGCGCAACAGGTATGTTTTAAACCTGTTTCTTTAACATGTTTGCTGTTGTAACTTGCTCTATGTTGATTTTAGTTTCAATTGAATAAACAGTTATGTTCTCATGTCATGCACGTTACAAGTGTTGTTATTGCTGTGTAGTTTCCCACACTTATATTCTGCCTATGCTGCTTTGTCTTAAATAGATATGATTCGAACTGTATCTATCTTGATTTGGCAACATCAACTAGAAGGATATAGACCATACAATGACCATACTACATAGATATATGTTTGTTTCATGCTGTTATCCTGTCCACCTTACTACTGAACTGGTTTACCAAAATGAGTTTCATATACTACATTGTAAACCTGTGATGTGTTTGTTTGTTTCTCTTTTAGAACGTGGATAAAATATTGGAGAAGAGTACCCCGTTATGCAATGGTAAAGTAATGCAGATAAGGTTCAAGATAGTGAGACATCCCTGTTGGTCTCTAAGAAAGCTAGTAAAAACTATATTGAAGACACTGAGACAACCCCAAAGTCCTATCCTGATGTAGTGTTCGAGTTACTGGCTACTACTGCTGGCACCAGCTCTTTGAACTCGCCGCCTAAATCAGTTCGGCTTCTTGAGTCTCAACTTCAAGTTGAAAGACATCAATCCGATGTTATGCGACAGGAAGCCGAAGGACTGAGGATGTCCCTGTAGAATTCAGATGCATACTTTTTGGTGCAACAACAAGTGCTGGAGGATTTAAGCACCAAACAAGAGAAAGTTAATAAGCTTGCTAAGCATCTTGCCAGCATTATGGGTACCCAGGATATTGTTTCTTGAGCTCTTCTGAAGTGGTTTCAGTTCTGGACTTGTTTGCTGCGACGTTTATATGCTGCTTTGTTCCCTATATTTGCACTGGTGGCAAACTTTGATGCCCAGTGGATGTAATATGTGTAATAGCCGTGATAGCCTAGCGTAAGTTGCTTGCTAATTTATTTCCTTATTGTCTTGTTTATTTGTTTTCTTGTAGTCACTGTAGTTCTTTTTCTGCGGCTTGCTAGTGGCCGCAATAACCTATTTTTTTTAAACTAGGCCACAATAACCATGGGCTACATATTTACTGTAGTTAACATGGGGCACCTATGAGCCGTAGAAACAATGGGCCTTCTACGAGGCATAGAAACAATGGGCCTTATACGGGCCGTAGACACAATGGGCCTTCTACGGGCCATATCATCAATGGGCCTTCTCCGGGCCGTATGATCGGTTGGCCAAACATGGGCCAACAACAGACCACATTATGGTCGTAAATGGGCTAGAGTTGAAATCGTCTGTTCATGGTCCGACCATAACAGGCCATCGTTAATCGGCCGTATTTGATGATGCTATGAAAACGTCCCAACGTATTAACAGGCCACAAACGGGCCGACTGTAACCAGAGGCTGAATTTGGCCCACAAGCAGAAAATGACAGTAACGGGCCTTAAGTAAACGAATACTGGAAATGAGCCCAAGAATAAATGGGCCCTGAGAAGGCCGAAAGATAACATGGGCTGGAAACGGCCCAACGGAATAATGGGCCCTTAATGGGTATAAAGTGATACACTGTTCATTACGAGCCAGTTTCACCACGTGCCGTTAATGGGCCGAGGGTTACTAAGGGCCTCATATGGGCCGAAAGATGTCATGGGACATACATGGGCCAGAAGTTAAAACAGGCTGGAATTATATTGGACAGCCTAGATGACGCTACTGGGCCTAATTCGGATAGGCTGTAAACGGGCCCTGGGTTAGCGGGCTATAAATGGGCTATATGCGAACAAGCCGTTAACAAGCTTACCGTGGGCCAGCCCGCCACGTGGAAAATCCCCATTGGTCGGGTCTGTTAATGGGTTATCGGATCCAAAACCGGACCCAATAGCTTAACCGCGTTCCGTTACGGTGGATGCCACATGTCGGTCACCCTTGACGAAAGCACTTCTGTGACGCGCGATTTATCGTCATGGAAGTGGACACTTCCGTGATGATAATTTTGGTAATGTCATGGAACACTTCTACAACAGCACAGGTATGACTATCTTGATTCTGTCATAAATTTGTCATGGATGTACATGCATGACAGAAAATGCGACCTACTGTGACAAACACGTATCATCACGGAAGTGTATTTTTTGTAGTGAAGAGTGTTACATTAATGTTCTAATGATGTCTAGATATACGTAGAAGAGCAGCAGCAGCAACAACATCAAGACAACCCTGTTTGGATTCTCAACTTAGCTAGAGGTTAGAGTTAGTTTCTAGCTCATTACTAACCCTGAACTAACTCCATCCAAAGAGTTGTTTGGATGGCAGGGTTAGATTGACAATAAATGCACTAGGAGAACTAGCTCCAATTAGCACCTCTTGGGTTGGGTAGTTTTTTTGGGTGGGTTATAGATGCAACTAGCTCAAACTATCCCTCATGTTTAGATATATTTTAGGGCTATTTGAGCCTGAACTAGCTCAAACTAACTATAACCCCTGGATACAGCATCAGTTAATCAGCCGATAATTTGTAAGAATGCACTAAACTCCTTCGGACCCATAATATAAGATGTTAATTCATCTAATATGTGAGTATATTGGAGGTTATAAGATACTCCCCCATTCCTAAATATTTGTCTTTTTAGTGATTTCAAATGGACTACCACATACAGATGTACATAGACATATTATAAAAGAGTGTTGTGCTACATCATTGTGCGACTGCTGTTTAGCTTCTAATATTAACTTGGTGCTTTTAGGTACATAAGTCATTGGTAAAGATCCGCGCTTTAATCCTTTCTGCGTATGGGGCAATGAGATATCGATAAACCAGCATCAAGTGAGGAAGCTGGTAAAGATTGTTACTAAAATGGGTCCAAATATGGCAATTAAACTATTTGTTTACACTTTATCTCAACAACAACGAACTGCAAGATGGTAAGTAAGAACTCTGCAGCCTTCTTTTTACTGCCCATAATGAGTTGTGTTAGATGACAATGTCTGAATCTTTTTTCCTTTGCAGTGGTTGCCAAAGCAGTTTACTCAAGATTACCTCTCAAACTACATGATTGGTGGGCATGCAAAGGTTAAAGTATTTCTACCAGAACACGATGATTATCTAGATGTTTTCATGAAGACCGTGAATGATGGGAGGTCGGCCATCACAAGGGGTTTGACTAGAGTCGTGCATGCCTTCTGCATGGAGGAGGGCATAATATGGGCATTCCGCTTCAGCAACCAGAATATATTTTGCCTCTTTCTTTACCGTCTTTAATAGTACAAGTATACAACTGTGGTTCATCATTCTTTATTTGGGTCTTATGTAATTCTTGAACATATGTACCTATGAATCGAATAATGCATTGGTTGTTAGAACCTGATGGATATGAATAAAGTTGTAGCATACATTCAAATTCAAATCCAAATCCGGTACTATTTGGAAAAGCGGAAATTAAATTAGGGTGAAATTACGCTCTCCAGGTTGTTACGGCACACATGATTGGTAAAACACAAACGTTTTCGATATGCACCATAATCCGAGATGGTTCACAGAGAGGAAACGTGTGCAAGCATGCACATAGTTGCTGTTTGCAAACCGTGTGCGATGTCAGACAATATCACAAACGGTGCGGGCAAACTAAACGTTTGTGTTAGTTGCCTTACCGTACACGATTCGCAATCATGAACTGTTTTCGATGAAGTATGCATCGTAAACATTGCACCATAGGATAGCATGTGCGATAGTTGTCGTGTACGGCAATGTTACGACGTTCCGACCTTTCGCAATCCTGTCCGACACTTGTACGACAGTTAGCTAATCTTCTTAACAGTGAACCGTTTGTGATGGGCTGCGCATCATACACGTTCTCTAATAGTGAACCGTTTGTGATGGGCTGGGCATCGTAAACGTAGCACCACAGAATACCGACTGTGATGGCAATGCGAGCAGAAATGAGTATGTAACACCCCGGATGTAATTTACCTTATCTGTATCCCAACTCTTGCCGTTTCCCGCCTAAGTTATTTTATTTTCCGCGGTGTCGGGTTTTTTTTTCCGTGTGTTTTGCTTTTCTCATGCATCTCATATCATGTCATCATGTGCATTGCATTTGCATACGTGTTCGTCTCATGCATCCGAGCATTTTCCCCGTTATCCGTTTTACATTCTAGCGCTCCTATCTCCTCCGGTGCCCCTTTCTACCTCTTTTCGTGTGTGGGGGTTAAACATTTCCGGATTGGACAGAGACTTGCCACGTGGCCTTGGTTTACTACCGGTAGACCACCTGTCAAGTTTCGTGCCATTTGGGCTTCATTTGATACTCCAACGGTTAACCGAGGGACCGAAAAGGCCTCGTGAGTGTTGCAGCCCAACACCCTTCCGATTTGGCCCAAAACCCTTCCATCATCTAGAGCATTCGATCATGATCGCATGGCCGAAAACCGCACCTCATTTGGAGTCTCCTAGCTCCTCCTACCTCTATTTATAGCCCCTCCTCCAAAAATCCCGGGACTCTTTCTCCCCCTAACCCTAAATACTCCACCCGCCGCCAGCGGACAAAAATCCGGGCAGCGGATGTGTCCGCCCGCTCCGCCAGACCTATCGATTGATGCCACGTGTCTCGGGCGGGAGCCCCACTTCGCCGTCGCCGCGCGGGCCGCCAGGCCCAGCGCCGGCCCTCCCCGCCGCCTTCCTCCGCCTCGACGCCGGCGAGCCACCGCACTGCCTCGTCGACCGATCACCGCCGACGCTGCAGGACGCCGCCTCGCCGCCCCTCGACGTCTGCGTCAAGTACGGCTCCAGCGACCCCTCCCTTCTCCGGCGGACAGCGTCTCTGGCCACCGCAGCTCACTCCGGCGACCTCGATTTCACGAGCTGCTACAGTGCTCACCGGTGACGAACCTCGGTTTCCGCGCCGGATCCAGATCTGGTCAAACCTCTCGGTTGACTTCTTCCCCTCTAGCCCTAATTATTTTGCAAACTTTGACATGCTATAACTCTGCATCCGTAACTCCGATTTGTGCGTGTAGCATATCAAAATGTTCGTCTCAACGAGTACATCATCTTATCTCACTGCATCATTTTCATTTGAGCTCATCTTGGTGCCCTAAATGCGGTTGGAAGAGGGCTATGTGGTGAATTTGTCAGATCTGTTTCTTAAAATAGCTATTTGTCATTTTTGCCATGTTTAATGTGTGCATGCTATGCTCCTGAGCTCTACATGAGTTTTGTTATATGCCATGCCATCTTTAGAGAGGTGCTTGCCATGTATTTTTGTGATACTTGTGGTGACTAGCACAAGCTTGCAAAGTAGCGTAATCGGTAATGTTGATTTCAGGGACTTAGAATTTCACGAAGTCCTTGTCCTGATTTTATTGTTATGCCATATGTTCATATTGTTTCCTAATGATCCGTGCCTATTTTGAGGATGATCAGTAAGGATGTTTTGTTAACATTATGGTGCTCTATCCATCCATATCTTTGTTTGCATTTATGGAGCACCCTAGCTTGAGTCAATCGAGCTCTACTTTTGCTATAAAGTGAATCCTGGCAGATTGTTGACATGTTTAGCGATTTTGCCGAGGATGTTGCTATTGATCCGTGCATGCTATGTTGTTGTTCTTGCCATGTCTAGCTCCTATGCCATGTATTCTTGATGGGTGTATGCTTAGTGTGTCATGCCATGCTCTGTAGCGAGTGCATCGAGCTCGTAAACATGCCTACTCGTTAACTGATTTGCATGCTCTAGTTTTTCTCTAAGTCTGAATCTGTTTATGTTTTTGCTATGTTCACATGCTTGCAATTGTATTTTATGATCCCTTTTGGCTCAAGGTCACTAAGGGACTTTTGTTAAGTGCTTTGAGTAGCTTCATGACATTCCTTGCTTTTCCATGTTAAGTTCCTATAGAATGTACTTTTCATGCTCTAAAGTGTGCTTCCTGATGATAAATTCCAGACTTGTGTTAATTTCACTAAGTCTGAAACCTGTTATCATTTGCACTTTTGCCATGCTTGTTTGGACCTGTTAATGGATGAATTAGCCATAGCTCAGTGTTCATCTTTTGTCAAGCATCATGTGTGGATCCCTGTCATGTATTTTGTTGTCATGTTTGAGTGCTGTAGAATATTTATCTTGATGCATTTAGTTGGTCACTTGCTGATTATTGCAGACCGGTGCCATATTTGTTTTGCTTGCCATTTCCAAACGTGCATCCGATTCCGGTGATCTTTATATAGATTTCAACCGAAATCACCTCACCTTTCCAGTGGCACTCTTGGATTTCCATGTTGAGGCCAGGTTCAATCATTCCTTGTCAAATCTCGCATATGCATCACATATCGCATCCGCATATCATACCATGTTTGCATCATGTTGTTTGAGCATTGCACGTGACTGATTGTGTTCCGTTTGCTTGTTGTTCTTGTTTGGGTAGAGCCGGGAGAAGAGTTCGTGAACGAGGAGCCCGTTGAGTTCACTTACGAGGATCAAGTCAACTCTGACAACTTTGCAGGCAAGATGACCATACCCTCGGAATCACTTCTATCTTTGCTTGCTAGATGCTCGCTCTTTTGCTATGCCTATGCTACGATGCCTACCACTTGCTTATCATGCCTCCCAAATTGCCATGTTAAACCCCTAACCCACCATGTCCTAGAAAAACGTTGATTGGGTATGTTACCGCTTTGCTCAGCCCCTCTTATAGCGTTGCTAGTTGTAGGTGAAGATTGGAGATCGTTCCTTGTTGGAACATTGTTTATTTTTGGGATATCACCTTATTATCTTGTTATCTTAATGCACCTATATACTTGGTAAATGGTGGAAGTCTCGGCCTTATGCCTAGTGTTTTGTTCCACTCTTGCCGCCTTAGTTTCCGTCATATCGGTGTTATGTTCCCGGATTTTGCGTTCCTTACGCGGTTGGGTTATAATGGGAACCCCTTGACAGTTCACCTTGAATAAAACTCCTCCAGCAATGCCCAACCTTCGTTTTACCATTTTCCACCTAGCCCCTTTTCCCTTGGGTTTCCGGAGCCCGAGGGTCATCTTTATTTAAACCCCCCCGGGCCAGTGCTCCTCTGAGTGTTGGTCAACCTCGTCAGCCGCCGGTGGCCACTAGGGGCAACTCTGGGCTGGCCTACCGGAAGTTTGGACAATCTAAGTGTGCCCTGAGAACGAGATATGTGCAGCTCCTATCGGGATTTATTGGCACATTCGGGCGGTGTTGCTGGACTTGTTTTACCATTATCGAGGATGTCTTGTAACCGGGATGCCAAGTCTGATTGGAATGTCTCGGGAGAAGGAATGTCCTTCGTTGACCGTGAGAGCTTGTGATGGGCTAAGTTGGGACTCCCCTGCAGGGATTTGAACTTTCAAAAGTCGTGCCCGCGGTTATGGGCAAATGGGAATTTGTTAATGTCCGGTTGTAGATAACATGAAACTTAACTTAATTAAAATGAATCAACCGCGTGTGTAACCGTGATGGTCTCTTCTCGGCAGAGTCCGGGAAGTGAACACGGTGTTGGAGTAATGCTTGACATAGGTTGTTCTAGCATCACTTCTTGATCATAGTTGTTCGACCGTGCTTTTGCCTTCTCTTCTCGCTCTCTTTTGCGAATAGGTTAGCCACCATATATGCTAGTCGCTTGCTGCAGCTCCACATCATACCTTGCCTTACCTAAAAGCTTAAATAGTCTTGATCGCGAGGGTGTGAGATTGCTGAGTCCCCGTGACTCACAGTTTACTTCAAAAACCAGATGTAGGGACCGATGATACCATTCCAGACGATGCGCTTGAGCTCAAGTGGGAGTTCGATGAAGACTCTCGACGTTACTATGTGTCTTTCCCAGATGATCAGTAGTGGTGCCTAGTTGGGGCGATCGGGGGTCGTGTTGCATGTGGGGGTTGATTTTTAATTTGGTACCATAGTCGGACCATGAGTGTATTGGATGATTGTAATGTTATTCATGTATTTGTGTGACGTGGCGAGTGTAAGCCAACTATGTACCTTTTTCCCTTTTATCTATTTACATGGGTTGTTGTGAAGATTACCTTACTTGCGACATTGCTTTCAATGAGGTTATGTCTCTAAGTCGGGCTTCGACACGTAGGAGATATTGCCGCATCGAGGGCGTTACAGAGTAGGAGTATGATACATCCATTTTGCATCATGCTTTTATATCGATACTTATTGCATTATGGGCTGTTATTACACATTATGTCACAATACTTATGCCTATTCTTTCTTATTTTACAAGGTTTACATAAAGACGGAGAATGCCGGCAGCTGGGACTCTGGGCCGGAAAAGGAGCAAATATTAGAGACCTATTCTGCACAGCTCCAAAAGTCCTGAAACTTCACGGAAGTCATTTTCAGAATATATAAAAAATACTGAGCGCAAGAAGTTCTAGAGGGGGGCCACACCCTTCCCACGAGGGTGGGGGCGCGCCCTACCCCCCTAGGCGGGCCCCCTGCCTCGTGGGCCCGCTGGTGGCCCTCCAATGCCCATCTTCTGCTATATGGAGTCTTTTTTTGAGGAAAAAATCATAAGCCAGCTTTCGGGACGAGATTCCGCCGCCACGAGGCGGAACCTTGGTGGAATCAATCTAGGGCTCCGGTGGAGCTATTCTGCCGGGGAAACTTCCCTCCAGGAGGGGGAAATCATCGCCATCGTCATCACCAACGATCCTCTCATCGGGAGGGGTTCAATCTCCATCAACATCTTCACCAGCACCATCTCCTCTCAAACCCTAGTTCATCTCTTGTATCCAATTATTGTCTCTAAGTCCGGGATTGGTATCTGTGGGTTGCTAGTAGTGTTAATTACTCCTTGTAGTTGATGCTAGTTGGTTTATTTGGTGGAAGATCATATGTTCAGATCCTATATGCATATTAATACCCCTCTGATTATGAACATGAATATGCTTTGTGAGTAGTTACGTTTGTTCCTGAGGACATGGGAGAAGTCTTGCTATTAGTAGTCATGTGAATTTGGTATTCGTTCGATATTTTGATGAGATGTATGTTGTCTCTCCTCTAGTGGTGTTATGTGAACGTCGACTACATGACAGTTCACCATTATTTGCGCCTAGAGGAAGGCATTGGGAATTAATAAGTAGATGATGGGTTGCTAGAGTGAAAGAAGCTTAAACCCTAGTTTATGCGTTGCTTCGTAAGGGACTGATTTGGATCCATATGTTTCATGCTATGGTTAGGTTTACCTTAATACCTTTGTTGTAGTTGTAGATGCTTGCAATAGAGGTTAATCATAAGTGTGATGCTTGTCCAAGTAAGGACATCACCCAAGCACCGGTCCACCCACATATCAGATTATCAAAGTACCGAACGTGAATCATATGAACGTGATGAAAACTAGCTTGACGATAATTCCCATGTGTCCTTGGGAGCGCTTTTCTCTATATAAGAATTTGTCCAGGCTTGTCCTTTGCTACAAAATGTATTGGGCCACCTTGCTGCACTTTATTTACTTTTGTTACTTGTTGCTCGTTACAATTTATCTTATCATAAAACTATCTGTCACCTATAATTTCAGTGCTTGCAGAGAATACCTTGTTGAAAACCGCTTATCATTTCCTTCTGCTCCTCATTGGTTTCGACACTCTTACTTATCGAAAGGACTACGATAGATCCCCTATACTTGTGGGTCATCAAGACTCTTTTCTGGCGCTGTTGCCGGGGAGTGAAGCGCCATTAGTAGGTGGAATTTTGTAAGGAAAAATTTATATAGTGTGCTGAAATTTACTGTCACTTGTTGCTATCAAAAGTAATCCTCTGAGGGGCTTGTTCGGGGTATCTTCACCCCGACGAGTAGAGCAAAGAATTGCTCCTCAACCTATTGAACCTACTAAAAATGAAAATGTCTACTTTGAGATTCCTTCGGGTATGATAGAAAAACTGCTAGCTAATCCTTTTGCAGGAGACGGAACAATGCATCCTGATGAGCACCTAATATATGTGGATGAAGTTTGTGGATTATTTAAGCTTGCATGTGTGCCCGATGATGTTATTAAGAAGAAGGTCTTCCCTTTATCTTCTAAGGGAGATGCATTGACATGGTATAGTCTATGTGATGATATGGGATCATGGAACTACAAACGATTGAAATTGGAACTTCATCCGAAGTTTTATCCTATGCATCTTGTTCATCGTGATCGCAATTATATATATAATTTTTGGCCTCGCAAAGGAGAAAGCATCGCTCAAGCTTGGGGGAGGCTTAAATAAATGTTAAATTCATGCCCCAATCATGAGCTTCCAAGAGAAATAATTATTCAAAATTTATATGCTCGACTTTCTGATAACAATCGCACCATTCTCGATACTTCTTGTGCTGGCTCTTTTATGATGAAGACTATTGAATTCTATAAGTGCATCTAGTGCCACCCCTAGTTGGTTTTGGCGTATTGATGACAAACCTGGTTGAGGGACTAATGTGTTTGTGAGAATTGCAGGATAACACAGGTAGTAGTCCCTCATTTATTCAGTTTTCCTACCGAAGATGACCCCTAAAAATGTATGAAGACATTGAAGACAAAGGTGGTATTTGAAGATATTCACATTAAAGACTATGACAATAGAAGACATTGAGTGAAGACTATGGAGCGCGAAGACTTAGCTGTTTCGTCGTTTCCTTTTCTTCTTTGTTGAGTCATAGGAACCACCATACTGTTAAGTGGGGTCCCAGTGAACAAAGTCAGAGTGACTGAAGTGATGCTTAACCAAAATCCTATGTCTTCGAGCGAAGACAATGAGAGCAAATCTTATCCACAGTTCGATGAGTTAGCTTTACTTTTAGCCCAAGTAAAGTTGCCGTGTGTGTATGAAATCTGACCCTTGGAACACGTGTCAGTTCCTTAGTGACCTAGGGTCATTTCGGACAAATCAGGTCGGGTTGCCTAGTGGCTATAAATAACCCACCCCCTACACCATAAATTGGTTGGCTGCTCAGAGTTAGTGCACGGCTTTTGTCATTTTAGAGCAACCCACCTCGAAGCCTTTGAGAGAGAAATCCTTGCGAGGACAAAGCCCTAAACACCCAGAGCCAAAGAGTGTTAGGCATCACTGAAGTCTTCCTGTCTGTGTGATCTGAAGACTTGTTACACTTGAGGACTGTGAATCCTCCAGCCGGTTAGGCATCGCGTTCTGAGCATCCAAGAGTCATTGTGGATCACCAGTGAACGAAGTCTGTGAAGGTTTGGAAGTATCCCTTGAAACCAAAGTGATTGGGCGAGGACTGGGTGTCCTTAGCTCAAGGGGAATAAGGTGAAGACACGGTCTTCTGAGTTTAATCTCAGCCTCCCTAACCAGACGTACAGTTGTCACAGCAACTGGAAATGGTCCAACAAATCCTTGTCTTCAACGAGCAACTAGTTCTATCCTTCCAATCTCTTTATTCACAGTTGGTCCTTGTGAAGTCATTGCCTGTTTGCATTATCTATTTGTCTTCACTGTGTGATTGCTTATTCTGATTGGCATCATACTGTCTTCCATCCTGATCTATACTGCCTAGCTGCTATTCGTCTTTGTACTTTCACTTCATTGAATACTTGACTATGGCTTTCCTAGTGTAGTCTACCTTCCGCTGCATGTTAATAGGTTCATTTTTGTCGATTGTCTTCGAAACATTCATGTTTTGAAGACTTTCATAAAAATCGCCTATTCACCCCCCTCTAGTCGATCACTAGCACTTTCAATTGGTATCAGAGCAAGGTACTCCCTTGTTCTGTGTGATTCGGTTTAACCTCCTGGAGTTTTAGCTATGTCGACTACAGGGATAATGAAAGTCTCCGCTGCGTGCCCTGTCTTCGATGGAACTGAATAATCCTACTGGAAGAATAAGATGCGCATGCATCTTGAAGACATTGATGTCAACCTCTGGTATGTCGTCAAGAATGGCGTCCCCAAGGCTGGTGAAGGTGTCACCGCTTCTGATGTCAAGAAGTTCGTTCAACTGGACTCCACTGCCAAGAACATCATCTGTGGTCATCTGACCAAAGGACAGTATGGTCATGTGAGTGCTCTGGAAACATCTAAGCTTGTCTGGGGCTGGCTCTCCAAGGTCAACGAAGGTGTCTCAACCCAGAGAGATCAAAGGATCAGCGTCCTTCGCAATCTCTTCAACCGCTTCAAGAGAAACGACAATGAGAATGTTCAGCTCACGTTTGATCGCCTCACTGGCATCACAAATGAGCTCCAAGCTCTCGGCGCTACTGAGATCACCAAGCATGAAATCGTCAAGACACTCCTGAGATCACTTGACAGCTCGTTTGACACCCTAGCCCTGATGATTCAAGAACGCCCTGACTTCAAGAGACTCGATCCGTCTGACATACTTGAAAGGTTCAACACACATGAGTTTCAGCTTTATGAGAAAAGAGATATCTATGATCCCAGCTATGGCCGAACTCGTTCCTTGAAGGCAAAAGCTGTTTCCTCATCTGAAGAAGAATCTGACTGCAGTTCTGATGATCCTGAAGACATTGGAAGAGAGCTTGCTATGCTTGTGAAGAAGTTCCAAAAATTCACCAAGAAGAAAGGCTTCAGAAAGTCTTCACGATCCAGCTCAAGGAATGATGAAGCTTCTTCTCATGACTACAAGAAGAGAACATGCCAAAAGTGCAAGAAACCTGGTCACTACATCTCAGACTGTCTGCGGTGGGACAATGAGAACAACAAGAACAAGAAGAGCAAGGAATATGATTCTGACAAGAAGAAGAAGAAGAAATACTCAAAGTCCTCTTCCAAGTCTTCCTCAAAGTCTTCATCACACAAGAAGAGCTCATCTGGCAAGGCTCGTGCGTTTGTTGGCAAGGAAATGGATTCGGAGGAGGAGTCTGCTTCTGAGGAGGCAGAGGTGGAGTCTGAGGAGGACTCCAATTCTGGCGTTGCAAGTATGGCTTCAGCCAACGTTGCCAAGTCCATCTTCAACACTAAAGACAATGACTTTGTCACCGACGCCGATGCTAATGACAAGGACAACTCCACTCCCACCTATTGCTTCATGGCACGTGGTGCCAAGGTAAATTCACGCAATACTCACTATCAAACATCCAGTGAAGATGACTCTGATTGTAATTCCAAACCCAACTACAAAACACTTGCTAAAATTGCAACTGATCAACAGAAAGCTATGGAACACATTCAAAAACTGTTAGACAAAAGTGATGACCTGTTGGACGCTGAAATGACTCGATCTCCGTCCTTAATTGAAGACATAAAAAATATTCATGTTAAGTATGAGGAACTTGAAAGTCGTCATGAAACGCTCTCAACAACTCATGAAAAGATTTCCTACGATTATCTTCAAAGGAAGTAGGAACTTGAGAAATTGGGAGCGGCTCATGAAGATTTTCTAATGGAAAACGAGTCACTTCGCGCCGAACAGATCAGTCCAGCTCAGGAAGGATTTGAACCACCATGTCTTAAATGTCTTGAGCGTGATAACGCTACTTCTGTTGCTGGATGTTCTACTGCTACTACGGTTGCAATATATTCAACGGTTGATGTGGTAACTAACCCCTCTGCTGAGGATGCTACTTCTATTGCTGATGAAAATTCTTGGTTGAAGACATTGCTTGAAACAGGGATGTACAAAAGTCTCAAAGGGCATCAGACACTATGTGATGTCCTCCAAAGGCGGATCCTGAACCGAAACCCTAGGAAAGAGGGTGTTGGGTTCGAAAGGAAAATGAATGCTGATGGCTCTTACTGGAATCCTGAGCAGTACCCCAAAACCACATGGGTTGCTGCAAAGGGACCTTCAGTGGATCCATCTACCCTATCTGGCTTCACTTGTGCTAATCCTATTGTCATTGATGAATCCTTTGATGCAAACTATAAACTGTTTAAGAATCAGAATGGTGAAGTGTTTGCCAGGTATATTGGTACTAACTGCAGGAATGGGCCACCTATGAAGAAAGTCTGGGTGCCGAAAAGGTGTCTGGAAAATCTTCCTGTGAATGTCGTCATGACACCACAAGGGAAGAAGACAAACCCCAGACCACGGGCTTCATATGGTCCAAAGGTTTCATACAGACAGAGGACTCACCTGAGTCGCACTAACGCAAATGTTTTGCAGGGAAACCATACTCAGGCCTATGAATATGAGCGTGTTTCACCAAACTGCCATGTTCATAAGACCCAGAACTACTCTGCTTATTCTTATGAGTACTATTCTCCACCTGCAAGACTATTTGCTAGGGCTCCAAAGCCAAAGTTCTCAAATGCTACACTTAGACTCATTGCTTTGAAGCCACCCTTGAAGATGTGGGTGGCTAAGAAAGCTTAACTCTCTTTTGCAGGGAAAGGTCTCCTGCCGAAAATCAAATGCGTCTGAAGCTATTGCCGGGGACCTAAAACATCTAGTAGGGTGCAAGATCAAATGCCCAAATGGTCTTATTATCTATTTTGTTCCCGAGTCGCTTGCTATTTATCCTGTCAGTCCTAACCTGGATATAAGCCTTCATAATCCACTTGCTCATCAAATGTTTATGCTTCACAACACTCTTCGTGAGGCCTATCCCCCTAACTGCACTGTAGGGTCTGACACCAGCTGCTTCAGAATGGATTATTGATAGTGGATGCACTAATCACATGACTGGCGAACGAAGTCTTCTCATGGACTCAACCTTACGTCCATCTGACAAAAGTCACATCACATTTGCTGATACTAGTAAAAGCAAGGTATTGGGTCTAGGTAGAGTTGCAATCTCAAAGGATCAGCACATGGATAAAGTGATGCTTGTTGAATCCCTTGCTTTCAACTTAATGTCTGTCTCAATGCTTTGCGATTTGAACATGATTGTGATATTTGGAAAATGTCGTTGCCTTGTTCTAATGGAATCTAACAAGTCTCTAGTCTTTGAAGGGTATCGGAAAGATGATTTGTACATGGTAGATTTCTCAATAGGACCACAGCTTTCCGTATGTCTTCTTGCAAAAGCTTCAGAATGCTGGCTCTGGCATCAGAGGCTAGGGCATGCTGGCATGAGGAACCTGCATACTCTTGCAAAGAAGAAGCACGTCACAGGCATCGAGGGTGTCAAGTTCAAGAAGGATCACTTATGCGGTGCCTGCGAAGCTGGAAAGATGAAGAGGGCCAAGCATCCCTCAAAGACAATCATGACAACGACTCAACCCTTTGAACAGCTACACATGGACCTCTTCGGCTCTACTCACTACTCTACTCTTACTACTGCAGCTTGTCTCTATGGCTTCGTCATTGTTGATGATTATTCAAGATATACATGGGTGCATATAATCCTCTACAAGACTGAAGTGTAGGATGTCTTCAGATGCTTCGCAAGTCGAGCCATGAAGAACTATGGCGTCAAGATCAAGCAAATCAGAAGCGACAATGGCACTGAATTCAAGAACACCGGCCTCGACACTTATCTCGATACATTGGGCATCACTCATGAGTTCTCAGCTCCATACACACCGCAGCAGAATGGCATCATTGAACGCAAGAACAGAACACTCATTGAGATGGCTCGGACGATGCTCGATGAATACAAGACACCAAGAAAGTTCTGGCCAGAAGCTATTGATACTGCATGCCATGTCATCAACCGTGTTTATCTTCACAAGCTTCTGAAGAAAACATCCTATGAACTCCTCATTGGTAAGAAGCCAAATGTCAGTTACTTCAGAGTATTTGGTGCTAGGTGCTGGATCAAGGATCCACATCACACTTCAAAATTTGCACCAAAAGCACATGAAGGTTTTATGCTTGGTTATGGAAAGGATTCGCACTCCTACAGAGTCTCCAACCTCTTTCACTATAAAGTGGTTGAAACTATGGATGTGTGGTTCGATGAGACTAACGACTCGCAAAGAGAGCACCTGCCAAATGTGCTAGATGAAATTCCACCAAGTGAATCCATCAAGCTTATGGGAACTGGAGAAATCATACCGTCTGAAGTACAGCCTGAAGAGGAACTTATCATCTCTGCACCCAATCAACCTGAAGACAATGCTCATCCTGAAGACAAGCCTTTAAACGATGAAAATGATCAGCAAGAGCAAAATCTTTGTCCAGTTCATCCTCGTGTTGCAAATGAAGTACAGATTGAGAAGATAATTGATAGCATCAATGAACCTGGTCCACTCATTCGTTCAAGGGCAACACAAGTAGGAAATTTCTGTGGGCACTTTTCATTCGTCTCAATATCTGAACCCAAGAAAGTTGATGAAGCCTTCATGTAACCTGAATGGATTCAAGCTATGCAAGAAGAGCTTCAACAGTTCGTGCTGAATTATGTGTGGGAACTGGTCAAGCATCCTGATCCTCGTAAACACAATATCATAGGCACTAAATGGATATATCGCAACAAGCAAGATGAGCATCGTCAAGTTGTTAGAAACAAGGCTCGTCTCGTTGCTCAAGGATACACTCAAGTTGAAGGAATTGGCTTTGATGAAACATTTGCTCCTGTGGCTAGGCTTGAAGCTATACGCATACTGCTAGCCTATGCAAATCATCATAACATCCTTCTGTATCAAATGGATGTGAAGAGTGCCTTTCTCAATGGCAAGATTGAAGAAGAAGTTTATGTTGCACAACCGTCTGGTTTTGAAGATCCAAAACATCCTGACATGGTTTACAAGCTCAACAAGGCACTGTATGGCCTCAAACAAGCCCCTCGTGCTTGGTATGACACACTCAAAGACTTCCTGAAGAGCAAAGGCTTCAAACCTGGTTCCCTGGATCCCACACTCTTCACGAAGACATATGATGGTGAACTGTTTGTGTGCCAAATATATGTGGATGACATTATCTTCGGCTGCACTAATCAGAAATACAGTGATGAGTTTGGATACATGATGCAAGAGTAATATCAGATGTCCATGATGGGTAAGTTGAAGTTCTTCCTTGGTCTTCAAATATGGCAGCAACGCAATGGCATCTTCATATCTCAAGAGAAATACCTCAAAGATTGCCTGAAGAAGTTTGGAATGCAATACTGCAAGGGTTATACGACCAATGCCTACCAAGAGTCATCTGGATTCTGACGCCAATGGTAAAGAGTTCAATCAAAAGGTATACCGCTCCATGATTGGTTCTTTGCTTTATTTATGTGCATCTAGGCCAGATATCATGATTAGTGTTTGCATGTGTGCCCGATTCCAAGCGGCACCAAAGGAATCGCATCACTTAGCTGTGAAGCGAATTCTTTGATATTTGGCTTACACCCCAACACTAGGATTATGGTATCCAAAGGGCTCAGAGTTTGATCTAGTTGGATTCTCGGATGTTGATTATGTTTGTGACAAGGTGGATCGCAAGTCTACATCAGGCACATCTCACTTTCTCGGACGATCACTTGTGTGTTGGTCTTCAAACAAGCAGAACTGTGTATCTCTCTCCACTGCTGAATCTGAATACATTGCTGCTGGATCTTGCTGCACTCAGCTTCTATGGATGAAGCAAACACTCAAAGACTATGGCATTCATCTGAAGCAAGTGCCACTCTACTGCGACAATGAAAGCGCCATCAAGATCGCCAACAACCCAGTTCAGCACCCGAAGACAAAGCACATTCAGATCCGTCATCACTTTCTTAGAGATCATGTCTTGAAGGAAGACATTGATATCATTCACGTCAACCCTAAAGAGCAACTAGAAGATACGTTCACAAAGCCCTTTGATGAGAAAAAGGTTTTGCAAGTTGTGGTGTGAGCTAAATATCTTGGAATCCTAAAATGTCCTGTGATAATGCACACATCCTAACACTTATGCATGTTGATGTCTTACATGTGCAACACACGAAGTAACATATATCTTCAACTAATGAAGACTTACACTCTAAGTGTGAATACATTAATGCAGAATTTGAATTCGGAGCGCCACGATAATTGTGCGCCGTGTCTGGGTCTAATACTTCCTATACGGTGGGTAATGCCACCACCAAACTTTTGTTTGGAGCATTTTCTGTTGGCGTTTCATTTGCAAAGTCTTCGCATTTGGTTTGTCGTCAATATTAACACAGTTTCATGTTTATCTTCACTATATTGATTTGGTCCTATTCGGATATATTCATATGATTGCGTTCTATCCTCTACATCATTCACTTATAGCTATGTCTTCTCATTGAATCTTTTGAACTAAGTGAATGTGATCGGACCCTAGCCTTTCTATGCTCCCATCTCAAATCTATCTATCCAAATCATATGCATTCTATTGAAACTATTGAATGTCTTCGCTGCGTCCTTGTCAGCAGAAGATACAGAGACAATCATTAAATCTGTTTTAAATGCTCAATCCTTTTTGCCTGAAACCCAGAGAAGCGGGAATGACCACCCGACAATCCAGGCGTATGTGGGAACGTGGAACAACCTCCAATGTGTTGCATGATCGCCATGTGTCTTTCAGATGCAAACTGCTAGGGCACCTGCGTAATAACGCTGCGTTGTCCCTGTCCTTATAAATACTCACCACACCCTAGTCATTATCTCTTCTTCCACTTCTCTTCCTCGCACAAACCCTAGCACCACCGCTAGCCCTCGACGACGCCGGCGACGAAGCGCTTAGCTGCCGCGACCTCACCGCCGCTGTCATCACGCCGGCCGAGGACATCGTCTTCTCTGCCGTCGCCCTAGGTGTCCTCCATCGCCAAGTTAGGGCACGGAAAATCGAACTGCTCGGCCTCATCTCCTACTCTGTCTAGCAGTTCCTCGAGTGGTAAATAAAAACTCTTTTTACAGTCTGTTTGATCCGATAGATTCATCCTTTCCAACCACAAGTGGTTTTTGTTGCTACAAAGTTGGATCTATCCTGTTCTGCATCTCATAGCATGCCTAGTATGTTCACTTATGCTCCAAAAAGTAGTTCGATTCCTCACTTGTACTTATTCGTGGATTCGTACAAATCTGGGACCAACTCTCTACATATGAGTGAATGTCTTCGCACTATGAGGTCAATGTCTTCCAAACTGATTTATCTTCAAAATCCTCTAAGAATGCATATGACCTCTTCCCCTTCCCTCGCATCTCTAATGCTGTCACAGGTACATGTCTGTGGGAGAATCCCTTGGTTCTCATAGTCTGCATTCATTTGCAGAGTTCTTACAACATCACATAAATTCTCCTGAAGCCAGTTCATGTCTGACCAGCAGATGGAAGACTTTAACAGTGTTGAAGCCTTTCAGTCTAAACTTCATGGCAACTGAAAAATCAGTCAGGAAGGGCGGAAGACAGTGCCGTGAAAACACTGCTAAGGACCTGCCGCCGGATCTCTATGAGTTATACAAGTCAGATCCAGAAGAGACCTATGGAGAACGCAAGAACCGAATCCAATGGATTCGAAGACATTGGGCAGAGGAATGGTTCAAGTACAGATTTGTCACCGACGAATATGTTGAAAAGAATGCCATCAAGGGCCCCTGGGAAGATATTATATACATAGGTCTTCAGCCCAAGGCTTCTAACCCTGCATGATTCGTGGACCTCAGCCTGCTAATGCCGACCCATCCTCTCTGTTGTGGTGTCGTGGAGATAATCTCTTTAAGCTCAAGTTTCAGTTTGCCAAAACTTCTGCCAAAGAGAACAAGAAGTCACTAGGGTTGGACTTCAACCCCGGTCCCTCTGCTCCTCGTGCCGACGGCACACACGATGCTGAACCTAATCTTGTTGGGCCCTTCTACAACTTAGAAGGTCTCATCACATACATTCAGGTTCAAGGGGCAGCCGTGGATCACTCTGCAGATGACGCTGATTCTGACGAAGCGCCTGCACCACCGAAGCCTGTGAAGCAAAAGAAACCAAAGGCTTCAAAGCCCTCCTCTGCACCAAAGGTCTCATGGGCGAAGCCTCTAGCCACTGCACCTCCTGAAGCCAGTGTGCAGTCTGAAGATCTCTCTCGGATCTCCAAGTCTCACAAGTTGAAAAAGCCCATGCAACCAACTGGTCAAGCATTGACCCCTGTTGTTGTTTTGAGAAACAAGAATGACACCATTGATCTGTCTAGCGACGACGATGTTGGTGATGTTGCTCTTGAGCAATTGATAAGGAGCAAACAAGAGGCGGAAATCTTCAATGATCTTCTCCTCTTTGATGTGGAGATTCTGTACAAGTTTATTGATGAGTGGTTTGACAGCCCAGATCTTAGTTTTGATGATCTTCAGATCCCAATTGGCCTCAGCGTCTCCTTCCACGGAGCCATTGCTCCTGAGCTGGCTCTTGCACAGAAGATTGTTGAGCTAAAGCACACGATTGATTATGAAAAGGCTCAGTTCAAGAAGCACATGACCAAGCTCAATGTTGAAGACATTCAAAACTTCAAGGTCATGATGCATGAGCTCAAGGAGGCGTTCCACAAGAAATGCGAAGAAGCAAAAGGTTCTCGTGAGCGCATGAAGAATCTTGCTGCCAAATGTGTTCAAGGCTACAATGAAGCCGAAAAGCGCAAGGCTTTGGGGCGACCAGGCATCGACCCCAGAATGACTGCCAAGAAGAAGAAGTCAGCTGTGGCCCAACTAGAAGCTTCAAGGTAGGAAGAACCTCGCATTATCTTCCCGGCCAGTATGACAAGCTCGAAGCCTAAGGTCCCCACAGTGGCTTCGGAACTCAAGAAAACCAGGGCAGCTGCCAAAGCTCGCAAGCACAAGACCAAGCACACCACTGATGACACTCCGCCAACCAAGAAAAGAAAGACAAAGAAGAGAGACTGGGCTTCTTCCACAGAGCCCCTTGTTGTCGAACCAATTTCTGTTGCTCGTCCTCCCTCTGCACACCAAGAACGACGTTTGGTAGTTCATGAGCCTGCTTCCTTAGAGGCTCCTGAATTTGAAGACATTCCAGGTGCTGACCCCACCGCAACTGAAGACATTGGTCATCACGACAATGTTGAAGATGATGAAGTCCTTCCTCAGATCGAGCAAAATTTGGTATCATCGCCTGTTCTCACGAACAATGAACTCATCAGCATTGGTCATCCATTGACGCCAATTGCTCAGGATGACTCATGGGCTGATCATCCTCAAGAATCCCCCCGTGATGAAGAAACACCAGTTACTCCCCCAACCTAGGTCACCACTCAAGTGATTGACAATGAAGACCTTGAGGCCCAACCACCTCCATCTCCACAGGCGTCGCCAGCATTTCGCAGGCTTCGCAAAGGACCAAGGCCACAGGTCACATTGTCAAGTGTTCCAGAAGGAGAAGAGCTCCAATCTGTTTCACGCGAAGTCTTTCCTGAAGCCTCTCCTACTGCGAACATCCCTGAATCTGAAGCCAAAATGGCTAAAGATATTCCGGCTGCATCAGCCGATGACCAAGAAGAAAAACCAAAAAATGAAGAAAGAATTGCTACACCCCCATCCACTACTGAAGTTGTTCTCGAGGAGAACGTGTCTAACCCTCCAGCTCCTGAAGTTGAGGTTACCAATACTGAGGCGGCCACCAACATCAACACTGAAGCCAATGACGTTGTCATGGCTGAAGCTAATGTGGCGCCTGAAGTTAATGTGGTGCCAGATGACACAGCACCTGAAGCTAATGCTGCACCTGATGCAAATCTACAGCTTGAAGTCAATGCCTCTGCTCCTGTACCACCACCCAGGTGACACACCATCGAGCAAGCATATGATCATGGTCAGCTTGTTACCGTTCGCTGGCCTATTCTGGTTCCTTCGCCTACTCCCGGACCTCAATTTGACTATCATGTGGAGCACAGGCCTCAGGTCCAGAAGCCAAAGCCAAGGCTACCACGGTTTCCAGGTACTGCAATGTCACCAGGATCATTCAATCTGAATGGATTCAAGGCACACAACACATTCTTTGACAGTGACAAGAACCCTTACACAAGGCCAAGAATCTCCTTGGATCGATTCTGGAGTTATCAGCAACGCAGCTACTATTCTTGCATCTTATACAATCAGGGGCACATTTTCCCTCATATGCGTCTAGACTGCGAAACCATTGCTGGATTGCCTTGCCTTGAAGAAGCTCTTGACTGCTTCCGTGATGCGGGTTTGCTCAACTTTGTGACTGCCAAGGAACACTGGAATGAAGAACTTCTGCTTCAATTCTATGCTACCCTCCACATTCATGGATACAATAGGGATCCGAAGACTTGGATCCTTGAGTGGATGACGGGCGATGTCCATCATGAAGCTAAAGCCCAAGACATCATTGAGCTTACAGCCCTGCCCACTCCTGGCGAATATTATGAACCAGGTTGTCAGCAACACCAGAATGCTTTGGAGAGCATTTTCCAGAAGCCAGAGCCTAACATGAGCCAAATGCTGAGCATGATGAAGCCTCTGCCACGCGACGCTGAATACCCAACGGAATTCTTTGTCGAAGATCTAGAGTATCTGCCCCGCACCATTTACCATATCATCAGGAAAACTCCATGGCCTGTCAAAGGACATTCATCTGCAGCGAAGCTTGAAGGAGCAATGAAGACTTTGGTTTTCTATATCTTCAATGGCATCAGCTTCAATGCTCAAGACTTCTTCATCAGGCACTTTTTTGCATCTGGCTCCGACATCTTTGATCTGAAGTTCTATGCTCCATGGGTAATGCGCCTTATCAAGCTTCACTCTGCTTTCAACTATCAGTCGTCTGGGCGCAATCATCTCGTGTTCTTGCTAGAGGTTGATCTGTATGTTGAAGCTATTTACCTAGAGCCTGCAAAGGAGCCAGTTTATCTTCACAATGTTGACGGTCAAAGCTTCACCTAGCCCATTGAAGGAGTCCAGGCCGTCTCTCGTGTTTATCCCTTGGCTGGTAACACACGTGCCCCTCGCACCCAAACTGAAGCCACTGCAAGAACCATTTCCCAAAGGCCTCGGAAGCGGTCTCGTGTTCTCAATGACGGAGAGCTTCTCGTCGCTCTACATCATAAACAGGATAAGCATCATGACTAGCTCAAGCCTTAGAAGCAAAGCCTCTTGGTGGACGTCAATCGCATTCGCAATCTTGCCACCAAGAATGCCTTTGTTACACATGAAACCTATCGGAGGTCTTGGAAGAGCTTGATATTACTCAGTGCTGAAGCCGATCTGCAAGACGATGGCTTCACAGAAAGATTCAAGTTTGACTCAACTCCTCCAAGGAATGCTCACTTGCGTCGGACTCCCTCACTTGAAGACTCTGACTATTCCTCCTCAGCTGCAACGGTGAATGCCAGAGTCATAGATGATCAAGATGACGCTACCTCACCTCCTCCAACTTCAGCGCGTGTCGACACTGCACCAAGTTCTTCCGCACCACCGAACCTCAACGACGACCCTACTGCTTCACCTACTCCTCATGGGAACGAGTAGAAGCTCTATGTCTTCAAACCTTTTTGGTCATTACTGACAAAAGGGGGAGAAGCATATGAGTTGATAGTCTTCAAGCGGGTCCATATGGGTGGTTGCTTTACTTTTGCTACATTTGCCAAGTGCTTACAACTCTCGCTTTTGAAACATTTGGTTCGTTTTGAGTTGTAACACTTAAACTTGATGGTCGTCTGCTACCTTTTTCAACACTATGTGATGCGATGATAAATTCTGCATGTGCGACGATAAATTCCGCACGAAGTCATTGTGCAGATGTCCATTTTTCATTATGCATTTCATTATCTTCGTTATATCCTTACATGCATGATGAATTGTCTTCATAAGTACAAGAGGAGCTTTGCAAGTACAACCTGCCATGTGCATTTGCATTCAAAAGCAAAATACTTATATGCACATCTTCAGGGGGAGCCTTCCTGCTACTTACGAGACAATACCTAAATCCTTTACAATTTCACATACTTTTATCCCCGTTGAAAACTTCAACCAGTTTGTCATCAATCACCAAAAAGGGGGAGATTGTAAGTGCATCTAGTGCCACCCCTAGTTGGTTTTGGAGTATTGATGACAAACCTGGTTGAGGGACTAATGTGTTTGTGAGAATTGCAGGATAACACATGTAGTAGTCCCTCATTGATTCGGTTTTCCTACCGGAGATAACCCCTAAAAATGTATGAAGACATTGAAGACAAAGGTGGTATGTGAAGATATTCACATTAAAGACTATGACAATAGAAGACATTGAGTGAAGACTATGGAGCGCGAAGACTTAGCTGTTTCGTCGTTTCCTTTTCTTCTTTGTTGAGTCATAGGAACCACCGTACTGTTAAGTGGGGTCCCAGTGAACAAAGTCAGAGTGACTGAAGTGATGCTTAACCAAAATCCTATGTCTTCGAGCGAAGACAATGAGAGCAAATCTTATCCAGAGTTGGATGAGTTAGGTTTACTTGTAGCCCAAGTAAAGTTGCCGTGTGTGTATGAAATCTGACAGTTGGAACACGTGTCAGTTCCTTAGTGACCCAGGGTCATTTTGGACAAATTAGGTCGGGTTGCCTATTGGCTATAAATAGCCCACCCCCTACACCGTAAATTGGTTGGCTGCTCAGAGTTAGTGCACAGCTTTTGTCATTTTAGAGCAACCCACCTCGAAGCCTTTGAGAGAGAAATCCTTGTGAGGACAAAGCCCTAAACACCCAGAGCTAAAGAGTGTTAGGCATCACTGAAGTCTTCCTGTCTGTGTGATCTGAAGACTTGTTACACTGGAGGACTGTGAATCCTCCAGCCGGTTAGGCGTCGCGTTCTGAGCATCCAAGAGTCATTGTGGATCGCCGGTGAACGAAGTCTGTGAAGGTTTGGTATTCTCCCTTGAAGACTTACCAGAGTGATTGGGAGAGGACTGGGTGTCCTTAGCTCAAGGGGAATAAGGTGAAGACATGGTCTTCTGAGCTAAATCTCAGCCTCCCTAACCAGACGTACAGTTGTCACAGCAACTGGAACTGGTCCAACAAATCCTTGTCTTCAACGAGCAACTAGTTCTATCCTTCCCATCTCTTTATTCACAGTTGGTCCTTGTGAAGACATTGCCTGTTTGCATTATCTATTTGTCTTCACTGTGTGACTGCTTGTTCTGATTGGCTTCATACTGTCTTCCATCCTGATCTATACTGCCTAGCGGCTATTCGTCTTTTTACTTTCACTTCATTGAATACTTGACTATGGCTTGCCTAGTGTAGTCTACCTTCCATTGCATGTTAATAGGTTCATTTCTATCGACTGTCTTCGAAACTTTCATGTTTTGAAGACTTTCATAAAAATCACCTATTCACCCCCTCTAGTCGATCACTAGCACTTTCAAATTCAAATGGTATTTATTGGAAAGAATTAAACGCAACTCTGAAGATTGGGACCTCGACGAAGGTAAGAAGTCAGGTATGACACCTAAGTTTGATTGTGTTAAATCTTTTATGGATACCGAAGTTTTCCGTAAATTTAGCACTAAATATGGACTTGACTCTGAAATAGTAGCTTCTTTCTGTGAATCTTTTGCTACTCATGTTGATCTCCCTAGGGAGAAGTGGTTTAAATATCATCCTCCCATAGAAGTAAAAGTAGCTGCACCTATTAAAGTTGAATAAAAGACTGTCACTTATAATGATCCCATTATTCCTACTTCTTATGTTGAGAAACCACCTTTTCCTGTTAGGATAAAAGATCATGGTAAAGCTTCATCTATGGTTCATAAAAGCAATATTAGAACCTATACACCTCCTGAGCAAATTAAAGTTGAACCTAATATTGCTATTGTTAAAGATCTCTTGTCTGGTAATATTGATGGGCATATTATTCATTTCTGTGATGAGACTGCTAGAATTGCTAAACCTTGTGCTAAAGATAAACATAGACCCGTGGTAGGCATGCATGTTATTTCTGTTAAAACAGGAGATCATTGTTATCATGGCCTATGTGATATGGGTGCCAGTGCTAGTGCCATACCTCATGACTTATACAAAGAAATTATGCATGATATTGCACCTGCTGCGATAGAAGATATTGATGTCACAATTAAACTTGCCAATAGAGATACTATTTCACCAATTGGAATTGTTAGAGATGTTGAAGTCTTGTGTGGGAAAACTAAATATCCTGCTGATTTTCTTGTCCTTGGTTCCCCACCAGATAGCTTTTGTCCCATTATATTTGGTAGACCCTTCTTGAACACAGTTAATGCTAGGATAGATTGCGAGAAGGATGTTGTTACTATTGGTTTAGGTGATATGTCTCATGAGTTTAATTTCTCTAAATTCCGTAGACAACACTGTGAAGAGGAATTGCCTAGTAAAGATGAAATTATTGGTCTTGCTTCTATTGCCGTGCCTCCTAGTGATCCTTTAGAACAATATTTGCTAGACCATGAAAATGATATGTTTATGAATGAAAGAAGGGAAATAGATGAAGTATTGTTTAAACAGGAACCCATCCTGTAACACAATTTGCTTGCCGAAATCCTAGGGGATCCTCCTCCACCCAAGGGTGATCCCGTGTTTGAGCTCAAACCGTTACCTGATACTCTTAAATATGCTTATCTTGATGAGAAAAATATATATCCTGTTATTATTAGTGCTAAACTTTCAGATCATGAAGAAAAGAGATTATTGGAAACTCTGAAGAAGCACCGTGCTGCTATTGGATATACTCTCGATGATCTTAAAGGCATTAGTTCCACACTATGTCAACACAAAATAAATTTGGAGAAAGATGCCAAACCAGTTCGTGATCACCAACGATGGTTGAATCCTAAGATGAAAGAAGTGGTAAGAAAGGAAATACTAAATCTCCTTGAGGCAGGTATAATTTGTCCCGTTGCTGATAGTTAGGGGGTAAGTCCTGTCCATTGTGTCCCTAAAAAGGGAGGTATTACTATCGTTCCTAATGATAAAGATGAATTGATTCCGCAAAGAATTATTACAGGTTATAGGATGGTAATTGATTTCCACAAATTAAATAAGGCTACTAAAAAGATCATTACCCCTTACCTTTTATTGATCAAATGCTAGAAAGATTATCCAAACATACACATTTTTGCTTTCTAGATGGTTATTCTGGTTTTCTCTCCAATACCTGTGTCAGCTGATGATCAATCTAAGACCACTTTTACTTGCCCGTTCGGTACTTTTGCTTATAGACATATGCCTTTTGGTTTATGTAATGCACCTGCTACCTCTCAAAGATGCATGATGGCTATATTCTCTGATTTTTATGAAAAGATATGTGAGGTTTTCATGGACAATTTCTCCGTCTATGGATCCTCTTTTGATGATTTCTTAAGCAACCTTGATCGAGTTTTGTAGAGATGTGAAGAAACTAACCTTGTCTTGAATTGGGAGAAGTGCTACTTTATGGTTAATGAAGGTATTGTGTTGGGGCATAAAGTTTCTGAAAGAGGTATTGAAGTTGATAAAGCTAAGGTTGATGCTATTGAAAAGATGCCATGTACCAAGGACATCAAAGGTATAAGAAGTTTCCTTGGTCACACCGGTTTTTATAGGAGGTTCATTAAGGACTTCTCAAAAATTTCTCGGCCTCTGACTAATTTATTACAAAAAGATATACCATTCGTTTTTTATGATGATTGTGTAGAAGCCTTTGAAATACTTAAGAAAGCATTAATCTCTGCACCTATTTTTCAGCCACCTGATTGGAATTTACCTTTTGAAATTATGTGTGATGCTAGTGATTATGTTGTAGGTGCTGTTCTAGGGCAAAGAGTTGATAAGAAATTAAATGTTATTCAATATGCTAGTAAACTCTAGACAATGCTCAGAGAAATTATGAGACTACTGAAAAAGAATTCTTAGCAGTTGTATTTGCTTGTGATAAGTTTAGACCTTATATTGTTGATTCTAAAGTAACTATTCACACAGATCATGCTGCTATTAAATATCTTATGGAAAAGAAAGATGCTAAACCTAGACTTATTAGATGGATTCTCTTGCTACAAGAATTTGATTTCATATTATTGATAGAAAGGGAGCTGAGAACCCCGTTGCAGATAACTTGTCTAGGTTGTAAAATGTTCTTGATGACCCACTACCTATTGATGATAGCTTTCCTGATGAACAATTAAATTTAATAAATGCTTCTCACACTGCTCCATGGTATGCTGATTATGATAATTACATGTTGCTAAATTTATACCACCTAGCTTTACATACCAGCAAAAGAAAAAGTTCTTCTATGATTTGAGACATTACTTTTGGGATGACCCACATCTTTATAAAGAAGGAGTAGATGGTGTTATTAGACGTTGTGTACCTGAGCATGAACAGGAACAGATCCTACGCAAGTGTCACTCCGAAGCTTATGGAGGACACCACGCTGGAGATAGAACTGCACATAAGGTATTGCAATCCAGTTTTTATTGGCCTACTCTCTTCAAGGATGCCCGTAAGTTTGTTGTATCTTGTGATGAATGTCAAATAATTGGTAATATTAGTAGACGTCAAGAAATGCCTATGAATTATTCACTTTTTATTGAACCATTTGATGTTTGGGGCTTTTATTACATGGGACCTTTTCCTGCCTCCAATGGATACACACATATTTTAGTTGCTGTTTATTATGTTACTAAGTGGGTAGAAGCTATTCCAACTAGCAGTGCTGATCATAACACCTCTAGTAAGATGCTTAAAGAAGTTATTTTTCCAAGGTTTGGAGTCCCTAGATATTTAATGACTGATGGTGGTTCACATTTTATTCATTGTGCTTTCCGTAAAATGCTTGCTAAGTATGATGTTAATCATAGAATTGCATCTCCTTATCACCCACAGTCTAGTGGTCAAGTAGAATTGAGTAACAGAGAGCTCAAATTAATTTTGCAAAAGACTGTTAATAGATCTAGAAAGAATTGGTCCAAGAAACTTGATGATGCATTATGGGCCTATAGAACTGCATATAAAAATCCTATGGGTATGTCTCCATATAAAATGGTTTATGGGAAAGCATGTCACTTACCTCTCGAACTAGAACATAAGGCTTATTGGGCTATTAAAGAGCTCAATTATGATTTCAAACTTGCCGGTGAGAAGAGGTTATTTGACATTAGCTCACTTGATGAATGGAGAACCCAAGCCTATGAGAATGCCAAGTTATTTAAAGAAAAAGTTAAAAGATGGCATGACAAAAGAATACAAAAGCGTGAGTTTAATGTAGGTGATTATGTATTGCTATACAACTCTTGTTTAAGATTTTTTGCAGGAAAACTTCTCTCTAAATGGGAAGGTCCTTATGTTATCGAGGAGGTCTCTCGTTCCGATGCCATAAAAATCAACAACTTCGAAGGCACAAATCCGAAGGTGGTGAACGGTCAAATAATTAAACACTATATCTTAGGTAATCCTATAAATGTTGAAACCAATGTTATTGAAAGCGTAACCCCGGAGGAATACATAAGAGACACTTTCCGAAACGTTTCACACTCCGAAAAGGAATAGGTATGTGGTACAGTAAGTAAACCGACTCCAAAACAGTTCTAATGGCAATTTTCTTCCATTTTGGAATATTTAGAAAAATAGAAAAATAAGAAGCAATCCGGGAAGGACACGAGGGCTCCACGAGGGTGGAGGGCGCGCCCCCTACCTCGTGGGCACCTCGTGTGCTCTCCAAACCCTGTTTTCTTGCATGTTACATATTTTGGTCGGTAAAAATTCATTATATAATCCCCCGAAGGTTTTGACTCCCGTATCACGCAATTGTCCTATGTTTGTGTTTCGAGCTATTGCTACTGCAGATTAGAGCAAGATGTCTTCACAAGAGTCAGTCGGGGAGAGCCGGCTGTCTCATCCGGCACCGAGATCAATGACAAACAACAATGTTGACCACTTTGGGCTAGCAACGGAGGAAGAGATGGAGGCTGATTTGAAGAGGATATATGCCATGGAGAAGGATCAAGAAGTCACTTCTCGCTTCTGAGCTAGATTCACAATGGGGGAACTGCAGAGCTCGGCTATCCCAAACTCGGTAATCCCTTCCAATGATAGATTTCTTTCTTATGAGAATATGAAAAAGAGTGTCACTTGTTCTCCCGCAGCTATGCAACACCCTTGGGTGCAGGGAGCTTTGGTTGTTACAGGAAAACTTTGAAAGGAAATAATGGACCTCAAGTAGCAAGTCAATAAGCTCGAGGAGGAGAATCGTATCCTGAGGGGCATCATCGCCAAGAATATCACATCACCATCCCCGAAAAGGGAGATATAATCACATGGGTATGGGCACTCCCCTTGGCAATTGCCAAGCTTGGGGGAGTGCCCCGGTATCATATCACCATCACTTCTATCTTTACCGTTTTTCTAAGTTCGATCCTTTTGGTAATATTTTGATCTAGTAGCATAAAGTTCTTAGTATGATCTAGTTGTGAGTTTTGCTTTATGATCCTTCTATGTAATCGAGTCCGTGAGATATATATAATAAAGATTAGTGTTGAGTCAAGGGCTTGATTATTTTTCCATGATCTTGAGTGAATAAAAGAAAAGAGAAAGAATAAAAAGGAAATAAAAGAGATCACATATATCTTATGGAGAGTAATGAGCTCACATATACAAAGTATGATTAATAAAAGTTGTTGAGAGTTGACAAACATAGTTTTGATCATCGTTGAAATTAATAGGAAGTAATAAAGAAAGAGAGGTATTCACATATAAATATACTATCTTGGACATCTTTTATGATTGTGAGCACTCATTAAAATATGACATGCTAAAGAGTTGACGTTGGACAAGGAAGACAACGTAATGGGTTATGTTTTCTTACATCTGAGATAAATTATATTTTCATCGATCATCCAACATGATTGAGCTTGTCTTTCCCCCTCATGCTAGCCAAATTCTTTGCACCAAGTAGAGATACTACTTGTGCTTCCAAACACCCTTAAACCAGTTTTGCCATGAGAGTCCACCATACCTACCTATGGATTGAGTAAGATCCTCCAAGTAAGTTGTCATCGGTGCAACCAATAAAAATTGCTCTCTAAATATGTATGACTTATCAGTGTGGGAGAAAATAATCTTTACAATCGTGTGATTTGGAAGAAATAAAAGCGACGGACTGCATAATAAAGGTCCATATCACAAGTGGCAATATAAAGTGACGTTCTTTCGCATTAAGATTTTGTGCATCCAACCATAAAAGCGCATGACAACCTTTGCTTCCCTCTACGAAGGGCCTATCTTTTACTTTTATCTCCTACCTTACATAAGAGTCTTGGTGTTCCTCACCCTTCCTTTTTACATTTTATCTTTTGGCAAGCACAACATGTTGGAAAGATCCTGGTATATATGGCTAAGTGGATGTGAGTTTTCATGAACTATTATTGTTGACATTACCCTTGAGGTAAAACGTTTGGAGGCAAAACTATAAGCCCCTATCTTTCGCTGTGTCCGATTAAAACTCCATACCCATAAGTATTGCATGAGTGTTAGCAATTGTTAAAGACTATATGATATTTGAGTATGTGGACTTGCTGAAAAGCTCTTATATTGAAGCTTTCCTATGTTATGATAAATTGCAATTGCTCCAATGACTGAGATTATAGTTTGTTAGTTTTCAATAAAGTTTATGATTCATACTTGAAATTGTGATTGAATTGTTACTCTATAGCATAAGAGATCATATGACAAGAATTATATAAGTTGCTATTGTAATAATGATCATGATGCCCTCATGTCCGTATTTTATTTTTATCGACACCTCTATCTTTAAACATGTGGACATATTTTTCGATTTCGCCTTTCGCTTGAGGACAAGCGAGGTCTAAGCTTGGGGGAGTTGATACGTCCATTTTGCATCATGCTTTCATATTGATATTTATTGCATTATGGGCTGTTATTACACATTATGTCACAATACTTATGCCTATTCTCTCTTATTTTACAAGGTTTACATAAAGAGGGAGAATGCCGACAACTGGGATTCTGGACTGGAAAAGGAGAAAATATTAGAGACTATTCTGCACAGCTCCAAAAGTCCAGAAACTTCACGGAAGTCATTTTCAGAATATATAAAAAATACTGAGCGCAAGAAGTTCCGGAGGGGGGCACACCCTGCCCACAAGGGTGGGGGCGCGCCCAACCCCCTTGGGCGTGCCCCCTTCCTCGTGGGCCTCCTGGTGGCCCTCCGATGCCCATCTTCTGCTATATGGAGTCTTCCGATGAGGAAAAAATCATAAGCCAACTTTCGGGATGAGACTCCGCCGCCACGAGGCGGAACCTTGGCAGAATCAATCTAGGGCTCCGGCGGAGCTGTTCTGCCGGGGAAACTTCCCTCCAGGAGGGGGAAATCATCGCCATCGTCATCCCCAACGATCCTCTCATCGGGAGGGTGTCAATCTCCATCAGCATCTTCACCAGCACCATCTCCTCTGAAATCCTAGTTCATCTCTTGTATCCAATTCTTGTCTCTAAGTCCGGGATTGGTACCTGTGGGTTGCTAGTAGTGTTAATTAATCCTTGTAGTTGATGCTAGTTGGTTTATTCGGTGGAAGATCATATGTTCAGATCCTATATGCATATTAATACCCCTCTGATTATGAACATGAATATTCTTTGTGAGTAGTTACGTTTGTTCCTGAGGACATGGGAGAAGTCTTGCTATTAGTAGTCATGTGAATTTGGTATTCGTTCGATATTTTGATGAGATGTATGTTGTCTCTACTCTAGTGGTATTATGTGAACATCGAGTACATGACACTTCACCATTATTTGGGCCTAGAGGAAGGCATTGGGAAGTAATATGTAGATGACGGGTTGCTAGAGTGACAGAAGCTTAAACCCTAGTTTATGCGTTGCTTCGTAAGGGGCTGATTTGGATCCATATGTTTCATGCTATGGTTAGGTTTACCTTAATACTTTTGTTGTAGTTGCGGATGCTTGAAATATAGGTTAATCATAAGTGGGATGCTTGTCCAAGTAAGGACAACACCCAAGCACCGGTCCACCCACATATCAGATTATCAAAGTACCAAACGCGAATCATATGAACGTGATGAAAAGTAGCTTGACGATAATTCCCATGTGTCCTCGGGAGCGTTTTTCTCTATATAAGAATTTGTCCAGGCTTGTCCTTTGCATCAAAATGGATTGGGCCACATTGCTTCACTTTATTTACTTTGGTTACTTGTTGCTCGTTACAAATTATCTTATCACAAAACTATCTGTCACCTATAATTTCAGTGCTTGCAGAGAATACCTTGCTGAAAACTGCTTATCATTTCCTTCTGCTCCTCGTTGGTTTCTACACTCTTACTTATCGAAAGGACTACGATAGATCCCCTATACTCGTGGGTCATCAGAGTACTGCAGGGGCCCTATCCCTGACGGTTTCTGGGTCATGTGGGAAGGACCCCCTATCGCCCACACTCACTTCGTGATGGTTCCAAATGTCGTTGCGGAAAGGGGTTACAAACCATTTGTTTAGGACCGACGCGCACCAGTGGTGATGTACCATAATATGCAAGGGATCACAAAAACGATTCCCGAGCTCTTCATGATGCTAAAACGGACGAAGGTAGAAATCAAGAAAAAGCATCAAGTGTTGATGGTTAACAAGACTACTAGTTTCAATAACGGGGAAAAAGGAAGGAAAGGGAACTTCAAGAAGAATGGCAAGAAAGTTGCCACTCCCGGGAAGAACCCCAAAGCTGGACCTAATCCTGAAACTGAGTGCTTCTACTGCAAAGGAAATGGTTACTAGAAGCGGAACTGCCCGGAAAATTTGGCGGATAAGAAGGATGGCAAAGTGAAAAAAGTATATTTGATATACATGTTATTGATGTGTACTTTACTAGTGTTCGTAGTAACCCATGGGTATTTGGTACCGGTTTAGTTGCTAAGATTACTAACTCCAAATAGGAGTTGCAGAGAAAACAAAGACTAGTTAAGCGAGAGGTGACGATGATTGTTGGAATTATTCCAAGGTTGATATGATCAACATCGCACACTCACTCTTCATTCGGGATTAGTATTGAACCTAAATAAATGTTATTTGGTGTTTGGGTTGAGCATGTATATGATTAGATCATGTTTATTGCAATATAGTGATTCATTTAAGTCAGAGAATAATTGTTGTTCTGTTTACATCAATAAAACCTTCTATGGTTATACACCCAATGACAATGGTTTATTGAATCTCAATCATAGTAATACACATATTCATAATATTGATGCCAAAAGATGCAAAGTTGATTATGATAGTGCAACATATTTGTAGCACTGCCGTTTAGGTCATATTGGTGTAAAGCGCATGAAGAAACTCCATGCAGATGGGCTTTTGGAATCACTTGATTATGAATCATTTGATACTTGCGAACCATGACTCATGGGCAAGATGACTAAAACTCCATTCTCCGGAACAATGGAGCGAGCCAATGACTTATTGGAAATAATACATACCGATGTATGCAGTTCGATGAGTGTTGACGCTCGCGACGGGTATCGTTATTTTCTAACCTTCATAGATGATTTGAGCAGATATGGGTATATCTACTTAATGAAACATAAGTATGAAGCATTTGAAAAGTTCAAAGAATTTCAGAGTGAAGTGGAGAATCATCGTAACAACAAAATAAAGTTTCTACGATCTGATCGTGGGGGCAAATGTTTAAGTTACGAGGTTAGCCTTCATTTTAAACAATGTGGAATAGTTTCACAACTCATGCCACCTGGAACACCACAGCGCAATGGTGTGTCCGAATGTCATAACCGTAATTTATTAGATATGGTGCAATCTATGATGCCTCTTACATATTTACCACTATCACTTTGGGGTTATGCATTAGAGACAGCTGCATTCACGTTAAATAGGGCACCATCTAAATCCGTTGAGATGACACCATATGAACTGTGGTTTGGCAAGAAACCTAAGCTGTCGTTTCTTAAAGTTTGGGGTTGCAATGCTTGTGTGAAAAAGCTTCAGCCTGATAAACTCGAACCCAAATCAGAGAAGTGCGTCTTCATAGGATACCCAAAAGAAACTATTGGGTACACCTTCTACCACAGATCCGAAGGAAAGATCTTTGTTGCTAAGAATGGATCCTTTCTAGAGAAGGAGTTTCTCTCCAAAGAAGTGAGTGGGAGGAAAGTAGAAGTTATTGAGGTAATTGTACCTTCTCTCAATTTGGAAAGTAGATCATCAGAGAAATCCGTTCAAGTGATGCCTACACCAACTAGAGAGGAAGCTAATGATGATGATCATGAAACTTTAGATCAAGTTACTACTGAACCTCGTAGGTCGAACAGAGCACGTTCCGCACTAGAGTGGTACGATAATCCTGTCCTGGAAGTCATGTTATTAGACCATGGCGAACCTACGAACTATGAAGAAGCTATGATGAGCCTAGATCTGATAAATGGCTTGAGGCCATGAAATCTGAGATAGGATCCATGTATGAGAACAAAGTGTGGACATTGGTGGACTTTCCCGATGATCAACAAGCCATTAAGAATAAATGGATCTTCAAGAGGAAGACGGACGCTGATGGTAGTGTTACTATCTACAAAGATTGACTTGTCGCAAAAGGTTTTCGACAAGTTCAAGGCGTTGACTATGATGAGATTTTCTCACTTATAGTGATGCTTAAGTCTGTCCGAATCATGTTATCAATTGCCCCATTGTATGAAATCTGGCAAATGGATGTCAAAACTGCATTCCTTACTGCATTTCTTAAAGAAGAGTTGTATATGATGCAACCAAAAGGTTTTGTCGATCCTAAACATGCTAACAAAATGTGCAAACTCACTACTGCAGGATGCTGCTAACGCGACACCACAATCAGAGACCCTTCGAGAAACTATGTGTAATGCCATAATAGCAAATGGTGCTGTATGAAAACCGTCAGAAATGTATAAAACATTTGCGATGAAGGATGCATCAAAAATGGTTCAGGTTTTAGTTGCATGTGCGATGAAGGGCATACAGTTCAGTTTAATTAACTGTTTGCGATGAGGAGTGTTGGGGATATTACTACTGGATGTAAACTGGCCAGAAGTAGCCGAGTTAACTCTATGAAGATTAGAAGCCCATGAAGACGTGAGGATGGTGGCGCTTTACGAAGGCCCAAGGCCCAAAGGCGGGTTAAGGCCTATAGATGTAAACCGACTTTCTCATGTAACTTGCATTGTAAGATAGGAAGGATAGAGACCGAGTTGGACACATTAACGATCCGGCCTCGGGACTCTGTAATCCGACGGGCGTCTACCTATGTATATAAAGGGGCGACCCGGCGACGGTTTAGGGACAACACACAACAACAACTCGAGAGCCAGACAAAGCGAATTCGCTCCCTGGTCATCGAAACCCCAACAATTCCATCACAACTAGACGTAAGCTTTTACCTTCATCGTAAGGGGCCGAACTAGTATAAAACTCTCATGTCCCTTGTCCGGTTTAACCCCTTTAAGCTAACCCACAGCGATGGCTCCACGACTAAGTCCTTTCACGAGGACATCTGCCATGACAAAACCACGACAGTTGGCGCCCACCGTGGGGCTATCACATGATGGTTTCGAGTTCTTGAAGGGCAGCTTTGAAGGGCTCAAGGGATACGCGGTGGGTCGGATGACTAAAAGTCGTCGCGGCAAGCTCTACATCGACGATGCAGGATGGGGTCCCGAGGCCGGTTCGATTGAATACGGGTACCGGGTCCCCTTTGGTGGGATTCACGTCTTCGTCGGCAAGATCGAAGAACCGGGCCCTGAGCCGGACACCTGTACCGACATCATCGAGACGGCTCAGCGTGCAAGCCCTGCCCAAGTTCAGCCCGCAGCAAGGCATGTTTTCGTAGGTGTCATCCATGGAGCGGAATATGAGGATGGACTGACATATGTTGGAGAAACTGTTGTCTGTTCTGATGACGAGTCTTCAAACGGAGAGACTGAGTCACTGTATCAGCTGTAGGATGGCCGGATTAGTTTAGGTTCCGATGGCAACAGTATTCCGGACCCCCTCGATCTACCAAGCCGGGTCGCGGTCTTCATGGCCGGTACACAACCAGCGCAACACTCTTCTACCGCCGCGGCAATAATCTTCGGTTCAGCAACAGCAACGCCAGCGGGAGCAGGGGGCTCTACATCCGCCTCCGGCTCAGGTTTTGTCCGATCTGTTCGACACTTTAGCAATGTTACTGGCAGCGGAGGTGGACGCGGCAAACCGGGATCAGCACAACGGGCTAAAGCGGACCTGGCAGCAGAGAACGCCAGGATGGCTGCAGAATGGGCCGAGTTAGAAGCCCAAGCCTACTGGCTTAGGCTGGATCAGAGTGCCTCAGATGATGTCATGAGGAGGAGATACCGGTCGCACCTCCCGCCGGGTTATGAGCCAAGAAATCTCTTCAACACGCCAGGAGCAGGAACCTGTAACCAGCCAGTGGTAAACCGGACTGAGGCACCGGTAACAGGAGCGCCGGTTCAGCCGCGCATGATGGACCCGCCTCATCAGAACAACATTGTGTCACAGCGCGTTCCGACGCCTCTAGGGCATTACTCCAACCCTCTGGATGACATTGTGGCCGCCGCTTCATGATTGGCAGCTCTCCCGATCGAAGGCGAGTCACTGGTGGTGGTTGAGACACGACGAGCTAGGGAACTCCTCCAAACAGCTTTAACCCAGGAGCAGGCTTATTCACATAGTCGTGAGAGGATTCATTCCACCCCCCGTCCAAGCCAGAGTTACAGCAGGCATATTGATGAACCGGCTATGTCAAGCAGTGCGCGACACTATAACTCGGCGGGTGGTGGTGCTAATGCACAAGATGTGGTGGATCATGGCCGAGCACGTCGAGAGGCCGAGTTAGCAGCTCAGCACGCAACTCGTTAGCATACTCTGGTTCGTCCGACCACCTCAGTGAAACCAGGTGTGGTCTTTAGTTCTTTGGGGGTACCGTGCCTCACCCCAACCTTGCGTAATATGCAACTGCCCAAGGATATTAACGGCCCTCATAAGGTGCCCAATTACACTGTCGATTTGCCCCCTGAGTCATGGGTTGAGAGTTATGAGATGGCGATGGAGATGCTAGATGTGGATGAAGTGGTATGTGCTAAGTATTTCACCATGATGTTGGAAGGAACAACTCGTACTTGGTTAAAAAGTCTACCAGCTAACTCCATTGTGTCATGGGCCGAGTTAAAGAGTTGGTTTATCCAGAATTTCAAGGATACATGCAAGCAGCCCATGTCAATTGTGGACCTAGCCGCTTGTGTTCAAGAGGATGGGGAGTCTATGATCCACTGGGTGAAGCGAGTCTCAGCTATTTTGCATTCATCAGACCGCATTAATGCAGATACAACAATTTTGACTTTGCAGGGCAACTGCCGGTTCATGCCATTAAAACTAAAGTTGGGATGGCTCAAACGTCACTGTAATGACATGTTAACGCTTATGGCCGCTTTGGTTAAGTATGTCGATTCAGATAGTACCAAGGACCCTTATTCTAAAGAGGACAAACCAGGGAAAGGGAAAAAGAACGGCAGTGCCAAGGGGCAGTAGCATAACTCGGCAGGTCATGGGAACAATGGTAAGCGCAAAGCGGACAATAGCCTGGACTTTGTGGCTAACACCAATGCCCAGGATAATGGTCAGCGTCGTAAGGGTAAACCGCCCTAGAGGGTGGAGGGTCAGGCCCCAATCTGGAGCGCCTACTAAATCAACCTTGTCCAAAGCACGGATCGAAGGAGAAGCCAGCTTCGCATCTTTGGAAGGATTGTTTCATCATGCGAGAGTTCAAGAATTCCAATATGTTTCAATATGACAATGGCCCGCCCGGCGGTTCAGGAGGCAGTTTTCATGGGCCGGGTTACGGAGGCGGCAGCTCTGGTTCAGGATTCCAAGGCAATCAGACCGGACATGGCAATCAAGGTAATAAGGGAAATCAGGGAGGTTATAACAATAAAGGAATCAACAGCAGTAGCAGTCGGGTTATTAGAGCAATCCGAACCAGTTGAATAGTGGGCAGTATCATGACTTCACCACTTGCTTGTGTAAGCGCGATCAGAAGCTTCACAAGAGGGCCATGAACTGCATTGAACCGGTGGTGCCTCATTATTTGCGCTGGTCTGAACAACCCATTTTATGGAGTCGGGAGGATCATCCGCCCCGGGTTGATAATCTGGGTCATCTGGCCTTAGTGGTGGCTCCTCAAGTCGGGGGCTACAAGTTCACCAAAGTGCTTATGGATGGAGGGAGCAGTATCAATATCCTTTACTATGATACCTTCCGTCACATGGGGCTGACAGACAAGAGTCTTAAACCGTCGAACACCGTCTTTCATGGAGTGGTGCCTGGTAAATCAGCGTACCCAGTTGGCAAGATAGCCCTAGAGGTGGCTTTTGGAGATGATCATGATTCAAGATCAGAAACTTTACTTTGGAAGTGGTGAAAATCAAGAGCCCATATCATGCCCTGTTCGGAAGGCCAGCTTATGCTAAGTTCATGGCGAGGCCGTGTTATGTCTATCTTCAGCTTACGATGCCAGGTCATAAGGGTACCATCATGGTACAAGTGAGCAGGAAGATTGCTTTGGAATGTGAAGAAGGGGATGCGGCTTATGCTGAGTCGGTTTGTGCCACAGAGGAGCTGAAATTTTATAAGGATAATGTTGATCCGGCAGATATGACTTCTCTGAAGAAGCCAACTACAGAGCATGATCCGACGTTGAAATTTAAATCAGCTGCAGACACTAAAATGGTTGATTTTTTTCCTGGCGATTCATCTCAGCAGTTCAGCATTAGCGCTAACCTAGATCTGAAATAGGAAGGCGCGCTCATCGACTTCATCCTTGAGAACCGGGACATTTTTGCATGGAAGCCTTCTAATATGCCAGGTGTACTGAGGGAACTCGCTGAGCACACCCTTAATATAGATCCTAAGTTCAAACTAGTCAGGCAGTTTCTCCGCCGCTTAAACGAAGAGAGACGTAAGGCTATTGGTGAGGAGGTAGCCCGACTTTTGGTAGCAGGGTTTATCATGGAGGTTTTCACCCCAAGTGGCTAGCTAATCTGGTGCTGGTACTTAAGAAAAACGGCACTTTGCGTATGTGTGTAGATTACACAGACTTGAACAAGGCCTGTCCAACTGATCCCTTTGCTCTCCCACGTATTGATCAGATTATTGATGCTACGGCGGGTTGTGACCGTTTGTGTTTTCTAGATGTTTATTCTAGTTATCATCAGATCAAAATTGCAGTTAAGGACCAGGAGAAGACAGCCTTCATAACTCCCTTTGGAGCCTTCTGCTATGTATCCATGCCTTTTGGGCTCAAGAGTGCACATGCGACTTATCAGCGTTGTGTTCAGAATTGTCTTCATAAACAGATTGGGCGCAATGTTCATGCTTATGTCGATGATATTGTGGTGAAATCTAGGAAGAGGAAACCTTGATATATGACCCGAGGGAGACCTTTGATAACCTCCGAGCCTATAAGATGATGCTTAATCTGGATAAATGTGTCTTTGGTGTTCCGGCAGGAAAGCTCTTGGGTTTTCTGGTGTCTAACAAAGGCATTGAGGCTAATCCGGAGAAGATCACGGCTATCACATCTCTGGCTAAACCGGCATGTATCAATGATGTGCAGCGTTTGGCGGGCTAGATTGCAGCTTTAAGCCAGTTTATCAGCCGCCTTGGGGAGAAGGCTATTCCTTTGTACCATATGCTAAAGAAAATGGATGATTTCGTTTGGAGTGACGCGGCTGATAAAGTGTTTGAGGACTTGAAGAGACAGTTGGCTGAGCCGCCCATCCTTGCGGCTCCGGTTGATAAAGATCCCTTATTGCTATATGTGGCTGCTAATGCCTGGGCCGTTAGTGTGGCTATTGTGGTGGAGCGCAAGGAGGCCGGAAAGGAGTATCCGGTTCAACGGTCGGTTTATTACATCAGTGAGGTGCTTATTGAATCAAAGCAGAGGTACCCGCATTGGAAGAAGTTGGTGTATGGAGTTTTCATGGCAAGCCGGAAGCTCAAGCATTATTTTCAAGGTCATCCTATCATAGTGGTTAGTTCAACCCCTCTGGGAGATACCATCCAAAACAGAGAGGCGACTGGCCGGATTGCCAAGTGGCTATTGAGCTTGGACCTCACGGGATAAAATATACGCCTCGCACAACAATCAAATCACAAGAACTTGTGGATTTCATTAATGATAGGACAGAGTTGCAGGCACCGGAGGAGAAGCCAGACAACACGTACTGGACTATTCATTTTTATGGGTCCAAACAATTGGAGGGCTCGGGGGCTGGAGTCATATTAACTTCCCCACGAGGTGACAAGTTTTGTTATGTTCTCCGCTTAATGTTACCTTGTACTAACAATGCAGCTGAATATGAGGCCTTGCTCCATGGCCTTTGGATGGCTAAGGAGATGAATTTAAGCCGAGTTAAGTGCTTCGGTGACTCGGACCTGGTGGCTTAGCAGGTATCTGGCACTCGGGATTCTAAGGATCCACTCATGGCTGCATATCGATGAGACCTGGACATAGTGGCTGGTCATTTCAAGGGTTATCAAGTTGACCATATAGACCGGTGAAAGAATGAAGCGGCAGACACTTTAAGTCGTCTAGGTTCTCAGCGTAAACCGGTGCCACCTAATGTCTTCCTCGTCGTACTTCATAATCCGTCAGTCAAGATTCCCACAGAGGAGGAGTTGGCTATTCCTGACCCAGAGGCCCAGTTGGTTGCAGCGCTTCATGTTATACCAGATTGGACAGTCCCATACCTGGCCTATATGAACCGAGGCAAGTTACCAGGTGATGAAACCTTGGCCCGACAGATAATCCGGTGATCCAAGTCAATGACCATTATCCATGGGGAGTTACATCATTACAGCGTGACAGGGGCGATTCAGCATTGTGTGTCTCCTCAAGAAGGTTGTGAGATTTTGCGAGAGATCCACGAAGGAGATTGTGGTCACCACGCCGGTTCAAAGTCCTTGGTGGCTAAGGCTTTTTGTCATAGCTTCTATTGGTTGACGGCTCATGGTGATGCTGAGGATTTAGTAAAAAGGTGTGACGGTTGTCAGAAATTTGCACGCCGCGCTCATGTTCCGGCTCAGGAGTTGAGAATGATTCCAATCACTTGGCCATTTGCAACTTGGGGGCTAGATATGGTTGGACCCTTTAAGAGGTCCAAGGACAAAAAGACCCACCTGTTGTTGGCGGTTGATAAGTTTACCAAGTGGGTAGAGGCAGAGCCAGTCAGTAAGTGTGATGCAGCCACGGCGGTCCAATTCATGAAAAAGGTGATATTCCGGTTTGGTTTTCCACACAGCATTATAACTGATAACGGTACTAATCTGTCCAAGGGTGCTATGGAGGAATTTTATCAACATGAGCACATCCGGCTTGATGTAGCGTCATGGCCCACCCCCAGTCTAATGGTCAAGCAGATAGGGAAAATCAAGAAATTTTGAGAGGTATTAAACCCCGGCTTATGGTTCCTTTAAAGCGGACGCGCGGTTGTTGGGTGGAGGAGTTACCTTCCGTATTATGGAGTATCAACACCACACCAAACAGATCTGCTGGTTACACACCTTTCTTCATGGTTTACGGAGCGGAGGCGGTTCTTCCTAGTGATATCCGTCATGACTCGCCCCGTGTGGCGGCTTACGTTGAAGCTGAGAATGAGAAAGCACGTCAGGACTCACTAGACCTGTTAGATGAGGAGCGTGATCTAGCAGCGGTGCGTTCGACGATTTATCAACAAGATCTCCGACGTTATCAAAGCCGCCGGGTTAGGACCAGAACTTTTCAAGAGGGCGATCTGGTGCTCCGGCTCATCCAGGATCAGACTGCTATGCACAAGTTATACCCACCTTGGGAAGGACCTTTTGTGGTCAGCAAAAATTTGCACAATGGATCATACTACCTTATTGATGTTCGAGAGCACAAAGACTCACGTAAATCGGAGGAGGAGACCCAGCAGCCATGGAATATAGCTCTTCTTCGGCCTTATTATACTTGAGCCACAGGCTCTTCTTATGTACATACTCTATACCTACTATTAAAGGGAATAGGTATTCTTGGTTTGGTTTAGTCCTTTTCGTTTGGTTAGAGTGCACGCTAAGCGATCTGGGCCAGATACTTGTACGTTGATGGGCCTTTCTTGGGCTTTTATAGAGACCGCGAATAATAATTAGGTCAAAATAAATCAATATTGTCGGAATTGATCACAGGAACTCCTATCTGGATGTTTTATGTAACAACCAACGACCTATACACCATTCACATTTACTAATCCTAACTCGTTCTAAATATAGAGTGGCAGCCCTCGTGTTTAGGGTGAGCTAATTAAAGGAAGGACTTGAGGTAAAAAATATAACATAATTTAAAAAAGATTTGTAGGCTTTAATGTGTTGGGCTACTAAATTAGAAAAGGAATAATTTGATTCCTGACTAAAACAGTTGAGGACGTCATGGTAACTAAAGGAAGAATTTTACTTAAATGGAATCGATGGAAGATTATGCCCGGCAAAGAAAATATAACACGACTAAATTGCATCATATTTTTTATGTTCATTTTATAGAAGGATGCTATGAGACAATATGCTTGAACAAAACATCATTTTTTCCCGTTGCAACGCACGGGCATATGTGCTAGTTATGACAATGTATATATTATATAATAAACCGGAGCCTCAGCTAAAGCGGGGTATCTGTTGTTTTTTACATCGTGTACGATTACATGGGGGCTTCTACTTATAAAACGGAGTTCTATTAACCCGGCTTATAAAGCCACACAGATATTGTGACGCCCTCGATTCAATCGTGCACTAATCATACACGCAAATGTGTACGATCAAGATCAAGGACTCACGGGAAGATATCACAAACAACTCTAGACACAAATTAAAATAATACAAGCTTTATATTACAAGCCAGGGGCCTCGAGGGCTCAAATACACAAGCTAGAATACACAAGAGTAAGCGGAAGCAACAATATCGGAGTACAGACATAAGTTAGACAAGTCTGCCTTAAGAAGGCTAGCACAAAAGCAACAACGATCGAAAAGGCAAAGCCTCCTGCCTGGGAGCCTCCTAACTACTCCAAGTCGTCAGCGGCCGCCACGTAGTAGTTGGCACCCTCGGGGTAGTAGTAATCATCAGTGGTGTCGTCTGGCTCCCGGGATCCGTCATCTGGTCGCAACAATTGGGTATGGGTGAAAAGAGGTAGCAAAGCAGCCGTGAGTACTCATCCAAAGTACTCGTAAGACTTACATCAGATCTAAACTAAGTATGCATCTATATCAAAGGAAATGGGCTGTATCTGTGGACTAAACTGCGGAATGCTAGAAGAGAAGGGGAAAGCCTAGCCTATCGAAGACTAGCATCTTCAAGCATCTTGCAGCATCAGGAGATATAAGAGTAGCATAAAGTAAAGTAGTAGAGTTATCAACCTCGGCCAGAGATCCTTTCTCGACTCCCCGTGAGAAAGCAATACCAGAGCCATACTATCCATTTCTCATCATAATCCATTTCTCATCACAAGTATCCAGCTCTAGTTGTATCGACCGGGATACAACTCCAAGTGTCTGTTACCGTAGGAAATGCTATCGATAGATGTTTTCTTCCCTGCAGAGGTGCACCAACTTACCCACCATGCTCGATTAACTCCGGCCGGACACACTTTCCTGGGTCCTGCCCGGCCTCGGCCAAACAATACACCGCAACCCGACCTAGGCGTAATAGAGAGGTCAAGCACGCCAGAATAAACCTATGGCCCCAGGGGTCTTGGGCCATCGCCTCGAGAACTCCTACACGTTGCGTGGTCGGCTGGTGAGCAGACCTAGCTACCTCCTTAAAAAGGCAGGAGCTTACCAGTCCAACCCGGAGCGCGCCGCTCAGTCGCTGATGTCTATTAAGCTTCGGCTGATGCATACGATGCAGAACGCCCATACAATGCCCACGTGATGTTTAGTGCTATCAGGCCAGAGGCCCCTCAAATCAAATATCCAAATCGTTGTGGATTAGGAACGCGCGGTAACGAGCAGAGACTCATGAAAGATGTGACCCCATCGCCCCGTCTAGAGTACTTGCGGCAAGGGCTAAGAATGCCCGGCCACGCCTCGTAAGTATCTCACGGGCACCTTCCAGGTCAACCCGACACCACATCACTCGCTATTAAGCTCATGCGCGTACCCCTTAGGGCCGACCCCTCTTTAGTAACATGGTTCAGTGTAAAGTCATAGTAACCATAGTAACTATGTGTCTAACACCAAGGGGGAAACCCGAGGAATCACCCCCGTGAATTCCACTTGATGTAATCATCAAGATGAATGTAAGAGGATTCACCCTCGAGGTTCACACTTGAGGGGTTGCACTACAAATCCGTATCGGAAGTGGTTAAGGAGGAAATCACCCTTGATGACCACGACCGAATAGCTACACTACAGAGGTCATATCGGGAGTGATGTAAGAGGTTCCACCCTTGGCACTTGATGGTAACTCTGCAGAGTCGTACAACTAGGGGTGTGATGTGCGGTGTCGGGGCCTAGACGTCGATCACGTTGATCGAGTCATCGAACATAAAGCGGGGCAACTGGGACAAGGTGGGGGTCACTGATGGATCTCTAACCAACCTATACTAAGCAGTTTAGGATAAGCAGGTAAGGTATGAAAGCAGGTAAGAAAAACAGGCTATGCATCAGAGTAGGATCATACATAAAGCAGTAGCAGTTCTAATGCAAGCATGAGAGGGGAAGAAATGGGAGATATTGGAATGCTCAAGGAGGGTTTGCTTGCCTGGAAGCTCTGCTGAAAAGGAAGAAGTGTCGTTGACGTAGTCGATCACAGGGGCATCAGCAGCGGTCTCGGGGTCTACCAGAGAGAAGAGGGGGAAGAAACAGTAAATATAGAGCAAACAGATGCATCACTAAGCATTACATGACAACAGGCAGAGCTAGGGTTGTCCTAACGTAGTACTACACGTTGCAGACGGAGGGGATAAACATCCGAGGATGAATCCCCAGCGTTAGACGAATTCCGGACAGATGAAAGAGAGGGGACGGTTCCATGTTCAGCATGCTCGAGGCATGTGACAGGTGAATGGACCATGCATTCGGATTCATGGGATTTTTCTGAGCAACTTTCATATAGAAAACATTTTCATCGAAGTTACGGTTTAATTACTACAAATTTTCAAAGTTTTAAACATTTTCTGGAATTAATTAAATTAACAGAAAAGAAAATATGACATCAGCATGACGTGCTGATGATGTCAGCACTCAACAGACTTGCTGACCAGGTCAAACTGACCAGTGGGTCCTACATGTCATAGACAGAGGGCTAACAGTGGGTTATTTTAATTAAACGTGGTTAATTAGCAGCTGGGCCCCACATGTCAGTGACTATTTAGTTTAACTATTGATTTTAATTAGAAAAATGTTTTAGCTAAATTAATTATGTGGTGGGGCCCGCACGTCAGCGCCACTGGGATGCCCAGTCAGCATGTTGACTGGGTCAACCCAGTCAACGGGGCTCTCAGGGCCTACGAGGCAGTGACCAGGGGAGTGGCCCCGGCCGGCCATGTCGGCGCTGGCTACCGGAGTTGCTCCGGCGAGCCTCCTGCGGCGGCGCACATCGGGGGAGGGGTCGGGTTTCGCGCACAAGGGGTTTCCGGGGGCGTAGCTAGATGCGTTCGACGCGGCTCGACGTCGCACGCAAGATGGAGGCGATGGCTGGGGCCGGGAACGACCGGAACGCCGCCGGCGACGAGAAGAAGCGGCGCCGGAGTTCGGGCTCGAGCGGGTGCGGCGTTAGAGCGCGCAATGCGGTGAAGCTAACGGGCATACGCCCATGACCAATTGGTCACCGGAGACTCGCCGGCGATGAGCTCCGCGGCGCTGCGTTCGGGCGCGCGTGGGGAAAGCAGCTCGGGGGCGCGCCAAAGTCAACAAGGAGAGCGAGAAGGATGAGGGGCTCACCGAGCGGCACACAGAGGCTAGTGATAGGCTTAGTAGCAGTAGGGGGTCGCCGGAGAGGAGGAAGATGGCGTCGACCGTGGCAGATGGAGGTTGAAGACGGGACGATGGCGACACTGATGGGGCTTCCCCACCTCGTTCCGGTGAGGTAGTCGACGAAGGCATCGATGTCGCGCCTCCTAGACCTGCTGGTGAGGCGCGGGCTGGGCGGTGGCTGCGGCTACGGCACAGCCATGGCGACGGCGGCGCTCGATTGAGGAGGGGAGGGGATCTGTAGAGCAAGGGAGAGCGCGACGAGGGAGAGAGGGGGCAAGTGGGCGAGTGGGGAGGGAGCCCGAGGCGTCGGGGCTGCCCTTAGCCCCTCGCCGGTGAGGTGATAGCGCGGGGCGCCGCGTCGGGTCCGGTGGGAAGGAGCTAGGGGTGGGGGGCCTCGGTCGCATGAACAGAGAGGAGAGGGATGACCGGGAAGCGGGAGCGGGTCGACCTAGCTGGGTCGGCTGGCCGGGTGGGCCGAAGCCCAGGTGAGGCAGGGGCTTTCTCTCTCTCTCCTCTGATTTTCCTTTTCTTTTAGTTTTTTTCTTTTTTATTTTTAGCAGCTTTTGCATTTTCTTTTTAGCCGAAAATGACTTTGCAAAATTATGCCACTGGCCAAAACAATTTCAAATAATTAAAGTGCACTGCCACAAAAAGGTTGGGAGGCTTTTGGAATAGTTGCCAATTTTAGAAATTAAAAAGGGCATTTAATTTATTGCTTAGGTCACTGTTTTAGGTAGTTTAGGCCACTTAAACCCTTTGCAAAAATGTTGGTTCACCACCAATATTAGTTGTGGAATATTTGGCATGTGATGAACATTTTTGTTTTCATGTTTGAGAAATTTTGAATTTCACTTAGCATTTGAATTTGCATTCAAAGGGGAAGTTGAAAGAAACATGAGATAATAATGATCAGGCTTATGTTTAGCAAAAAGGTTAACTTAACCCCAGAGGTCATTGTAGCATCCTTACACCGGGGTGTTACAGATATAAAGGAAATCACTAGGGGGCTTTGTCGTATTCGAACCATAGCTACACCTCTTGATCGGCCTCAGGCCAAACAGGGAAATCACTAGGGGGCTTGGTTGTATTTACACCATAGCTACACCTCTTGATAGGTTTAAAGCCAAAAAGGAAATTATGTGGAATCAAAGAGAGTCTGTTGCAAAAAGCACAACTCAAACATAGGTACCCACTGAGCACAGCTCAAATATTACTTGGGGGCTCCTTGCTTCTCAAAGAACAACGAGCTTGCACCCTTGTAATAGGCTATCAAGCCAGGCTTGGAACCCAGGTGTATTCACCTAAAACCCCGGGTTATCCTGCCTCTTTAAGTAAGCCACTCCGTCCAGGTAAATCTGGTATGACCCATCGAACGTTTGACAAGTCAATCTCATAGGCCCTGAACTTGTCAAAGTTAAAACAATGATTGGTTAAAGATTGAGGTCCATCTTAAAAGGCTTTGAAAAATGGTTTAACTTAGCGGCCTGGCAGCCCATGAAAACCCTCGATTTAGGGCCTGGTAGCCCATGAAAAGCCTTGCATATTTTTTGTATTTGTTGCAAATGTTTTAACCTTTTTGATAAAGGGATTTATGAATATTTTATGATAAACCGGTGTTTATTACAACCCGGCATGACTTTCAACGCTCAGTTGTCAGTACATGATTAGTTGTAAACAAGATGACATGATATAACTATACGATGTGTCTATTAAAGTGGTTGGCATGCCATAAATCACAAACATGCCATCGATGGAAACATGATGGCATGATATAATTCACGGATAGAATGACATAATTTAAATATGATGACTATGTCTTTAGAAAATGGGATGGCATGCCATAATTCAGATACATGCTATCTATGTAAACATCATGGCATGACATAATTCAAATATATGATTTATATACTAAGGAAGTGAGCAGAGGGCAATCACATATATGATGTGTCAACTAAGGAGATGGCATTCAATATTGTGTATATGATGTAAAAACTAAGCATTGCAATACAACATATGCATTATATGAGTAATATAACCCTGCCAAGTTTGAGCGTACACCTCAGGGGGATAATAGGACTAGTCATCTGCCTCTGAATCCTCCTCTAAAGAGCTATCTGTAACCAGCAAGATATCTGCTTCAGCAGGTAGCATTGTCTGCTCTGAAGACCTTGTTTTCACTCCAGATTTCCCCATCACCAATTCAAATGGCTGATGCATAGGAAGAGCAGTTGAATATACAAACATTGTCGACAAAAGCAATGAGAAATATAAAAAAGGACGGCATGATATAATTCATATATATGACGCTTGCCTAAACAACATGGGATTGCATAATTCACATATATAATACCTTGCAACAAGATAACATTGCATAATTCACATATATAATGTCTTGCAACAAGATGGCATTGCATAATTCACATATATGGTAGTTAGACACTAAACAGGTGGCATTCACACAAAGCATGTCTAAACTAAGAAAATGACATAGCAATGCAAGATACCATACGCACGACATGAGCAACATAACCCTGCCAAGTTAGGGCATGCACCTCGGGGGGGGGGGGATATGACTCGTCATCTGTCTCTGAATCCTCCTCCGAGGAGCTATCGGGAACCAGCAAGTCATGTGCTTCGTCAGATAGCATTGTCTGCTCCGAAGACCTTGTTTGCACTCCAGATTTTTCCATGACCGTGCCAAATGGCTGATGCACATGAAGAGTAATTGAATGTACTAAAATTGTTGACAAATTTAACACGTAATAAAAAAATGATGGCATGATATAATTCACATATAAGATGACTGGCTAACCAGGGTGGCATTGGAAAATTCACATATATGATGCCTGGCTAGACAAAATGGCATTGCATGATTCACATATACGATAAAGAAACTAAACATATGGCATTGACACAAAGCATGTCGAAACTAAGAAGATTACATCTTTAATGTATACAGTAAGTAATGCAAGGCACCATATGCATGATATTACCAACATCAGCATGCCAAGTTAGAGCGAAGACCTCATGGGGTAAATAGGAGTGGTCTTCTCCTTCTGAATCCCCCTCACAACAGTTATCTTCCTCTTGATTACGATCTGAACTGGGTGGAGGGGGGCTGCCTTTGCGCCCACGATGGAACGACGTCTGCATGAAATTTTATTGCCACACAAGGCTCGTCTCTTTTGCTCTACATGTTCAGTTCCATTGTGTACAATAACTGGCATGCATAGGAATAAAACGTAGTGAGATTATGTAAGGAGTGCATGCACAAATCCAGAGTGATGGTAGCAAACTGTGGATAGACCCAAAACCAATGATAGCAGGCAGATAATAGCTTTAGTTAAAAATATAGATAATGGCTCCATTAATGTTTGTTTGCCCCCAACATGAAACTCATAGTAGAAACCGGAGATTAACCAGATAGTAGATAGATAGTACTGATTGCGGCCCCAATATGTACACCACAACCATTTAAAAACTCAAGTTTCAGCATTAGTTTGGACCTGACTCGGAGTCTAATAGGTGAACACGACGATAATGTAGCATGTCATCATATTAAGAGATGCATAACGTAAGCAGACACGGAAGAGTGCGACCTCTCTTGCGGACCTGTGTAGTCCTCAAGGTCATCTGCTTAGTTGATGATGGTAATGCAGTAGCCGTGGCTGCCGGCGGCGGGGAAGAAGATCTGAGGCGGCGAAAGACAATTTGGAGAGCGGATCCCTGCTGTGGTGAACCCTTCCGTCGTTGGAGCAGCTGAGCTAGGGTGGAAAACAGCGCCGCAGGAGCAGGAAAAACCACACAAGGTTTTCTTTGACACATATCTGTAACAGAAGTAATTGAGTAAGGGCTTGTTTGAATTTAAGGATTCTAACAATGCAGGGATAGGAAATAGACAGGAATAGGATAGGAATGCACGTGCAAAATAGAGAATTTAAAAACACAGGATTTCTGCCAATCTGGGTGTTTGATTCACAACAATTGGAAGATCACAGGATGCAAAAAAGCATGGTGAGATTAAGTCAAACCACAAGAAAATGTACGGTTATAATGCTATTATTCTACTATCTCTTAGTATTGTGCTTGATGAATAGGAATATGAAAAGGAGGAGAAGTGGAAATTAGAATTCCTACAGTTTTTCTTTCAAGGAGACACTAAAGGAACAAATCCTACAGTTTTCTTGCTCCATTCCTTTGCACCAAATTCATGAAAAGTAGTAGGCAGGCTTGAGCAAGGAAAATCCTACACTAAAAAAATGTTTTTTGTGCTACTTCTATTACTTTGGACCCAGGCCACAGCCTTACTAGTTCAACTCCCAGGCCCATCGACAAATGCAGAGCTCAAACGCACAAAGATAAATAATGATGGCGTTCAAGAGAGTCCATCACGGATAGCTAAGTTGCCTGGTACCTCACTGCTTGTCATATAGTAGGATAAAATAATCGTATTTCCCGTTACTACGAGTGCTCAGTGGACAACATATATAACATGTAGAGTAAAAAAGAGATGCAAAAAGTGTACAACCTCTTTGGCGAAGCCATGTCGATCTCAGCGTGATTCGGTTGGCCGGTGAGGATGCTCTGGCTGACTTGGCTGTCGGAGGAGGAGAAGAAGATCTTAGGCGTCTGGAGATGGAGCCCGAGGTACTACTCCGCTGTGATGGAGGGTTTTGTCGTTGGAGCAGCTCCGGTGAGTTGTACGACGCTGAGGCTGAAGCAGGACAAGAGAGACAACGAACAACGTTAACCTGAGTGGAATTCTAGTAGCATCTCCAATACATGACATAAAATACATAACCACAAAGTGCTAGATGTAAAATACATCAGCCGCTCATCTCTGAACTTAACTGTCGAAACTAAATTTAACTGTCGAAACTGAACTTAACTGTTGAAACTGAACTTAAATGTCGAAACTGAATTTTGCTGTCGAAATTGAATTTTGCTGTCGGAACTGAACGCACTAGCAAGGTGAGGCTACACGTCGGTCAACTGACTTTTTCATCTCTGGTCAGTCAATTTTGCAGCCGTTGGATACGAAATCAAGGGTCTACAGTTCATCTTCAACCTCCACCCCCCCTGAGCCGGCCAAACAGCTGCCCCCCCCCCCCCCAGGCCGGCGGTGCGGCGCCCCGCCTGCCCTGAAAACACTCCCCACCGCCGGTCCGCCACCGCCCCGGCCATCCCTCTAGGCCCCCCGTGCCGAGCTTTTTCTCCGGCGATCCCCACGCCACCGCCCCGCTAATGCCCCGCCACCGCCGGCGACCACCGCCCCCATCCTGAACCCTAAGATAGATAGTGGGGTACCTCTTTGGCGAGCACCCCTCCCCACTGCGGCTGGTTCTTCCTTCACCCCATCGGTATTGGAGTGAAGTGTGGCTAAATCGGAGCAGCATCGCAAGCAAGAGCAAGAGCGAGAGCAGCAACGCGAGCAAGAGCAATAGCAAGAGCAGACCAGGCAGGGGACCGAGAGCAAGAGCAGAGCAGCAACGCGAGCGAGAGCTAAAGCAGCAGCAGGTCCTACTGATGTGGACGTCACCGCCGAGGGAGCGACACCGTGGAGGAAGTGGCTGGCGACGCCACCGTGGATGGAGCCACGCCGTGTCGGCTCGGGACCGAGCGCCGGGAGCACCATGAGATCGAATCAAGAAGAAAATGCGGCGATTAGTGTACAACATCTTTGGTGGCGCCGATTAGGCCGCAGCTTCATCCGAGGAAACGGTGATGATGATGCTCTTCTGGTGGTGCAGGTGAAGACGGCGGTGTGGGAATGGAGGTGGCGTGAAAGATGAGGGGAACATCGGGGCAGCTCCTTGGAGGTGGAGGACAGGGTGGCTGAACCATCGGGATGATGAGATCGACGACGGATCCTCATCTGGTATGGTGGATGAGGGATGTTGAGGTGTTGCTGTGGAAGACGTCGTCGGGGAAGAGGCTCCGGCTGGGTGGCGGACGGAGTAGGGTGTGGGGTTTCGTCGCGGGTTTTCGCGGCCTCATTGTACGAATGGGTGGGCGGATGGGATGGAAGTGGGGAACCATGGCTTAGAGACGCGCTTGTCTGAAATGTGGGGTAAGTTACGAAAGTACCCCCACCGATTTGAGGCAGTTCATTCGGTTCAGGGGTACCACGGGCATTTCACATGTCGGGATTTCATAGGAGGTGGGAGTTTTCACGCGCGCTGTAATTTCGGAATAGCAAGTGTAAGTGCATCTAGTGCCCCTTAGTGATATTGGTGTATTGAAGACTTATAGGTTAAGGGACTAACGCGTTTGTGAGTGTACACAGGTCTATAAGTCTATGAGGAGTTTGACATTTACAGGAAAAGTCGACCCCTAAAAATGAATATCTTCGACTGAAGATTTTGGTATTTCTGAAGACTTTCATGAAGACTTTGAAAGTGAAGAAATTGGTGTGTCCGTGAAGACTTGATATTCATGCGAGGAATATGAAGCTTGAAGACTTCCATTTTCATAGTTTTGTTTCTCTCTTTCTTGAGTCATAGGAAACACCGTACTATTAAAGGGGGTCGAGGAAATACTAAGGAAAAATTTCCATGTGATGCTCAACTAAAAATCCTACACCTACCAATCCCTTTGAGTGAAGCCATTGGAAATCTCATACAGTTCAGTCAATTTCTTCAGTGACAGAGACGAAGTTCTTCTGGTCTCTGAGGAATTTGTCCTGAGTGAGGAGTTAGGAATTCGCCAGTGCGGATTGCCTACACAGAGAGGAACATGATAGCCCTGAGGATTTTGCTACTCAAAATTCCGACCGTTGTTGTGCTATGCGCCAGCTGTCCCAAAATATCTATCCACCTAACGGTCATATCATTGAAGGGCATTTATGTCTTATCATGTTGGGCTGCTCCCTAGGCTATAAATAGCCACCCCCTACAACCACTAGCTGGTTGGCTGCTCCGAGAGAAACTGACACTTGTCATTTCAGAGCAACCCATCCTCTGAGGACTTTGAGCGAAAATCATCAAGTGAGAAAAAACCAAAAACCCAAAACTCAAACACCTACAAACCCCAAGTGATTGAGCATCACTAAAGAGATTGATCCTGCGTGGATTCGACGCTTGTTACCTTTGAAGACTGTGCTTCTTCCAGACGGTTAGGCGTCATGGTCTAGAGCATCCAAGAGGAATTGTGGATCGCCGAGTGACCGAGTTTGTGAAGGTTTGGAAGTCGCCTGAACACTTACCACGAGTGATTAGATGAGGTCTGTGTGACCTTAGTTCAAGGAGAATACGGTGAGGACTGGGTGTCCTGAGCTGTGTGTTCAGGACTGGGTGTCCGGGACTGTGTGTCCTCGAGTTTAAATACTCAGCCGCTCCAACCAGACGTACAACTGAGACAGCAGTTGGAACTGGTCTACCAAATCATTGTCTTCACCAAGCTTACTGGTTCTATTTCCTCAACTCTTTCATTTCCTCATAACTGTGTTGTGTTTTTGTTCATATCTGTGTTTGAAGACTTTGACTGAAGACTTTCTCAATTTCCTCAGTTTAATTTCTTCAGTCTGTTTTTCTTCATCCTGTGTTTTCCTGTGATTACGTTTCCTGTACTCTGTGCCTATCTTCATTTCATCATGATGACTATGCTTGTATTCTGTTATGTTTACTTTTGAGTACTTATTCCGCTGCTAGTAGTTCTTCGCCAAGGAATTTCCTCACTGGCAAATTCCTCAGTGAAGAATTTCATAAAAATCGCCTATTCACCTCCCTCTAGTCGATATAACGCACTTTCAATTGGTATCAGAGCAAGGTACTCCCTTGTTCTGTGTGATTTTGGTTTAACCGCCTGGAGTTTTAGTTATGTCGACCGCAGGTATGATCAAGGTCTCTGCTGGGTGTCCTACCTTCGATGGGACGGACTACCTCTACTGGAAGAATAAGATGCGAATGCATCTTGAAGCAATTGATAACGATCTCTGGTATGTTGTGGAAAATGGTGTTCCCTCAGTCACACCTTCTCTAAATGCTACTGATGTGAAGAGATTCAAGCAACTCGACTCTCAAGCGAAGAATATCATATGTGGCCATCTGAGCAAAGGACAGTATGGCAGAGTGAGTGCTTTGGAGACAGCAAAGCTTATCTGGGACAGGTTGTCCAATGTGAATGAAGGAGTCTCAACTCAGCGTGACTCTCAAGTTGATGTTCTTCGCAATATCTTCAACCGCTTCAAAAGACTCGACAATGAAAATGTTCAACAAACCTTCGATCGCCTCACTGACATCTCAAATGAGCTTCAAGCACTTGGTGCCACGGACATCACCGATCATGAGGTGGTGAAGAAATTGCTGAGATCGCTTGATTCCTCATTTGACACTCTGGCATTGATGATACAAGAACGTGCTGATTACAAGTCACTTGATCCCGCTGATATTCTCGAGAGGCTAAATACTCATGAGTTCCAACTTGCTGAAAAGAGAGATCTCTATGGTTCAAGCTATGGCAGATCACGTGCACTAAAGGCCAAGGCAGTATCTGAGTCCGATGATGAAGCCTATGATAGCAGCCTTGGTGATCCTGAAGAACTGAGTCATGATCTGGCTCTGCTCGTGAAGAAGTTCCAAAAGTTCTCAAGACGTGGTCGCCTTGGAAGACCCTCAAGGAGCAATGATTCCTCATCAAGTGACTACAAGAGGAGGCTCTGCCACAAATGCAAGAAGCCTGGTCATTACATTCAAGACTGTCCTCAATGGGAAAAGGAATCAAATAAGAAGAAATACAAGGATTACAGTTCTGATGATGCGAAGAAAAATAAGAAATCATCAAAATCTTCATCATCAAAATCCTCAAAGCCTTCATATCACAAGAAGAGCAGCTCCAAGAAGGCCAGGGCATTCATTGGCAAGGAAATGGACTCTGAGGCTGAATCTGAAGAAAATGAGGAAGAGGAGTCATCTGAGGAGTCCGAATCCGGAGTGGCGAGCCTAGATCTCACTACTGCATTCGTCAGCAAGTCTATCTTCAACACTGAAGAAAATAACCTCACCAACAAAGCTGATGAAGGGGATGGTGACTACGCTCCCACCTACTGCTTCATGGCAAAGGGTGCCAAGGTACTCAAATATACCTTATCTGAATCAAGTGAGAATGAATCTGATGAAAATCTTAAGCCCAACTATTCTAAACTTGCTAAGATTGCTGTAAAACAACAAAGGGCTTTAGAAAAGGTTCAAAACATGCTAGACAAAAGTGATGATATGTTGGGTGAAGAAATGGATCGCACTAAAGCCTTGACTAAAATTCTTCAGAGATTTCAGACTAGGTTTGAAAATCTTCAAAGTCATCATAACACTCTCTTATCCGATCATGAGAAGCTTTCTTAGGAATTTCTTCAAAGAAAGCAAGATCTTGAAAAGCTAAGAGTGAGTTATGAAGATCTTCAGAAGGAGCGCGATTCATTACTTGCTCAACAAATCAGCGCATCTCAGGAAGAATTTGTTCCTCCATGCTTGAAGTGCATTGAACGTGAATCTACTAATTCTTCACCTGAATGTTCAAATGCTACTAATGTTTCAAATTCTTCACATGCCTCTGCTATCACTAATTCCTCATCTGAGGACATTGCTAGTATCACTGACGATGCAAGGCTGAAGGAATTGTACACGACATGCATGTACAAAAGCCTCAAAGGGCATCAGGCTCTTTGTGATGTGCTTAAAAAGCAAATCCTCAACAGGAACCCTAGGAAAGAGGGTATCGCCTTTGAGAGGAAACTCAATGCTGATGGTACATATTGGAAGCCTGAGCAGTACCCCAAAACTACATGGGTTGCTGCAAAGGGACCTCCAATTGATCCATCTAACTTATCTGGATTTGCATGTGAATCTCCTCATTCTGATGATGAGTCAATTGACTCCAACTATAAGCTATTCAAAAATCAGAATGGTGAAGTATTTGCTAGATATGTTGGCACTAACTGCAGGAACGGCTCCCCTATGAAGAAAATCTGGGTTCCCAAAAGATGCCTTGAAAATCTTCAGGTGAATGTCATCATGACGCTACCTGTGAAGAATAGGAACCCTAGATCAAATTCTTCATATGGACCAAATTCCTCATATGGATCAAAGTCCTCATATGAACATCATCGTGCTAACCCGTGTGTTTCGCAAGGAAGATCTAAGGATTATGGATATGTGCATTGTTCTTCAAATCATTATGTCCATAAGTCCTCGAAGAATTTCTCTGCATACTCTTATGCTTAATCTAACCCATCTTATGTGAGACGAATGGACTGGCTTCTATGCCATCCTTTTCATATGGAGCTCGCAGAATGATGAACTCTTTGCCACCCCTTCAGATGTGGGTGGTGAAGAAAAAGAACTAATCTCTTCTGCAGGGTCAGGTCTCCAGACACACGTAATCGTCTGAAGAATTTGCTAGAGACCTGAGCATGCTTTGTGATCTTGATATGGTTGTTGTCTTTGGCAAGTACCGTTGTGTTGTGGTTATGGAAGCTGACAATTCCAAAGTCTTTGAAGGCTTTAGGAGAGGAGACCTGTATATTGTTGATTTCTCTACAGGACCACAACCAGCCGTGTGCTTACTTGCAAAAGCTTCAGAGGGCTGGCTCTGGCATCGACGACTTGGTCATGCAGGCATGAGGAATTTGCACACGCTTGCGAAGAAGAAGCATGTCATTGGCATCGAGAATGTCAAATTCCTCAAGGATCACCTATGCGGAGCCTGTGAAGCTGGGATGATGACGAAGGCCAGGCATCCAGCAAAGACTATCATGACCACCACTCGCCCGTTTGAATTGCTTCACATGGATCTCTTTGGTCCTAATCATTATTCTGCTATTTCAAATGAAGCATCTCAATATGGCTTTGTTATTGTTGATGATTATTCTCGCTATACATGGGTACACCTTGTTACTTACAAACATGAAGTGCAGGAAGTCTTCAAACGATTTTCCTCGAGGGCTTCAACCAACTTTGGTGTGAAGATCAAGCACATCAGAAGTGACAATGGCACTGAGTTCAAGAATTCTGGTCTCGATGACTATCTTGATGAACTTGGTATTACCCATGAGTTATCTGCTCCCTACACTCCTCAGCAAAATGGCGTCGTGGAGCGCAAGAATAGGACTCTTGCTGAGATGGCTCGCACTATGCTTGATGAATACAAAACGCCTCATCATTTCTGGACTGAGGCAATTGATACTGCGTGCCACATCATCAACAGAGTATATCTTCACAAATTCTTCAAAAAGACTGTCTATGAACTCCTCACTGATAAGAAACCCAATGTAAGTTATTTCAAAGTCTTCGGTGCTAAATGTTGGATTAGAGATCCTCATCACAACTCAAAATTTGCACCGAAAGCGCATGAAGGTTTTATGCTTGGTTACGGAAAGGACTCGCACACCTACAGAGTCTTCAACAACGTTCTTCACAAAGTTGTTGAAACTGTAGATGTGCGGTTCGATGAAACTAATGGCTCGCAAAGAGAGCACCTACCTACTGTGATAGATGAACTAGCACCTGAGGAAACTATCAAGTTCAAGGCTATTGAGGATGTCATTCCTACTGAAGAATCTGCTAAAGAATTCATTCCAGAACATGAAGAACGTCGAGCTAATGCACGTGAAGAAAATGCTGAAGAAAATGGTGCTGAAGAAAACGCTGATCAAACTCTTGAACGACAACTAGCTCATCCTCGCATTGCAAAAGAAGTGCAAGTTGAAAAGGTCATCAATGACATCAAAGCGCCAGGTCCTCTCACACGCTCAAAAGCTTCACATTTGTCTAACTTTTGTGGGCAGTATGCTTTTGTCTCTATTACAGAGCCCACTAAGGTAGATGAAGCATTTCTGGAGCCTGAGTGGATTTAGGCCATGCAAGAAGAATTACATCAGTTCGAGCTCAACAATGTCTGGGAACTGGTCAAACGTCCAGATCCTCGCAAGCACAATATCATCGGCACAAAGTGGATCTACCGCAACAAGCAAGATGAAAATGGCCTTCTGGTGAGGAATAAGGCATGGCTTGTAGCTCAAGGCTACACACAGGTTGAAGGAATTGATTTCGGTGAAACTTTTGCACCTGTTGCTAGACTTGAGGCTATTCGCATATTACTTGCTTATGCTAACCATCATGATATCACTTTATGTCAAATGGATGTGAAAAGTGCATTCCTCAATGGTAAGCTTGAGGAAGAAGTATATGTTGCTCAACCCCCAGGTTTTGAAGATCCAAAGAATCCTGACAAAGTCTTCAGACTCAACAAGGCCCTCTATGGCCTCAAGCAGGCCCCACGGGCTTGGTATGATACCTTGAAGGAACTCCTCAGGAAGAAAGGCTTCAAACCCGGTTCACTCGACCCTACTCTTTTCACTAAATCTTATGATGGTGAATTGTTTGTGTGCCAAATATATGTTGATGATATTATCTTTGGCTGTACTGACCAACGTTATAGTGATGAATTTGCCTATATGATGAGTGAAGAATATCAAATGTCTAGGATGGGAGTGTTGAAATTCTTCTTAGGTCTTCAAATTCGCCAACAACACAATGGCATATTCATATCTCAGGACAAATACCTCAAGGATGTACTGAGGAAATTCGGCATGCAAAATTGCAAAGGCGTCAAAATTCCTATGCCCACAAATGGCCATCTGTGCACTGATGAAAATGGTATTGACTTCGATCATAAGGTATACCGCTCCATGATAGGTTCCTTATTGTACTTATGTGCATCTAGGCCAGATATAATGCTTAGTGTTTGCATGTGTGCCCGATTTCAAGCTACACCGAAGGAATCGCACCATAAGGCTGTGAAGCATATTCTTTGATATCTAGCTCACACACCAACACTTGGATTATGGTACATCAAGGGCTCGGCTTTTGATCTTGTTGGATATTCTGACTCTGACTATGCTGGTGATCGTGTGGATCGCAAGTCAACATCTGGTACATGTCATTTCCTGGGACGATCTTTGGTCTTTTGGTCCTCGAAGAAACAGAACTGCGTATCACTATCTACTGCTGAAGCTGAGTACATTGCCGCTGGTTCTTGCTGTGCCCAATTGCTATGGATGAAGCAAACTCTCAAGGACTACGGCGTCAACATGAAGAATGTGCCTCTCTTCTGTGACAATGAGAGTGCCATCAAGATTGCTCACAACCCAGTTCAGCACTCGAAGACAAAGCACATTCAGATTTGTCATCATTTTCTTCATGATCATGTGTTGAAGGGCGACATTTCTATTGAGCATGTGAAGACTGAAGAACAGCTAGCCGATATCTTCACAAAGCCCTTGGATGAGAAGAGATTTAGCAAGTTGCGGTGTGAGCTAAATATCCTAGAATCTTCGAATGTTCTTTGAAAAGGACACTCGTCCTAACCTTATGCAAAATTGATGACTTAGATGTGCAACACATGAAGAAACAGTTTTCTTCAATCAATGGAGAATAACACTCTTAGTGTGAAGAAATTAATGAAGAATCAGATTCTCAGAACCCTACGATAATTGTATGCGGTGTCTGAAATCATCATTCTTATACGATGGGTCACGCCACCACCGAAAGTTGAAATTCCTCAAATTATTCATATTCTTCAACTTTGCATAGTCTTCACTGGTTCCGTCGTTTTTCTTTATTGGCTATTTAGCTATATATATATATGAGTTTATGTCCTCTACAGCATTCACTTATGGCTATTTCTTCAAGTTGGTCTTCTGCTAAGTAAATGTGATCGGACCCTTCCCCTCTATGCTATACTCAACCCAATCTGTTCACAAATTCTTCATGTCCGTTCTATTTGAAACTCGTTCAAAATCTTCACTGTGTCCTTGTCAGCTGAGGAAATTGCGAACGGCACTTTAAAACCTATCTTATCTAAATTTTCGGCTTTGCCGCTCAAACCGTTCTGGATCCCACGATACACTTATCCACTCACCCACGATCTAACACGATCTCCACCTCTCACTACGTGGGTGACACATGCCATGCGAATGAGAAGGGTCAGGGGCACGTTCGTCCAATTTCTTCGGGCGAGCAGTTTTTCACCGTGGCTATAAATACCCCTCCTTCCCTTCCTAACTTCTTTTACTCCGCTTGACCTCTCTGTCCAGCTCGAGCTTCTCAAACCCTAGCGCCGCTGCTACTTCATCGCCGCCGGTGAGGAAGAGCTTCACTGCCTCAACCTCGTCGCCGACGTACTCGCACCGATCATGGAAATCTTCACTCCGCCACCGCCGTAGCCGTCTTCCTCCGCCAAGTTAGGGCGTGGAAGATCTGCACAGACGAACTTCACATCTCCTCACTCTAGTTCGTCGTGTTCTTCGTCCAGAGTAATTAAAAGTTACTTTTACTGCCCTCGTTGATTCGAATGATTATCTACAAAATCTTCAAAAGTGTTTTTCTTCATATCTTCACATACTGAACACCTCACAAGTCATCTGTTCTTGATTCGTTTCTCTAAGCATCATTTTTCTTCAAGATTCCTCAATTGTGTGGATCTTCGATCTATACAACTCTGGAACCTAAGACAAATAACGCTTAGTGAAAATCTTCAAGACTCATTTGGTCAAATTCCTCAAACTTGTTCTTTTGAAAAACCTTCTGAGAACGCATATGACCTCTCCAAATTCCTCGCAACTATACTCTGTTCACAGGTACACATGTCAGCTGCTGAATCACTAGGTTCTCATCAACTTAACTCACTTGCAACATTCCTCGAAGAAAAGTTGCATACTTCTTCAGAGAATTCGATTGTTCAAATTCCTCAACTGAAGAAAATGGCTGATGGTAAAAGGCCATAGAAGGGAGGAAAGAGGCCTAAGGTAAATACAGCATTTGAAATCCCTGATGACATATATGCTGGGTACTGCACACCTACTGAGGAAACCAAGAATGAGCACAAAGTGCGCAAACAGAGGATAGAGAGGAGATGGGCAAGAGAATGGAGGGAGTACGGATATGTCACTCCTACGTACATGAAGAAATTCGCACTCAATCCTCCATGCCCAATAGCTCCATTGGCACCTGGCCAAATAGCAAATCCCACCAGCCTCAAGCACAGTGAGGACTATCCTGATGAATGGGCCAAGCGCCAAACCAAGATGGCTAAGCAAGCCAGAGAAGCAGTGAGGAATTTCAATGAAGACTCTGCCGCTGCTACTGCCTCTGCTGAGGCCTCTGCTGTCAAGCCAAAGAAGGCTATGTCTAAGAAGCCTGCATGCAGGCCAAGTTCCTCAGCAATGCCCTCATAGCCAGAATCATCAAAGCCCTCACGGGCAATTCCTCATGCTGCTCCTGTTCCTCCAAAGTCCTCAGCTCCTTCCCCAAAGCCTTCAGCTGTTCCGACCAAATCCTCAGCACCTATGCATCTCGCCTCATGCCAAAGGACTGCCGGCATCTCCATTGCCTCAAGTGTCTCAGCTAGTTCCTCAGCTGCACCAAGTTCCTCAGCTGGCCCCTCACTGCTGAAGACAAAGGCCACTGCTAGACGAAGTCCTCGCCCAAGTCCTCAAAAGAAGCAAGTCGCTTTCCAAGTGCCGTCTGATGAAGACGAAGCTGATGATGATGAACTTGCAGAAATCATCAGAGACAGGCAAGTCAGGGCCGCTAGAGCCAAGGGATCAGAGGTGCCACTACTTTTGGATCCCAAGCTGATCCTCGACTACATTGATGATTGGCACAAAGACCCCAACACTCCCTTGCCTGACTTCAAGCTGACTCCTGGCCAGAGTCACATGCTAACCCACTTCATTCAAGAAGAAAAGTGGAAATTTGAGAAGGCCAGGCAGATCAAGAAAGCGTAGTACAAGAAAGAGCGCTATCTGAAGAAAAACGTTGTCTCTATGACAACTGAAGAACTTGTCACTATTCAGACTGAGATTGAGAAACTCAGTGATGACTTTGACGCATATCACTCTGATTGGCTTGGAGCCAAGGTTCGTTTTGTGAAACTTGTGAATAACTTTACTTCCAATGTTGCAGCCCCAACGCAACAGGAAATTCCTCAGGCTGAAGCATCTGCTCAGCCTACTGAAGAAAATGCCAGCACCATTGATGACAATCAGGCTGCTGAAGATAATGTGAGTTCCAGGGCTGATGACTGCATTCCAGCCGCTAAAGAAATTGCCAGGGCACCCACTAGTGGTGTGCCTGAAGAAACTGAAGAACTCAGGGCAACTGCATCAGTTGTGCCTGAAGAAAATCAACCAGATTCCTCAGCTGCTCCTGCACCAACTTCAACTCCAATCCTTCCATCTACATCAGATGTGAAGAATACCAAGGCTGCAGAGCGTGCTGCAGTGAAGAAAAGGAAAGCATCAGCAGCTTCAGATTCTTCAGCTCCGAAGAAACTGAAGCCTATGACAAGTTCGTTTGCAAATCCTATTGATGTTGTTCCCGTCTCAACCAGGCCATCAAAGGACCTTTTCCTTTTGATGAAGAACATGTGATACCTAGCGGATCTAATGAAGAAACTCCTTCTGCTGCTTTGTCTGAACCGTTAGATGAAGAAATTGAAGTGGATGCGATCCCTTCAACACCTATCATCTCCTTGCCTATGCCTCAGTTCATAGCTGAAGAGGCTGGCGTTGAAGAAATGGAAGATGAAGATGTGGACATTGGCTGCTCCACTCCCGTAATCAGTGATGAATTCTGGGAAAGTCAGCATCCGAACTCTCCAATGTTCACTCCTCTACAGCAAATTCCTTAATCCCCCACACAAACTGTTCACATGGGCTCTAAAGAAACTCATCCCACTGCATCTGTCCATGAGGAAATTCCAGCCACTAGCGCTGAAGAAACTGCTGCTGCTGAACAACCAACAACGCAGACTGCCACTGAGGAGGAACCAGAAATTCCTCATCCTGAAGAACATGCGATTGAGATTCCTGAGGTCGTGATGCAATTCACTGACACTCTTCTGCCTAAGCCAAAGGATCCTTTCTCATGCAAGCAAAAGTTCAATGCTGATGATTACTTCGGCGAGCATGTATTCTTCGAAGATTACAAACCATATGACTCTGCTCGCATTAGGAAGAGGCGTTTCTGGACTGCCAGTCAAGCAAATTTCTATTCCTCGGTGCTGTTCAACAAGGAGAAAATCTTCTACCATGAGCATATCCCTCACGTGGATATGGAATCTCTGTCGTGCTTCGCACCAGTCCTCAGTGTTCTTCATGACGCTGGACTGCTCAACTTTTGCTCTGACATCTGCGATTGGAATGAAGAACTGATTCTTTAATTCTATGCAACGCTGCACATCACCAGAGATGCTGAAGATGTGAATTCATGTGTGCTGGACTGGATGTCTGAAAACACTCACTACACTGCACCAGCCTCTAAATTGCTTCGTGCTCTACCACTCAGTCCTCCCCTTGAAGAAGCTCGCTGCATCCACAGTGAACCTGAGCTCACACATCATTACATGAAGGTGCTGATGAAACCTTTTAAGCCAGGTCAAGCACCAAGAACCAAATTCCTCATGAAGGAATTGTTATACGTGCCCAGAACTGTCTATCGTATTCTTACGAGGACAATCAGTCCCATCAAAGGCCATGACTCATCTGATGAGGAAATTGTTGGCATGATGAAGAATCTGGTATTCGACATCGTTCATGGCATTCCAATCAATTATCATGATTTCTTCATCAGGACTATGGCCAATGTTGCACTGTCTCCGTTTGAGCTGAAGCCTTATGCACCTTGGATTATGAGATTCCTCAGGACAAGGTCTTCACTCAACTACAAAGCTGATTTCCAGAATCACCTCAGCTACTTGCCCCCAATTGAAGTCCTCAAGAAGACATATTCCTCAGTTGATGGGAAGGGCTAGGAACCAGGTGTAATAGATGAAGGCATTCGTCCATTGGATGGTCAGTTTCGCAAAGCTGCATCTTATTCCACCAATGATGACTCTGCCACACATGAATCTGCCAATGCACCTAAGTCCACTCCTCAAGCCACTACTCCGTGCGTGATGACTGACCGTGAACTTCTGCTTAGTCTTCACTAGAAGGTGGATCGAAATTACAAATGGGTTAAGCGTCAGTTTGGTTCACTTCTTCACAACATGACTGCCACACACAATGAAGTGAAGGAAAACCACTACTACCTCCATCAAGTCTTCGGTCGCACCTGGGCAATCCTGTCACATCTGTATGGTGAAGAAGATCTGAAGAACATGGGTCTCAAAGAAGATTTTGACTGGTCTGCACCTCCACCGAAGAAATTCAAGAAGGTCCAGGTTCCTTCTCTAGTGGCCAGCTCATTTTCTTCATCGCGCGACACTAATGAACATGAAGATTTGGACGACACTGCGGCAGGCCCTACATCAACGAACGACCCCAACAACACTGGCGCTCCTTCATCAACATGATTATCTTCAGGGGCGTTAGTCCTTATTTTCGATCATTTTGGTCATTCGAGGACAAAGGGGGAGAAATATGAGTTAGTCTTCAAGCGGGTCCACTATATGGGCGTTTTTTATTTGCTAAGTTACAACTCTCGTTCTTCTGAAACTTTATTGGATCGAGTTGTAATCTTAAACCCGATGGTGCTCTGAAAATTTTGATGCACTGTGCTCTGATACTTTTGATGCACTATTCTGCATGCTTATTCCTCGTTAATATTATTGCACGCATGCTGAATTTCATCAGGCATGATATTTCATCATGCATTTCAAATTCTTCATATTATATGTTAAATGTGTGTATGAATTATAAGATATAGGGGGAGATCTCCATGATTCAACTCTTCAAGTGTGCATTGCTTCAAAGGCAAATTCCTCACTATGCACATCTTCAGGGGGAGTTCTTCTATATATCTTGCAATCAAATTCCTCAATATCAGTAGTTACACTTCATATGTTTATCCCCGTTGAAAACTTAACTTGCATTGTCATCAATCACCAAAAAGGGGGAGATTGTAAGTGCATCTAGTGCCCCTTAGTGATTTTGGTGTATTGAAGACTTATAGGTTTAGGGACTAATGCGTTTGTGAGTGTACACAGGTCTATAAGTCTATGAGGAGTTTGACATTTACAGGAAAAGTCGACCCCTAAAAATGAATATCTTCGACTGAAGATTTTGGTATTTCTGAAGACTTTCATGAAGACTTTGAAAGTGAGGAAATCGGTGTGTCCATGAAGACTTGATATTCATGCGAGGAATATGACGCTCGAAGACTTTCATTTTCATAGTTTTGTTTCTCTCTTTTGTGAGTCATAGGAAACACTGTACTGTTAAAGGGGGTCGAGGAAATACTAAGGAAAAATTTCCATGTGATGCTCAACTAAAAATCCTACACCTACCAATCCCTTTGAGTGAAGCCATTGGAAATCTCATATAGTTCAGTCAATTTCTTCAGTGACAGAGACGAAGTTCTTCTGGTCTCTGAGGAATTTGTCCTGATTGAGGAGTTAGGAATTCGCCAGTGCGGATTGCCTACACAGTGAGGAACATGATAGCCCTAAGGATTTTGCTACTCAAAATTCCGACCGTTGCTGTGCTATGCGCCAGCTGTCCCAAAATATCTATCCACCTAACGGTCATATCATTAAAGGGCATTTATGTCTTATCATGTTGGGCTGCTCCCTAGGCTATAAATAGCCGCCCCCTACAACCACTAGCTGGTTGGCTGCTCCGAGAGAAACTGACACTTTTCATTTGAGAGCAACCCATCCTCTGAGGACTTACCATGAGTGATTGGACGAGGTCTGTGTGACCTTAGTTCAAGGAGAATACGGTGAGGACTGGGTGTCCTGAGCTGTGTGTTCAGGACTAGGTGTCCGGGACTGTGTGTCCTCGAGTTTAAATACTCAGCCGCTTCAACCAGACGTACAACTGAGACAACAGTTGGAACTGGTGTACCAAATCATTGTCTTCACCAAGCTTACTGGTTCTATTTCCTCAACTCTTTCATTTCCTCATAACTGTGTTGTGTTTTTGTTCATATATGTGTTTGAAGACTTTGACTAAAGACTTTCACAATTTCCTCAGTTTAATTTCTTTAGTCTGTTTGTCTTCATCCTGTGTTATCCTGTGATTATGTTTCCTGTACTCTGTGCCTGTCTTCATTTCATCATGATGACTATGCTTGTATTCTGTTATGTTTACTTTTGAGTACTTATTCCGCTGCTAGTAGTTCTTTGCTAAGGAATTTCCTCACTGGCAAATTCCTCAGTGAAGAATTTCATAAAAATCGCCTATTCACCCCCCTCTAGTCGATATAACGCACTTTCAGCAAGGCGCAGGTTGAGATGGAGGGAGTTGTCGAAGCACAATGAGACAAAGATATATCTGAAATATTTCGGGCTAACAAGGCACGGGTTGAAGAGGTGGGAGTTTCGCAGCATGATAGACAGAGACGCTAGCTTGAATTTTCGGCATAACAAGGTGCGGCTTGAAATTTCGGAAGAACAAGCTTAACGTGTACCCAAAAGAAGACAATTTGCACCTCAACACGCACAACACACACAAACACCATTTAGACTAGAGTAAGGTACACATGCATTGCATGCATGAGATTTGGCAACCAAATTATGAACAAATACCACATTATAGCATGCAAGCTTTGAGTCATATATGCATGATGTAGATGCTCGTTTAATTCTTATAGTTCATTTCATTCAAAATCATCTAGTTTTTATAAGAAAGCTAATCTATTTTAAGATTCATGGAATTGTGCGTCGTAAGACATAAAGTAAAAACAAATAATGGCAAATCATGTAGAAAAACATTTGGGCAATTCTGATATGGAAGATTCTAGAACAAATAAGAAGTGCTTGTGTTTTGCTGTTTGTGCATTATGCTTAAGTTCAACCATGGAGTCTTCTAGATTATACATGTGGCGAAATCTGGTGGAATCTAGATGATATCCAACGGCCAGTAGTGCTCAAATTTGCCATCTTTGGACCATCGGATTCGCCTCATCCAACGACCATCTTGCAAAGTTAAAGTTACCCGCACACAATATAAAAATATATAAAATATAATATATATATAGGGGTATAGATATAGATATGTGATGCAAATGTCGCCCATCATCGCCAATTAGAATAGTGTGTCCATGCACAGATGCGACGTGGCCAAATGATGTCTGCCATCGGTATCTCAAATTCAAATCAGTCTGACCTTGTTCAATGTGTATACATTACAACATGCTCATTTCCAAACCACACCACTCAGATCTCCGTTATATTCATGCATGCATGGGTTTCAAACATCAGGATCTCTTATTCAAATATTTGAATTCAACTTTACATTGATTGTGACCTCACCTATTCAGCTATTCTTTTACACCCACACAGTAGTCTTCTCTTTATAATTGTACCACTAACTTTCTCTCGTGCATGCATGCACACACACTACCAGTCGGCACTATCCATCGCACGCATGCAATCCTTTTCTTCAGGTCGGTCTCCCATGAAGGCACACGCCAACACACATCCCCCTCTCCATCATATCGGACATTCTTTATCTCTCATGCGTGCATGCGCAACGATCTATGTTCCTCTATGTATGTTTGTATATAGGTAGGTCTTTCATAGTTTTCCACACAAACCGATCAATCGTTATATCCAGTGAGGTCTCACCCTCTTTCCCACGTCCACATCGATCAATCTATGCCTCTCTATATAGGATTAACATATATAGCTAATACGCCCACATTAATTATGTATCCAACGTCCCCCTCTCATCATCCATGCCTTCCGCTTCATCTCTCAGACGTGTGCACAATGGGGAAGACAATGGCTAATATGAATGTGATCATTAGACAATTTCTGCTAAAATGGTTTAAGTTCATGAATTGACCCTCCTCGTAAAGGATTAGCAATGCTTGGCCCCCTAGCTCATTTATTTTTCATGGCTCCGCCACTGCGCGCATCAGCGCACGTGTTCGCCCCCTCTCTCTAAATATCGATCTCGCACTTCTGCATTCCTTCATAGTCTCCCTCCACTCGGCCCCTCGCACCATCTTCTAGCCCCCCACCGGATTTTTCCACATGTACAATCTAGCAGACTCCATGGTTGAACTTAAGCATAATGCACAAACCTCAAAACAACAGTGGTTCTCTTTTGTTCTAGAATCTTCCGTATCATAACTGCCCAAACTTTTTTCTAGTTGAATTGCCATTATTTGTTTTTACTTTATCCTTTACAACGCACAATTCCATGAATCATAAAATAGATTAAGGGCTTCTTTGATTCAAAGGATTCTCAAAGGAATTTTGGAGGATTCTAATCATTAGGAATTTTTCCTATCTTGGTTGTATGATTCATAGGATTGTAAACCATAGGAATTTTTTCATATGATTCATTTGCACTAATTTTCATAGGAAACATCCCATCCACTCAAACCTCTTTGAAAGAATTCTGCGTTTTTTCTATGCACAATCAAACACTCGTACAATCCTGTAGGATTCAAGACGACATTCCACTATAAAACATCATAGCTTTTTTATAAAACTAATTCATTTCGAATGAGATCAACTATAAGAATTAAACGAAGGGCTACATCATGCATATATGACTCAGAGCTTACATGCTATAGTGTGGTATTTATTCATAATTTGGTTGCAAAATTTGATGCGTGCAATGCACGTGTACCTTACTAGTACTTCGAGTATGTGCAAAGCACGTAAATTAGAATACCAATGGCACGCTACACAGTGTCTCTCTTACAGTTCATGAAGCCACGTGGCACATGTGTAGGCGTTGTCGCGACCTCCTTGCGTGGATTGATCACAGTGACGTGCTGCTGGTTCCAGAAGAATGTACTCGTCCTCCCTGAGCCATACTGGAGGTACATGCACGAAGCGAAGATGTGCACGCACGTCATGCACGCACTCATTCCTCGCACGCACACGCGGGTACATGGGCGGACGCAATTTTGTACCAAGATCCACCCCATGTGATAATTTGATGCGTGTAAAGTCGTCCACTTCATTGATGGTCAATTAATACAGCACATGCAAATTGACTGGACGTGAGGGCGGAAGAAAGACATTATTACTCCACTGTGCGCATGCGAGTAGTTAAATCGTGGGTTGCTAGTAGTACTTCCAATGGTCTCCTTCGTATTTTGTGCCAATTTTTGACAGTAACATAATATTTACGCATTTGAGCAGTGTAGTACTTGAAATTTATGTTCCGCTAAACTTATCGGGAGCCGTTTCGGGCCTCGAAACCAAAACCATCAATTAATCTTTACCTTGTTCCCATCACATTCGAAAGCCTGCTCACACCTACTAGTAGTACGTACCAATGTTCCCACTATGCAGGTATTAGTACTAGTGCTAGTACTTAGGTTATAAAAAGGGGAACTACCTAACCGAAAATCACTCTACCTTTCCTCCTCATAAGTGCTTCTTCTTCGTCCGTCGTTGCCATGGCCGGTCAGCAGAGCTCTAGGTCGAGAACTACTCATAACAAGGGAGTGGCAACCAAGGCTGTGGAAAAAAAGAGAGGGATCGCCGCCACGTAGAGACCTCGAAAGATCTCTCATGGGCAGGCGATGGCTCCCAGGAGCGCCCTAACCGCGGAGGCGAACATGCCGAGCCGGCGGAGCTGGAGTCGTTATCCCTCGACGGCATGCCCGATTAGCTCAATAAGCAGAAGGAGTTCATCCAAGGCTTGATGGAGTTGCTGAAGGAGAGCCTCGACGACATGCCCGCTGAGCTCAATCAGCAGGGGGAGTTGACCGCCGGCTTGGTGATGCTGCTGAAGAAGAGCATTGCCTCGGAGAAGAAGGCGACCAGCGAGATCCTGCGACTTCGGGAGGACAATGCGAAGCTTTGCCACAAGATCGACCTGTTGAAGGAGATGAACGCCGGCTGGAAGAAGCTGCATGAGAATAGTAGTTCCTCGATGAAGATGTTGCAGGCCCTTGGCATGGAACAGAAGGAAGAGTTGGTGAAACTCCGCATCGAGCACCCGGCTGCTGTCAAGGTACGTAATATGGTCGTGGAACAAATGATGAAGGCTCGCGTCGAGAAATGCCGCATCATGGACACAATGATGAAGATGGCGTAGGAGACGCGCAAGGAGATGGAGGTCGTGGAGGCGATGAAGAAGCAGTTACGACTCCACGGCGAATTAGATCATTTGGGGTGATAATCTTCCTTCTTCTTTTGCTCCTGTGTTTCATCTTTTGCTTCGGGTGTTTCGCCACACGTGGCACGTTCTCTGTGAGGCATGAATAGAACAATGTTTTTTTGAGGGAATGAATAGAACAATGCTAAAAATGAGATGACTAGCAAATTAGATCATTTTTATCGCCATATGGCACTGGGCCGCCGTGTTTCGTGCTCCTCCGTCGCAGTACTACTCCAGTGGAAAACTTGAGTATACCGCACGGTTCTTTGCTCCTCCTCGATCAGGTCATCGGCGTATTTATACGAGCAGTCAAATCACAAGGCCCTGCCTTCCAGCAGTAATGAGCCGTCAAATCACAAAGGCCCACGCCTCTCGTGAAACTGACCAAGCTAGACTGCCCCACCCTCTAGCCTTTTAAAAAATGCATACTTTTGTACAGCAGTAGTATCGATGGATTGCGCCATGGAGCAAAACACGAAATTAAAAAAAGGTGGTACATATAGAGAGCGCTCGTCGCTAAATTATGCATATAGTACTATTAAAAAGGCTAGTCACAATAATGGTCTCCAGCACAACCCACCCCTCAAATAAAACTAAGAGGGTTCTTGGATACGTTTTAGTCCCATGACTAAAATTAGTGGGACTAAAACATGCTATCCTCACCCATGCTTGGATCCAAATACTAAAAAGGCTAAAATGAAGTTAATGAGCATTTGTTATCCTCCAAACCGTCCAATCCAGAACTCACCTGTGTTAAAGGAGGGGTGTTAAATGACTAGAGAGAGGACTAATCCACATTTTAGTAGGGGTACCCCTGACTAAAAAATTTTAGACTCAAGACTAGTTTTAGCCCCTATTTAGTCAGGGGTGCTTGGAACTTTAGCCTCTTAAAGAGACTATTTTTAGTCAGACTAAAATAAGTCCCTTGGATCCAAGCACCCTCTAAGCATCCTGGAATTCTTTGACAAAACTAAGCACCCTGAAATTCTTTGACTACTAAAATGCTGGCTATATGATGTTGGCCATATATATTATACGTATATAATGTGAAGAAATGAGTGGTAGTACTATACCAACTAAAAGATGAAATTTAAGAAATACTAGTATGTACATACTGAAGAGTTAAAGTAACGAGAAGAAACATAACATAGTTCTGCTAGGGGCTCAGCACAACACACCCCTCAAATTAAATTAAGCACACCTGAAATTAAACTTTGCAACTATTCCGGTAGACACTGCATTAGAACCACCATGAGCAACGACACTGCCACGTTACTCGGAGTCCTCGTCCACGTCCTCGACTTCGTCCTTGTCCCTCTTCCTCTTGGCCGATACTTCTTTGCTTGAACCGCACACTTGGATGTTGCTCTTCATCCAACCCATGTAGATATTGAAGCAAAGGTAGCCATCCATTGCAGCATAGTGGATGTGGTCTATATCTAGTACATTCCGCTGCCATGCATGACGATGAAACGTGTAATGAGGTTTCTCCAGTTTACCGTATGAAGGATGAACCATGGCTCCTGCCAGGGTCAGCGTTGAAGGCTGACGAGAGGACACCCGCTGATTCTTCTGGAGGTCGAAGGTGTTGCCTACAACGAGGCCTATCCGACGTAGGACTTCTTTGTCGTTACCAAAGTCTACAATAATGAATTTCACTGTTTTGTCCTTGAGGAAGTTCTTAAAATCCTGGCACTCAACATCGGCATAGCATATGTGGTAGACCAAGCAAACGTTATGTACGCAAACCTGGATCACGACGGGCTTCTTCCTCTCTTCGTCCTTTAGATCCTTCGTTCATCGTGGAAGAACGGGTGTAGATGACGTCGAACTCATCGCCGGTGATGGTTCTAACCTTGTACTCACCGCCGATCATGGAGATTTGGGACGCCATGGATTTGGGAGGAGGGTTAGGATTAGTGGAACTGCCGTAATGTGAATGGACGGGACGACTAGGAGCGAACCGCCGTAGTATTGAAGGACATGCGGGGACGAGTAGGAGTGAACTGCCAGCGTGCGAACGGCAGGGTAGTGGCTTTCCATTCTCCCATGATACGGGCTTCCGAGAGCCCTTGGATCTGAGATCGAACGGTTGCATGGCGTGATTCTAGATATATGGGTGAATATCCTATCCTGGAGGGTTATTCTGCAAATTTTCAGCAACTTAGCATGTGACCGTTTGATCTCAGATCCAAGGGCTACCAGCAGCCCGTATCATGGTCGCGCCTACCACGACCGTTGTGTCGCTCGCGCGGTCGCGCCCTTGGAGATTTAACACGGTGTGTTAGGCTATCTGATGTTGGCATGTCATACATAGTCATCACTTAGTCACTCATACTACAACAAGGTTGGCTATAAGTGTATTTGTTTACTCCTCTCCATCTCTTTCTTCGTACTCAAGGAAGAAACGGTGCTAAGCGCGTGTATTTATTGCATTTGCCAAGGAGTGACCTCTTCCAATGAAATGGTGTTGCTAAGTTTGCTTCATTTAATTAGCTATAGACTCAAAATTGTCTTTTCACCTAGGTACACGCGCTTAGCACCATTTCTTCCTTGGGTCACCAAACTAGTCTCTCTCTTCTTGATTAACTAGCCACATCAGACTTTATGCCTATGTGGCAAGCTTAAGCACCTGTAGGAGCAAGTAAAAGTAAGTACAATAGTGCGCTTTACATGGCATTTTTGCATATGTGGAGGAAAGAGAAGCAAGGAAAAAGTGGAGAAGTGGGCTCTCATGCAAGAGCCAGCCTCTACTACATGGTGGAGCATTGGGAGAGGCACCTGTATGAAGGTGGTCAGGAATCTGGGAGACTCATGCCGGTCGTAGCGCCGCAGTTAAAATGATAATGGCAAGTCAAATCACGGGGCCCCACCTGTCCAGCAGTAACTCGCTGTCAAATCACACAACCCTACGTTTGCAGCGGCCTACTCCCTCGTCTTCTCGTGTCTCCGTCGAACCGACTTGGCGGAACTGCCCCGCCGCCTACCGCGCAGGAAAAGCCTTGCCCTCGACTTTTAAATAGTATATAGTATACTAATTTTGTATCCATGGATTGCGCCCGCGCCATGGAGCAAAGCGTCTATAAAACGGAGGAGAGACGGTGGTCTTGCAATAGAGAAGAGGGAGAGGCGAGACGGTGGTTTTGGAATGGAGATGATGGAGAGGAGAGGAGGTGGTTTTGTATTGGAGAAGAGGGAGAGGAGTGTGCGGCAGCGATTTAGGATTGGACGAGAGGGCCGGCACGCTCTGACTGGATCAAAATCAAAATCAATTTACCCTTCAATTAAGAAAGCGACCCCACATTAACTAATCATAATTGACCATGATTTTCGCACATCAAATATATGTTATACGTTGTATACAAGGCCACTATCAAAATTACAATTTGCAACTATACAAGGCCACTAACATTAATCGAGGCAAAATTGATGGCATTTGCCTCGTACTAGCACCCGAGGACATTAATATCCCTTGTGTGCATGCGGGAGTGAGAAGGTTAGCTTGTATTCCCAACATTAATCAACCAATGAGGAGTAAGACGGTTGGCTTGTTGTGCTTGGGAGAGAAAAACCACATTAATTAACTCGACAATCAAGGTGACAAGCTAGCTTGCAACATTGACTTAAACATAGCATTGATTTTTACCTTGGTACATGTAATATGAGTTTGTTGCCTTGTATACAAAAATGGAGGGAGTATAATTTGAAAGTACATTCAGATACGAACCAAACGATACATTTTTTTGGTGACATTCATTCACATTTTGCTTGTCAAATACAGTACGTGGTCAAACTTTGACCCAAAATACGCGAAACAACCAAAAAATACTTCCAAGACCAGCGCCGCTCTTCCGCTCTTCTCTTGTTAAACCACCACCGCTCCTCTCCTGTTCCAATCTAAATGCAGCGCCGCTCCTCTCCTCTTCCATTTCAAAACCACCGCCCCTCCTCTCTTGTTCCAGTCCAAAACCAACGTCGCTCCTCTCCCGTTCTAATCCAAAACCAGCGCTGCTCCTCTCCTCTTCCATTCAAAAACCACCGCCGGCGAGTGAAGGTGCTGTGGAGAAGTAGATCGACGGCGACCCTGTGAAGCTAGCTAGGATGTTGGACAACAAGGACCAACTAGCGGCGATGGCGACATCCATGGCCAAATATCTGCAACAGAGCGAAAAGGTGGCGGTACTCCCGGAGGGAGTCGCACCGGAGTACATACAGCTGCTCCTCTGGGCCATGGAGCAAACAGATTCACCGAATCCGATCGTGAGGGCGTGGTGGTGGGAGTTTCGATCCCAGATGGAGCATCCACCAGAGATTGAAGGATCGAGCATCAAGAGGGTGCCGTTTGTGAGGGTGTCCTGCCAGAGCGAGCCGGTGGAGTCTTCGTTGACCGAACCCAACTGCAAGAGGAGAAAAGCAGTTGGCCCAACGACGCTTCCCCGCCATCGTCTCCCTCGTTGTTCACATCTTCTCACGGGGCGGTTGTATGCCGCTGAGGAATAGGAGGGGGCTGCCCCCCCAGCCCAATAGTCGGGCAGGTTGTGAATTGCCAGGAGTAGCATAGGGTTGTCAGTATTTGCAGGTTGTGAATTGTGTTTTGTGTTGTGTATTTTGAGAGTACTTTCAGATATGAATGTCTTTTGAATTTCAGATTTGCAGTATTGAGCATATAAAGTATTTTATGAATTCGAGAGATCTATTTTTAGCACTTAAAAAATATAGTTTCATAGGAGTATAAAAGTGCAGACAATGTGATTCTCAGAGAAGAAACTGCAAGTTTCAGTTTCAGATAAGAAACTGCAAGTTCAGTTTTAGATAAGAAACTGCAACTTTCAGAGGCAGAGCATTTATATTAACACGGCCTTTTCAAACAGGGTTAACATCATGTTGGAAGTTTTATTCATGGTCGAAAATGGAACTATCAGCCAGTTAACATCATGCTGATCAACATTCATGCATAGCACATCTTCATATGATGCACAGTCAAAATGCCCACACAATGTCGAGTGTGTGAAACACAGAGAAAACGAGGGACGAAGTTTTGGCAAGTGTTGGACGTGGTTTTGGGCTGCCCCGTCTAGGCTTTCATTTTTAACATGCGCAGCCCACGACCTCGGATGGGAGGTCCATAGGCCTGTTTGTATTTTCTTAGGGCCGTCATGTATCGACCGGCCTATGGACCTCCCATCCGAGGTTTTATTTTTGGCAGCCCAATTTATGTATTTTTTTTGAAGAAAATGTAGAGGCCTGTTCTATTTTTCTATATAAGAATAGGAACACCAGGTCCAACTTATGTTTCCCTTCTAACTATAATATATATATTTAAATTATTTTATATGTTGACTGTTTAGTTCACATACTCCCTCCTTTTCGGTTTATAGGGCTTATCTCAAAATTTTAGTTTTTCCATTTTATAAGGCTCAATTTGGTTGTTTTCCATCACATGTTCAGATTCCAAGGTGCATTAAATCATTTTATAAGGCCCAATTTGGTTGTTTTCCATCACTTATGTTTCCCTTCTAACCAATGCATGTCCTTTATGCATGCATGCATTGCAATTTATGCATTGATAAACATAATTTTTGAGGAAAACAAGTGCATTAATTAGGTGCTTTTGCAAACTACAAAAAGTATTCCACCATTCATCATCTACCTTGCTTGGTGAGATTTTTGAATTGAGCCCTATAAACCAAAAAGGTGGGAGTAATTGGCAAATATATCTCGCCGCCACCCTCCGCCTCCTGACTCTGGGCGCGCCTACCCCTCTCAGGAAGTCGGCTCGCGCGCCCCATGGAGTCGCCGGCCATATCCGCGGGGGAATAGCTGGAAGACAGGCAGATGTACAAGATGCATCTCCCACATATCTACAAAGCCTTCCCGCGGATGCTCCAGCCGCTCGACTCCATCGCGCCGGCGGTGCTGCGGGAGACTCGAGGGAGGAGATGGAGGGAGTGGGCGATGCGGATCCGCGACGACACTCTCTCCTGGACCCAGTGCACGCGCGAATGGAGGGAAGCAGAGGAGGAAGCTGCGAGGGAGGAAGCTGAGGAGGGACCGAATCCGTTCTCTCACTCGCGCAGGTATGCTCGGATGTGCAAGGATCATGTGGATTGGGAGCTGCTGAATCTAGCCCTGCGGATCTACTTCGAAGGAGATTTCTCGGAGAAGCACAGGATGCCTCACCCCAGTGAGCTTCCGATTGCCTTCGTTCGATGGGCGAAAGGAGAAGTGAATTCAGGAGATCCATGCCGTGCTGCGAGATGGGAATTCTTGACTGGACTCCTGCCCACCAGCACGCCACCGAAGCCGGAGCAGGTGGATCCCCTACCTTACCTCTCCCCCAAACCTGCAGAAGATTGAAATTAGGCTTGCAATCTGCTTCAATTGAGCTGTCTGGTGGTTATTTCTGCTTCCTGAGAGACAACATCTGGCTGGAGGATGAGAAGGAACCAGGAACTCCGATGAATTTCCCCTATCACAATGGGGGGAGCGCCGGTTGGGCAGTGGTACGGCTCACCTCCGCCCCAAATGGGGGCACAATCTGGGCAGGCTCCTGTAATTGCCCAAGATCAATCTGCTGGTGGTTCTGACTCTCAGATCAATGGAAATCTCAAGGCAAGAATCAACAATAGAAGAGATAGGACATCCAGAAAACTGCTCCTCCCCCTGCTTCGGGCCTTATGGCATACTCTGAGGTGATCTGCTACAACTGTGGGGAACCAGGGCCTCATTTGGATAAATGTGTCAAGCCCAAGAGTTGTTTTATCTGCAAAATGGTTACCCATAAAGTTGAGAATTGCCCTGTCAGAAGGAAAACCCACAGTTCTGCTAGATATGTTGGAAGTGCTGCTCCAGGATTATGTCCACCATTGAAAGAATTTTCTGTGACACGGAATTAGATAGTTTCTTTCCCCTTTCTAGTTGTAGAGCTCTGCCCAGATGTGGTAGTGACCACACTCCTTTGCTCGGGGACTCTGGTCTTAACCAAACTCCAAAGAGCAATAGTTTTAAATTTGAAAAGTGGTGGTTGCTTAGAGAAGATTTTACTGAGCTAGTCAGGAAAATCTGGAATGAGCCTACTGGGAGCAGCTGCCCCCTAGAAAATTGGCAGATCAAAATCAGAAGATTTAGAAGAACTACCAAAGGGTGGAACTCCAATGAGGAAGCTAATTTTAGAAGATACAAAAGGCTTCTCCTCCTTGAGTTTGATTCTCTAGATATTAAGGCAAAAACCACTGACCTCTCTGAGGCTGAGACTAGTTGATTAAACTTTGTCCATGGAGAGCTCAAGAAAATTTGGCTTCAAGAAGAAATCAAAGCCAAACAAAGGTCCAGAGATAGGAACATTAAGGAGGGTGATAGAAATACTGCTTACTTCCATGCAGTAGCTAACCAGAGGAGGAGGAAAACCCTCATTAACTCCCTTGATGGCCTAATGGCCCTGTTACTGAGGTAGATGAGATGCTGAAAGTGGCTAGTGACTTCTACAAAGACCTATTTAAGAAAGAAAACCCTTCTGGGTTCTCTCTACAAAACAATTTTTTCTGCGCTTCTGCAAAAGTCTCTCCTGCTGAAAATGAGCTCCTAGAAGCCCCTTTTTCAGAGACAGAGGTGAAGGAAGACATTTTTAGCTCTTATCCTGATGGGGCTCCTGGTCTTGATGGGATTCCCTTCTTGTCTTACTAGCATTTTTGGGACTTGGTGAAAAATGATCTCTTAGATCTTTTCCAGGCCTTTCATAGAGGAGAGTTGGATCCAGCAACTTACTCATGGGGGGTCTGTTGGGGTCAAGTTAAATAACTGTGAAAGTGATTTTTCCTTGCTGGTAAAGGCCTTAGGCAAGGTGACCCCATCTCCCCGCTTTTGTTTAATTTAGTAGTGGACGTTCTTACTAAAATGTTGAGCAAAGCTGCTGATCATAGTCTGATTGCAGGGCTCTGTCCTGAGGTCTGCCCTGGTGGCATCATCTGCGTTCAATATGCAGATGATACCATCCTTTTCTTAGACAATGACTCCACACATGCTAGCAATCTGAAAACTGTTCTAACCTATTTTGAACAAGTCTCAGGCATGAGAATGAACTACTCTAAAAGTGAACTCATCCCTATCAACATGGATGATCAGGAGTTAGTTGACTTCCTCTCTATTCTAGTCTGTAATAAAGGTAACTTCCCCATTAAGTACCTAGGTATCCCTCTCCACCATGATAAACTAAGGAGCGAGGATATCCAACCCTTCTGGTTAAAATCATTAAAAGGATTGCTGGGTGGAGGGGCAAACTTCTCTCTTACAGAGGTAGATTGATCCTCATACAAGCTTGTTTGGCTAGCATTCCAGTGTATCTCCTCTCCTTCTTCAAGTTCCCTAAATGGGCAGTGAACCTCATCAATTCTCAGATGTCTCATTGCTTGTGGAATGATTTTGATTGAAATAGGAAGCTACACCTTGCTAATTGGGCCGTAGTCTCTAGGGTCTTCTAGGGTCTTGGATTAAAAGATTCTATGAGGAAGACCTGAAACCCTGGAAGCTTCTTATTGCCCATAAATACCTAGGAAATAAACCTAATATTTTTGTCCCTTCCTCCAACCCTAAGACCTCTAGTTTCTGGAAAGGATTAAAATCTATTATGCATGCTATGAAATTTGGCTACAGATGGAACATAGGGGATGGGAGCAGAACCAGGTTCTGGGAAGATATTTGGTTTGGCACATCCCCCCTAGCAGTCCAATTTTGGCCTATTTACTCTGTCCGCAATGAGCTTAACAAAAGTGTCAATGAAGTTTGGGACGGTCAATGCCTAAAACTCTCTTTTAGAAGGAACTTTAGTGATAGTCTCATGGAACAATGGTTCCAGTTGGAGGAAATTGCCAAAAGCATTACCTTTACTGTCGAGCCGGATGCCCTGATTTGGCAGCTGGACAATAAGGGGAAGTATTCCTCCAGCTCCCTCTATCATGTTATCAACTTTAGAGGGGTTCAACCCGTGTTTATCCCTGCTGTCTGGAAATTGAGAGTTCCCCCTAAAATTCATGTATTTCTCTGGCTTCTCTGCAAAAACAAATTGATGACTAGGGATAACCTTAGGAAGAGACACATCATCAAACCCCTTGATTGTGTTTACTGCTTGGAACAAGAGTCTTGTTCTCACCTATTTTTTGAATGTATAGTTGCTAAACATCTCTAGGCCCACATTGAGGAATATTTCTCTAGTCAGATTGGCTCATCCTTCGAATTTGTCGCCAGATTCAGGATTGCTACCAAAAAGTGCTTAGTTTTAAACACTGTTAGCGCAGCTGTCCTTTTGGTGCCTCTGGAAATATAGAAATGCTATGATTTTCAGTAACACCTCCTGGATTTCCATTCCGCAGGTCTTGAGGTTGTCCAGGAACATGGTGAGGAACTAGGCGATTCTCACCTAGTCTGGGGCTGGACCCGTGGGCTCGTCTCAAGATCTCTGATGAAGATGATGGGCACCTGGCGCCGAAAAAGAGGGGCATCCACCATGCTATGCCTTCCAGCCCGGTGTCTCCGCTTGCTTACTGGTCGCCGCAGGCTGACACGGCCCCTCGGCTGAAGACCATGAAGGCTTCGCCTAGACCCTCCTTGTTTCATTTGAGTGCTCTATCCGCTCTGCCTTTAGCACCGCTCGGGTGATTTGCGTTATTCAGAGAACTTGTTCATCCACCCCCCTAGTTTGTAGCTTTTATACCTTTGCTTTCGAACTGCTCTTTGAGCTGCTGTATCAGAATATGTTGTGGTTTTGTTGTCAGCAATGGAACCGGGGAGATGCTCCCTGTTTTTATAAAAAATATATTTTATATGTTATTATACATTATTTTTATTGTCATCATATATTTAACAGATACTTACATATGTAAGAAAACAATATCCCACATCTTATTAACTTATAAAAATAATTTATTAACAAATAAAATCCTGGATTGTTTTGGCACAAAAATCCTAGTGATTGTGTACAAAAGCTTGGTAAGATTTAAGGACGAATGTAAAAATATCACTTATTATTTAAATATATTTATAACAAAATGCTCAGCCCCTTTTTGTTTTTTGATAACATTGCTGGCCCAACCCAACATTATAATTAGAATCAGCCCAACAAAATCGTGTGTTTCGAGGAAGTGCAAATGGCCTGTAATTTTTTAGGAAATAAAATAAATGGGCCGCATGGACACTACATTATTTGTTCACCCAGCCCAGCTATTGGCTGTAATTCAAAAAAAAGATCAAATTGACTATAAATTCTACCGCGCAAAAAAAGACTGTAAATTCTGAAAAAATGGCTTGAATATGTGCCACATTTTTGGAGGCTGAAATGTGGGCCAATAGGTCGAAGCCAATGCAAGTCATTGTCAATTTAGTCAATAAATGATTCTGACATGTTAGCCATTGGATTTACATCCAACGACCGGCATCCATCTTCAATCTCTCGTTTTCTTCCTCAAGCGCCGCCGGGACCACCTCCCACCTCCTGCTGCTAGCAGCTCTACTTAGCACGCTTCGCTATGAAGCGCTACTCCACCGTTGGCCAGGCCATCCCTCCACCCCTCCACACCTCCTGTTCTTCTCCACCGACTGTCGAACCACACCGCACTAGAACCAGTTAACCCTCGTACACCTCTCTGTCTGCGACTCTACTCCCGTGTCTTCCCATCTCTGGCTCATTGCTGTCCGGGGCCTCGCCGTCGTCCACCACCTTGGATGCGCTCGATGCGGTGTGGTCAACGTGGTCAACAAACGACACCATCGGAAGTAGACTATGCGTGGAGAGGCTGACAGCTGGGTCCGCGGCCGCACACAAGGAAATGCCTCCTTATTACGCGCAAAATAATGATTCCTCCACCTGACATCTAGGACCCACCGGAAGGGCCTCTGTATTTCGCGAAATAAAGTGCCCCCCGCTGACATGTCGGACCCACCAGCTATCTTCGCACGCAAGGAAGTGCCTCCTTATTACGCACAAAAAAATGAATATTCCCCTACCAGCTGGAACCCAGCATAGTGGGAGGTTGACTTGTGGGCCTGCCAAGTTGACGGGGACGGAGGGCTTTGTCAACTTAGTCAATATGAACGATTCTAGATCCTGTTACCATACGATGTTCATCCAACGGCCGTAGTGCTTCTTCAACCTCTGGTCTTCTTGCTCCAGCCGCCCAAACCAGCGCCGGTCGTGCCGCGTGCTCCTGCCTCTCGTGGCCGGCTGTGATGCCGCGGAGGCCTCACCGCCCCTACTACTCCCACCGCTGGCCAGGCCATCCCTCTACTCACCCACACTCCCTGTTATTCTGCGGCGACAGCAGCCTCACACCGCAGCCGAACCAGTGAACCCTCGTACTCCTCTTCGCGTGCGCATCCACTCCTGCCTCTTCCCCGGCTCCAAGTCGTCCCCTTCCTAGTCCTCGCCATTGTCCACAGACCTGGTGCTCTCGGCGCGGCCTGGTCAACGTGGTCAACGACCGACTTCCATCGGAAGAGTATTGTACGTGGAGAGGCTAACAGCTGGGTCCACGGCAGCCGCAAGGAAGTGCCTCCTTATTACGCGGAAAATAATTAATCCTCCACTTGATAGCGGGGACCCACCAGATGGGCCACCAGTATTTTGCGAAAAAAATCGTTTCCCCCTGATTGCTAGGACCTAGTGGACGGGCCAACGTATTTCATGAAAAACAGCTGCCGAGTCTTCCCTGCCTCTGTGTCGTCCCCTTCCTAGGCCTCGCCGTTGTAACGCCCTTGATGCGGCTATATCTCCCACGTGTCGAAGCACAACTTAGAGGCATAACCGCATTGAAAGCAATGTCACAAGTGAGGTAATCTTCACACAACCCATGTAATACATAAGGGAAAGAGATACATAGTTGGCTTACAATCGCCACTTCACACAATTACATGAATAAAGCATTACATCATCCAAATACACTCAAGGTCCGACTACGGAACCAAAATAAAAGAAGAACCCCAAATGCGACACGGTCCCCGATCGACCCCAACTGGGCTCCACTACTTATCAACTAGAACGAAACAACATAAAGGACACGATCTTCGTCGAGCTCCTCCTGAGCTTGGTTGCGTCATCTGCACGGTTCAACGGCACCTGCAAGCTGGTTTTGGAAGTAATCTGTGAGCCACAGGGACTCAGCAATCTCGCACCCTCGTGATCAAGACTATTTAAGCTTATGGGTAAGGTAAAGGTATGAGGTGGAGCTGCAGCAAGCGACTAGCATATATGGTGGCTAACCTATTCGCAAAAGAGAGCGAGGAGAGAAGGCAAAAGCACGGTCGAACAACTATGATCAAGAAGTGATCCTAGAACAACCTACGTCAAGCATGACTCCAACACCGTGTTCACTTCCTGGACTCCGCCGAGAAGAGACCATCACAGTTACACACGCGGTTGATGTATTTTAATTAAGGTCAACTTCAGGTTTTCTACAACCGGACATTAACAAATTCCCATCTGCCCATAACCGCGGGCACAGCTTTCGAAAGTTCAAATCCCTACAGGGGTGTCCCAACTTATCCCATGACAAGCTCTCATGATCAACGAAGGAATAGACCTCCTCCCGAGACGTTCCGATCAGACTTGGTATCCCGGTTCTACAAGACACTTCAACAAGTTAAAACAAATCCAGCAACACTGCACGAATGTGCCGACAAATCCCGATAGGAGCTGCACATATCTCGTTCTCAGGGCACACTCAGATGAGCACTCCGTACAACTAAAACCAAACCTCGAGTTTCCCCGAGGGGACGCTGCACAGGACTCTAGTTTGGACCAACACTCAGAGGAGCACTGGCCCGGGTGGGTTAAAATAAAGATGACCCTTGAGTCTACAAAACCCAAGGGAAGGTGGTAGGTTGTTAGTGCAAATGGTAAAACCAAGGTTGGGCATTGCTAGAGGAGTTTTATTCAAGGCGAACTGTCAAGGGGTTCCCATTATTACCCAACCGCGTAAGGAACGCAAAATCCGGGAACATAACACCGATATGACGGAAACTAGGGCGGCAAGAGTGGAACAAAACACCAGGCGTAAGGCCGAGCCTTCCACCCTTTACCAAGTATATAGATGCATTAATTAAATAAGAGATATTGTGATATCCCAACAAGTAAACATGTTCCAACAAGGAACAACATCTCCATGTTCCAACAAGGAACAAACTTCATCTTCACCTGCAACTAACAACGCTATAAGAGGGGCTGAGCAAAAGCGGTAACATAGCCAATCAACGGTTTCCTAGGACCAGGTGGGTTAGAGGCTTGGTTCAACAATATAGGAGGCATGATAAGCAAGTGGTAGGTATCGCAGCATAGGCATAGCAAAAGAGAGAGCAACTAGCAAGCAAAGATAGAAGTGATTTCGAGGGTATGGTCATCTTGCCTGAAATCCCACAAGGAAGAAGAACGAGTCCATGAAGAAGACAAACGGACATAGTCAAACGGTTCCTCACAAACGCGACGTTATCGGAACCAACCCGAAGAAGCAACACCGGAAAGAAGCAAACAATCATAGTAAACAACCACCACATAAGCATGACATGATGCACAACCAAGTATGATGCATGTCCGGTTTAATGAAGCATGGCACGACAAAGTGCACAAACAATCCTACAAATTATGTGGAGCTCAATATGTAACGAGTTGCATATTGACGGAACACCACATCAATTATTTAGTTCGATCTCATTTATGTACCCAACAATATTAAATGTTGTTAAACATGGCAAGAGGGTGAAGCAAATGAAAACTACCCATCTAGTCACGTTTAAATGAGGCCGGGAACAACAAACAACAAATCCAGAAACTCCTCATGTGCATATATTAGGTTAGGTCCTGTTCTGCCCTAAACCATATTTTAGAGTTGTTAGTCATGCAAAACAATGTCACCACGATAAACTAGGCAAAATTCTACCCCATTTACATATAAAGTTTATTAAGTTCGGAGCTACGGTTAATTAGTTATGAATTAAACCATTTTAGCATGGCATATGGACAAAGTTACACAAACACCATTTTAAACATTTTAAACATGGGTGAAAATTGGATATTGTGAAACTAGACAAAATTCTAAGCAACTTTCATATATAAAGTTTTTACATGCGACGCTTAGATTGTGAGTTGTTATATGCATGTTGTCTAGGGACTTTTCTGCAAAACAGGTAGTACTCAGGAAATTAGCTAAAACGTTCTGCGGAAAAAAATACATCTCGGGCCGGATCTGGTTGGCCCATCAGTGGGAGGGGGTGCATCAGTGAGGCTCACCCATGGGCTTGGCCCGTTCGGTGGAGAGGAGAGAGGCTGGCAGGCTGGGCCTTGGAGAGGCAAGGAGGCCCACGCGAGGCGAAGGAACTGGGCAGGCCGGCTGCTGGGCTCGGCTCGCTGGATCTGGACCAAGTCAACGAGGGGCGGCCTCGTTCGTGAAGCAGGGCGACGGCTGCGGTCATCGAAGGCGCGCAGCTTTGCCGTGGTGGTCGGGTGATGTCGTAGGACGGCGGGGAAGGTCGGAGACGATGGCGGGCGAAGGGGCAACCAGATCCGGTGGCGTCCGGCCCGTTTCCAGCAACGACGAGGCTGGCCGGTGATGGGACGACGAGGTGCGACACTACAGTGGCGGTGCCTGTCCACGGGCAGAGAGAGGTGAGAGATTCGGGTGAGGGAGGAAGAGAGAAAAGAGAAGAAGCGGTAAGGGAGGACGGGGTCCTGGCGGTGCCGCTGGTTGGCCGTCGGTGGAACGAGCTGCTGGCAATCCCTGCTGGCGATCCCCTCATGATCGAGCAGCGAAGGCTTTGGTCGGCTCGCACGATGGGCAGAGGCGCGGTGGAGGCCGTGGACTGCGCGCGGTTGATGAGGCGGATCTCGAGCTAAGACAAGGAGGCGGCAGGAAGGATCTGAGGTCGAGAGGCTGCTGAAAACGAGGGAGGAAGGAGGCGCGGGTTGGCTCGGGATGGATCCTGATGAAGATGCGGCGGCGGCGGGGTAAGGGACAAATGCCCTAGATTTTAGGGATTAGACAAGTGGGTCTATATATAAAGAAAAGAAAGGTTACATTTGGACCCTCCGATTAAATCAGACGGTCAAGAATAAAAAAAATTAGATAGGGAGCCAAGCAAGAAAATGGAGATGTTTTGTAGACGTTTGGGGATGATCCGGACCCAACGGTGACAACTGCTCGGGTCGGGTCCGGGTAAGTTTCGGACGCGCACGAGAGGTCTATGCGCGGCGCATAGAGGGGTAGGCTGGGCCTAGGAGGACTGTGGAGAGCGGTTTGGTCTGAGAGAGAGGAGAGATGCAGCCCGGCACGGTCTCCGGAGACCGAAAACGTTCGACGTTAGACCGGCTATACTGCCGCTACAGTTATCCGTTGGGGCGTCAAACGGACTCCGAATGCGATGAAACTTGGCAGGCGGCCTACTAACAATAAAACAACACCGCACACCAACTTTCATCCCATTCCGAGAACATTTTTCGGCCACTTATAAAATAATATCTCGGACATGCCGCGGGCGCGTGCAAGTGTGTCTGGGCTTAGAACGGATAACGGACGGACTGAGGGGACCGGGACGGATGCATGTTTTGAAAACATGATGATGCAATGCACATGATGACATGACAAGATGCGACACACAAGCAAATGACAAAGCAACAACAACGAAAAACTGGAGGACAACTGGCACATCGGTCTCGGGGCGTTACAACACTCCACCACTACGAGAGGATCTCGTCCCGAGATCTAGAATGGCACCGGAGGGAAAAACGGAAGAGAAAAAGAAGAGGTAAAACTAAGTTGCTTCTTTGACAAACGAGTGAAACCAAAGAACCTTGAAAAGGTTAAGCCAATTTGAGAAAAGACTACAATGGAGATGAATGAAGTTAACAGTCTCCGTCAGAGAAGAGAAACAAGGAAGAGCAACTTTGGGCAGCACTCCGATTGAAAAGAAAGGAAATTGAATAAGAACTTGATAAGATGAGAAGATACTTGATGACATTACAAAACACTGCCTCTGGAACTATTAAATGAATGGAACGAGTAAGAAATATCTCAGACAGCACTCCGGTTGAAAGAGATGCAAGGCTTTGATAAGGCGAAAAGAACTTGAGCAGAATGGCACACAATCCGGTTAAAGGATAAGCACGAAAAGAACATGATCCTGAGCAAACAAGAAGATGGGTGAAAAGAACAACACCACAATGCCTCCGGAACGAAAGAATAGAATATAGATAATTGAAATAAAAGAATGGAGAAGAAAATGTCAACTTCTGCCACAAAAGAGCTTGAAAAGGCATCCTCAGGAGAAAAGTCGAACAGAGTTGTTGGAACACCAACAACGAAAATAATAGACTTGATATGGTCTTATAGAAGGCATCTCAACATTATGAGGTGACAACTTGCCACTCACGGAAAATATTTGATTGGATTGATATCAACAAGGAGACGAGAAACTATTTCACCAGGAGAGATAAATGAAGAACTTGGGTCATTTATACACACCATAGATAGCAACAAACCTTAGGGAAGGCTTTAGGTGAAAAAAATACCCCAGATAACTCCAATGACGAGATTGATGGATTGAAAAATACCTCATTCTTATCAACATGTGAATCATGGAACATGAACTCAAATTATCAAGAATGACGTAATACCACCTCCAATGTTATGGAAGAAAAAAATGCACTCCGGATTACAAGAAGAAGAATGCTTGAGCTCCTCTGAAAAGAATCTTGATGAACCCTTCGAGAAGGAGTTATTTCTTTGATGAACCATCATGTATAGCCTCCATGAAGAAACTACGGTAACAAAAGAATAACAAGAAGGAGAAATTGAAAACACCAGGTGAATCCTTGCAATGATTTAGATGGATCTTTATGATGATATAATGCGGAAAACATGGAACTCCGGAAAAGAAAAGATAAGCGTCTCGAACTGAGAATGTGATACGATGAACCACTCCGGAAAAGAAATTGAATAAACCTGATGAAACAAGAATAAGAATTACATTATGCTTTATCCTTCACCAATTAACTTGATGAAAATCGATGGCTTTGACATACTACTTATTCTTGTAGAAAGAATTAAGATAGATATAGAGTCTACTTGGAAAAAGGTATTCAACGAACCACCGGTTGGATTTAAAACAAAGAATACATTGATATGATAAACGAAGGAAGAGGAACTCTTGAACGAACCACCGTAAGAATTGGAAATGAACGAAGAATGATGAAGAAACACCGGGAAGAATTAGCAAATGAACGAAGATGCTTGAGAGAATTTAGATACAAGAGAACGAAGAGATCATGAGCTGATTATAGATCACTTGAACAATGCACCGGTAAGATTTAGAGTATGAGAGCTGAAAGCTGGAATGAATAAATCTGAAATGATGGACTCCGGATAATCCAACTGAGAAGACTCTTGAATTACTTCAGATGGGTGAAAAGAATTCTCACAATGAAAACAATTATGAGAGGATGGCCTCGAACTAGAACCACGAATCTCTGAGAGAACGGATAAGATATGGAGGTAAAACTCTTCTTCGGTCTTCAAATGTAGAGAATGACGACGAGAAATACCAACATGAGTTGTTGAGGCACTCTGGAATGAAGAATGGAAAGGTTGAGCCAACGATGAAAAGAATTTGAAAGATCTTGGAGAAAGACATTTGACTGATGATAATTCATTCTTACGACAAACTTCGAAAAGAATTTGATGGTAGCTCCGGGAAAATAGAAGAGTCAGGTAAGATCTTGGAAAAAAACCCTGTGGGTTAGGGCCCACTGAAAAAGAAACACCGTTGAATGATTTAAAAGATAGATTGCGCCGGTTGAGTTAAATGACTTGAATGAGATGACATTCTCGAAAAAGTTCGAACAAAAGCAAAGTGGAAACACGAATGTTCAAGATATCTTCGGCACTCCGGAACAATAGAATAGCGGGAGGTGAACGATTAAGAATTGCACCGGCATGAGAAAGCATTGACATGAGGAAAGGGTATGATCAACAAAGCTTGACTTGAAACCACCGGAGAAGAAAAAGAACGAAGAATGATGAACTTGAGGCTCCGTTAGAATCTTCATGAGAATCACCGGGTAATAACATAAAGGAAAAAGAATGGAGAGACTTCACATCAATAACAAGATAAGTGATTAAGAATTCTGAGTCCTTGAAGGAAACAAGGGAGGGAGGGTGGGAAAAAACAAAGGCAACTTGGAGACGGATGAGAAGAACTGGGATTGAATCTTGCGAACGTTGAAATGATCGGATCCACTTGAAGAGGAACACACCGGTTGAAAAGGATTGATATGACAATCTCGATTATCGAGAAGGATTTTTATTCACATAGAAATATGAGAACACGCTTTGAAAAAGTGTGGAATCAACATTTGACTTCGAAGCAACTTGAATACCACAACTCAAAAAAACAAAACAAAGGATTGGCTTGTAGAATAAGCCGGAACAAACATATGATAGAGATTTCGTCCGAAGTTTTCGTGGTGGGGCCTACACGGGCTCGATCATACAACACCATCATGTACAAGGCAGTGCACATGACATACGAAGCGTCCCCGAGTCGGCATAGCCAAGGACTCTTTAAGACACAACGAGACCACTGTAAAACCAACCGTGAATAGGCGGACCACTAGACGTCGAACCCTAATTTCATATCATACATGTGTCAGAAAGATATCCTACGAGCTACTTGAATTCCCACCTATGAAACTCCCAAAATTTTCCGGTTATGCAATCAGGTGTTGGGGATACAGGGGAAGCATAATATCTCACCCAAAACTAGCAAATCCTACATCCAGCTGTATCCATCCTTCAACACATAACCAAGAAACCTTCAGAAATCGTCTACCTCAACCTTCGAAAAGAATCCGTTATACGAGTTATGGCAATACTCCCGAACTCCCGCCCCAGTACTGGGTGGCGTCGAGGTTATCTCACCAACAAACTGCATAAAAGAGATTTTCGATGTCGGCATACTAAACTCAGGTATTCCAGAACTGCAACGATAAAATTGTGACGACAACACCTCGGAGCTCAACTCCCCAGGACACTGCCACAACCCCTAAATGACAGGAGGCACCAAGAACAATGTTCTCTTCACAAAACCATCGGAACGATTCCAAGATACCCGCGTGATCCTAAATTTTTTTAGTGAAATTTGAGAAGAGAAGAGTCAAAAATCTACGTTAGGATGCCTTACCATAGCGATGAAGGGACTGGGAAGTAAAAAGAATTCCTAAACTCTCCGATAAATATAATTCCTAAATGACTCAAAACATTTTTCTAGACCCAACTCGGCCGCTAAAACGATCAAGCAATGGGGCTCCTAAGGTCGGGGAAGGCTTTGATACCAACTTGTAACGCCCTCGATGCGCCTATATCTCCCACATGTCGAAGCACGACTTAGAGGCATAACCGCATTGAAAGCAATGTCGCAAGTGAGGTAATCTTCACACAACCCATGTAATACATAAGGGAAAGAGATACATAGTTGGCTTACAATCGCCATTTCACACAATTACATGAATAAAGCATTACATCATCCAAATACACTCAAGGTATGACTACGGAACCAAAATAAAAGAAGAACCCCAAATGCGAGACGGTCGCCGATCGACCCCAACTGGGCTCCACTACTGATCAACTAGAACGAAACAACATAAAGGACACGATCTTCGTCGAGCTCCTCCTGAGCTTGGTTGTGTCATCTGCACGGTTCAACGGCAACTGCAAGCTGGTTTTGGAAGTAATCTGTGAGCCACAGGGACTCAGCAATCTCGCACCCTCGCGATCAAGGCTATTTAAGCTTATGGGTAAGGTAAAGGTATGAGGTGGAGCTGCAGCAAGCGACTAGCATATATGGTGGCTAACCTATTCGCAAAAGAGAGCGAGGAGAGAAGGCAAAAGCACAGTCGAACAACTATGATCAAGAAGTGATCCTAGAACAACCTACGTCAAGCATAACTCCAACACCGTGTTCACTTCCCGGACTCCGCTGAGAAGAGACCATCACAGTTACACACGCGGTTCATGTATTTTAATTAAGGTCAACTTCAGGTTTTCTACAACCGGACATTAACAAATTCCCATCTGCCCATAACCGCGGGCATGACTTTCAAAAGTTCAAATCCCTACAGGGGTGTCCCAACTTAGCCCATGACAAGCTCTCACGGTCAATGAAGGAATAGACCTCCTCCCGAGACGTTCCGATCAGACTCGGTATCCCGGTTCTACAAGACACTTCTACAAGTTAAAACAAATCCAGCAACACCGCCCGAATGTGCCGACAAATCTCGATAGGAGCTGCACATATCTCGTTCTTAGGGCACACTCAGATGAGCGCTCCGTACAACTAAAACCAAACCTCGAGTTTCCCCGAGGGGACGCTGCACAGGACTCTAGTTCGGACCAACACTCAGAGGAGCACTGGCCCAGGGGGGGGGGGGTTAAAATAAAGATGCCCCTTGAGTCTGCAGAACCCAAGGGAAGGTGGTAGGTTGTTAGTGCAAATGGTAAAACCAAGGTTGGGCATTGCTGGAGGAGTTTTATTCAAGGCGAACTGTCAAGGAGTTCCCATTATTACCCAACCGCGTAAGGAACGCAAAATCCGGGAACATAACACCGATATGACGGAAACTAGGGCGGCAAGAGTGGAACAAAACACCAGGCGTAAGGCCGAGCCTTCCACCCTTTACCAAGTATATAGATGCATTAATTAAATAAGAGATATTGTGATATCCCAACAAGTAAACATGTTCCAACAAGGAACAACATCTCCATGTTCCAACAAGGAACAAACTTCATCTTCACCTGCAACTAACAACGCTATAAGAGGGGCTGAGCAAAAGCGGTAACATAGCCAATCAAGGTTTGCTAGGACCAGGTGGGTTAGAGGCTTGGTTCAACAATATAGGAGGCATGATAAGCAAGTGGTAGGTATAGCAGCATATGCATAGCAAAAGAGCGAGCAACTAGCAAGCAAAGATAGAAGTGATTTCGAGGGTATGGTCATCTTGCCTGAAATCCCGCAAGGAAGAAGAACGAGTCCATGAAGAAGACAAACGGACGTAGTCAAACGGTTCCTCACAAACGCGACGTTATCAGAACCAACCCGAAGAAGCAACACTGGAAAGAAGCAAACAATCATAGTAAACAACCACCACATAAGCATGACATGATGCACAACCAAATATGATGCATGTCCGGTTTAATGAAGCATGGCACGATAAAGTGCACAAATAATCCTACAAATTAAGTGGAGCTCAATATGTAACGAGTTGCATATTGACGGAACACCACATCAATTATTTAGTTCGATCTCATTTATGTACCCAACAATATTAAATGTTGTTAAACATGGAAAGAGGGTGAAGCAAATGAAAACTACCCATCTAGTCACGTTTAAATGAGGCCAGGAACAACAAACAACAAATCCGGAAACTCCTCATGTGCATATATTAGGTTAGGTCCTGTTCTGCCCTAAACCATATTTTAGAGTTGTTAGGCATGCAAAACAATGTCACCACGATAAACTAGGAAAAATTCTACCCCATTTACATCTAAAGTTTATTAAGTTCAGAGCTACGGTTAATTAGTTATGAATTAAATCATTTTAGCATGGCATATGGACAAAGTTACACAAACAACATTTTAAACATTTTAAACATGGGTGAAAATTGGATATTGTGAAACTAGACAAAATTCTAAGCAACTTTCATATATAAAGTTTTTACATGCGATGCTTAGATTGTGAGTTGTTATATGCATGTTGTCTAGGGACTTTTCTGCAAAACGGGTAGTACTCAGGAAATTAGCTAAAACGTTCTGCGGAAAAAAAATACATCTCGGGCCGGATCTGGTTGGCTCATCAGTGGGAGGGGGCGCAGCAGTGAGGCTCACCCATGGGCTTGGCCCGTTCGGTGGAGAGGAGAGAGGCCGGCAGGCTGGGCCTTCGAGAGGCAAGGAGGCCCACGCGAGGTGAAGGAACTGGGCAGGCCGGCTGCTGGGCTCGGCTCGCTGGATCTGGACCAAGTCAACGAGGGGCGGCCTCGTTCGTGAAGCAGGGCGACGGCTGCGGTCAATGAAGGCGTGCAGCTTTGCCGTGGTGGTCGGGTGATGTCGCAGGACGGCGGGGACGGTCGGAGACGGTGGCGGGCGAAGGGGCAACCGGATCCGGTGGCGTGCGGCCCGTTTCCAGCAACGACGAGGCTGGCCGGCGATGGGACGACGAGGTGCGACACTACAGCGACGGTGCCTGTCCACGGGCAGAGAGAGGTGACAGATTTGGGTGAGGGAGGAAGAGAGAAAAGAAAAGAAGCAGTAAGGGAGGACGGGGTCCTAGCGGTGCCGCTGGTTGGCCGTCGGTGGAACGAGCTGCTGGCGATCCCCGCTGGCGATCCCCTCATGATCGAGCAGCGAAGGCTTTGGTCGGCTCGCGCGATGGGCAGAGGCGCGGTGGAGGCCGTGGACTGCGCGCGGCTGATGAGGAGGATCTCAAGCTAAGACAAGGAGGCGGCAGGAAGGATCTGAGGTCGAGAGGCTGCTGAAAACGAGGGAGGAAGGAGGCGCGGGTTGGCTCGGGATGGATCCCGATGAAGATGCGGTGGCGGCAGCGGGGTAAGGGACAAATGCCCTAGATTTTAGGGATTATACAAGTGGGTCTATATATAAAGAAAAAGAAAGGTTACATTTGGACCCTCCGGTTAAATCAGACGGTCGAGAATAAAAAAATAGATAGGGAGCCAAACAAGAAAATGGAGATGTTTTGTAGACGTTTGGGGATGATCCGGACCCAATGGTGAGAACTGCTCGGGTCGGGTCCGGGTAAGTTTCGGACGCGCACGAGAGGTCTATGCGCGGCGCAAAGAGAGGTAGGCTGGGCCTAGGAGGACTGTGGAGAGCGGTTTGGTCTGAGAGGAGAGGGGAGAGATGCAGCCCGACACGGTTTCCGGAGACCGAAAACGTTCGATGTTAGACCGGCTATACTGCCGCTATAGTTATCCGTTGGGGCGTCAAACAGACTCCGAATGCGATGAAACTTGGCAGGCGGCCTACTAACAACAAAACAACACCACACGCCAACTTTCATCCCATTCCGAGACATTTTTCGGCCACTTATAAAATAATATCTCGGACATGCCGCGGGCGCGTGCAAGTGTGTCTGGGCTCAGAACGGATAACGGACGGAACGAGGGGTCCACGACGGATGCAAGTTTTGAAAACATGATGATGCAATGCACATGATGACATGACAAGATGCGACACGCAAGCAAATGACAAAGCAACAACAACGAAAAACTGGAGGACAACTGGCACATCGGGCTCGTGGCGTTACAGCCGTCGTCAACATGGTCAAGGAACGACTTCCATCGGACGTGGACTATACGTGGAGAGGCTGACAGCTGGGTCCACGGCCGCAGCAAGGAAGTGCCTCCTTATTACGTGGAAAATAATGATTCCTCCACCTGACAGCTGGGACCCACCGGATGGGCCACTGTATTTCGCGAAAAAACCATTTCCCCCTGACTGCTGGGACCCACGAGCTACATCTTCACACACAAGGAAGTGCGTCCGGGAAAAAAAACGATTCGCCCCCTGACTGCTGGGACCGACCAGCTACATCTTCGCAGGCAAGGAAGTGCCTGACAGTCGGGACCCACCTGGTCGAAGCATACATAGCGTTGTCATTCTGGTTGCGAACGTGTACGTACATACTGGTCGATGTAGAGGCGCGCACGTGTCGTAGTAGAGGCGCGCACGTAGCATTTACACGTACGTACAGTGGCCAGGGTGCAAGAAAGAGTACATACGGGCGGGGTCTCAAACGCCTACTCACGCATACGTACGGCCAGGGCTCGTGTACATGGCTGGGTCGGAACGGAGAAACAGCGTCGCCGTCGTGTTCATGGGGAGGCAACGGAATGCGTCGTGTTCATGGGGAGGCAACGGAATGCGTCGTGTTCATCGGGAGGGCTTGGACGGAACAGACGATGGAAACGAGGCCTAGTGTACCGCAGAACGGAGGAAACGGCCTTGTGTTCGACCGGCCACGTTCGAAATGGGATCCTGTTCATCGGGAGAGGTCTGGCGTACCGCAAAACGAAGGAAACGGACCTCCTACGGTCGAAACGGGGGTCCTGTTGATCGGGAGGGTGTGGCGTACCGCAAAACGGAGGAAACGGACTTGTGTTGGAGCGCTACGGTCGAAACGGGGGTCCTGTTCATCGGGAGGGGTGTGGTGTACCGCAAAACGGGACTCCACAGGACACTGTTCATCTCCACCGTCGACCTCCTCCAGCCTCCACGGGCTCCTGTTCATCCAGCCTCCACAGGCTCCTGTTCATCCAGCCTCCACCGCGCGCTACTCCAATGGCTACTATTCAACCACCCCTCCACCGTCTACTATTCATCCAGCCCTTCACACCACTGGGTCCTGTTCAACCACCCCTCCACGGGCACCCCTCCACCATCTACTATTCATCCAGCCCTCCACACCACGGGGTCCTGTTCAACCACCCCTCCACCGTCAACTGTTCATCCAGCCCTCCACACCACGGGGGCCTGTTCATCCACCCCTCCACAGGCACCCCTCCACCGTCCACTATTTATCCAGCCCTCCACCACACCATGGGGTCCTGTTCATCCAGAGGCAACGCCACCGCTCACTGTTCATCCAACCCCCCCCCCCCCCCCCCCCCCCCCCCCCCCCCCCGCAACGCTCACTGTTCATCCCATCGATCGGCTTCAGTTAGCAGCAGTAGCGAAGGAATCGCTCGATCGGGTTCAGTTAACAGCTATCGATCGATCACTCGGGTTCAGTAACGCGTAGCCTGCAGTGCAATCGCTCGGGTTCAGTTAGAGCCAACGCCATGCACACACGCGTGTACGTGTACGAGAGAAACGCGCATCACTCGGCCCCCGACCTCCCACCGTAACTGGGAACTCCCCGAAATTTTCCTCCCCCTCACTTCTACCATAGTTTTTTCCGTCATGGACGGCCCAAAGAATGTCATGCAGCTGCGTCTCCGGCCCACCCAGGACGAAAAGCCCACCACATCTATGATGATACCGGGTTTTGTCACAATTATCATCATAGAAGTGTCATATGTATGAAAGAATTTTTTTTCGTTCGGCCCAAAATGTCACGGATGTGTCTTTTTTTTGTAGTGAAGAGGACTACCTCTGAACATCCGGAAACTAAGGCTTCCAAACGGGAGAAGAAATCTCCGCCAGAGGGTCCTGCCTCGGAGGGTATTCTTGCCGCACAATGTCCGCGCGGGGATTAGCCCTCTACCGAGCTGTAAGTAATCAAAAAGTACATAATAGTGAAGATATCCTACCTTACTTCCGAAGACAATAACCGATGCTTGTAAACTGTAGCCCGGATCACAGCCCTTCTCGACAGAGTTCATCTTCGGGGGATCTTCTTCCGGAGCCGGGAAAACCCAACATTTGACCAAAGACATGATTCGGAGCTGATGCATATAAGGCCAAACTCGAGACGCCGAACACTCCCTAAGGTATTCGGTCTTTATGATGTAAACTGGGCCTAAACAGTGCCCTTGGTAATAAGCCCCTGGTGTCCGGGTACGTGCAATATTCTGACGTGGCCACATGCCAATACGTCAGCATCCTTCTCCATTGTACTGAGAATCCAAGGGATGTGTATCAACAAGAGACAGTAAAAAAGGTTTATGCATGGTCTTAATCTAAAAAGAATCCTTGGAACGGGTCCCTGCTGCACGTTTGCGCCTGCGTCTCTGTTGTGCCGTGTCCTGGACGGGTGTAGCACGATGGTCATCTGTAAAAGAGAGGAACTTAGTTGAAAAGTTGTCGTGCAAAAAGGTAGGTTATACTAAATAAACTATATACAGTTCAAGATGAGTAAAGTTGAGCCTAATTGCCACTTGTTTGCGCGCATTGAGCCCCTTGTATTGTAATAGGAGTATAGCCATCAAAACCTGTATCAAGTACATATAGCTGCGCCGGACTCGTCTAACCGCGTCCGTGGTCTTAACGACCTAGCAGATGCATTAGTTGGTGAGGCCGTTTAGTGTGCGGCTACCAAGGCAGCCGCACGGTCTTCCGCGCGCAAGGAGCGCTCGATATTTCCATTTACTGTAATGATGCCACATTGACCAGGCATCTTAAGCATGAGAGAAGCGTAATGCGGTATTGCGTTAAAGCGAGCGAAAGCTTCGCGTCCGAGTAGTGCTTGATAACCACTTTGGAACGCAGTGATGTGGAATGTTAAATTTTCGCTGCGGAAGTTATCGAGAAAGCCGAATATAACCTCTAGTAGCAGGGAGCCCATGCAATGGGCCTCTGGGCCTGGCGTTAGTCCTTTAAAGGTAGTATTGCTGCGGCTAATTTTTGTTGGGTCTATCCCCATTTTGCGGACTGTGTCCTGATATATCAGGTTTAAACTGCTTCCGCCGTCCATCAGGACTCGTGTGAAGTGGTATCCGTCAATTAATGGATCTAATACCAAGGCAGCCCATCTTGCACGCCAGATACTTGCTGAGTAATCCCGATGGTCGAAGGTGATCGGTTGGGAGGACCAGTGGCAGAACTCCGCTGTGATAGGCCCTGGGGCATGTGTCTCTAGGAGTGCCGCTTTGTTTCTCCCCTTTGTCACATGTAACACGTATACTGTTTTGACTTCTGGTGGCAATTTCTTCTGTTCCCTAGTGCTTTGCTTGCGAGGCTCGTCCTCGTCTTCGCTTGGTGTATCCTGCCCCTTATGTTCGCGGTTGAGCTTGCTGGACTGCTTGAAGACCCAACATTCTCTATGGGTATAATTTGCAGGTTTGTCGGGGGTGCTATGGATCTGACATATTTGGTCCAGAATCTTGTTTAGGCTGGACAGTTCGTCTCTGTTTCCTTTGGAGGGCAGCTTTTGCTGACCTGGCCGAGAGCTTCGGAATCCGGCATTTACCGCCATGCTCTTCGGGTTTTCTTCTTTATTCCTGCGCTTATTTTTGCTGCGTCATGATTTCCCGTTACCGTCCCTAACTTCGGATGTACTTGGGTCGCTGGTGCTGCATCGGGCTAACCAGCTGTCCTCGCCCGTGCAAAAGCGGGTCATGAGGCTTGTTAATGCTGCCATTGTTCTTGGCTTTTCTTCGCCAAGGTGTCTGGCAAGCCATTCGTCTCAAACGCTGTGCTTGGAAGCTGCTAAGGCTTCGATGTCCTGATAGTCGACTATTTGGTTCTTTTTCGTGAGGAACCTGTTCCAAAGCTTTCGGGCTGACTCTCTGGGCTGTTGAGTTATATGACTTAAATCGTCTGCATCCAGTGGTCGGACATAGGTCCCTTGAAAATTTGCCCGAAAAGCGTCTTCAAGCTCTTCCCAGCTTCCAATGGAGTTTTCGGGGAGGCTTTTAAGCCAGTGCCACGCTGGCGCTTTGAGCTTGAGGGGTAAGTACTTGATGGCGTGGAGATCATCTCCTCGAGCCATGTGGATATCGATGATGTAGTCCTCAATCCAGACCCCAGGGTCTGTCGTTCCGTCGTATGCCTCTATGTTTATGGGTTTGAATCCCTCTGGAAATTCATGGTCCAGCACCTCATCGCTGAAACATTGAGGGTGTGCAGCACCCCTGTATTTGGGTGTACCGTGGTGTTCGGATTTTTGTTGTGTTGCATTGCATGCTGCAGCGCGCTTGCGTGGCCCGTATATGGATCTGGTTGCGTCATCCTTTTGATGCGAGCCCTCGCGTGGATCGTGTACTGGCTTATGTGCGGCGTCGTTCGCCGCTCTATGTTGGCCATGAGGTCATCTATCCGACCAAATGGCCGTTTTGTTTTTTAATTGCGAGGGATCTAAGGCCTCCTCATCGAATTCAGGTAGCAACTTTCGCTTCGGGTAGCTCTTGGTGTGGCGATTACCGCCGTACTTCACTATAGTATTGAGTACTTCACTCCATCTGATTCTGAGTGTGTCTTATGCATCCCTAAGCCTTTGCTTCTGCTTTTTCAGACCCCTCGCGGTGGCAACAAGCCTTTGATGGGCATTCTGTTGCTCCGGGCGCCTGTCCGGTGTGATGTTCTCCGGCTGTTATCTTTGATGCAGTCAGGTTGTTCGGTTTGATTCTCCGTGTTGCCGTGGTCGGGCGATGGTTCACCCTGCTCTATCGCTGGGTCTATATGATTGTTGTTTCTGCTGAGGCGGGATTTAGAGCGGCGCTTACACCACCACTTTGACTGCTTCTCAAGGGAACAACCCTTCGCTGCGTCCTTCCGTTCCTCGTCGTCATTTTCTTTCAGTGTGTCCACCTTGTATACATCATATGATGAAGTGGGCATCCAGTGCTCTGTGGGTAGTGGTTACTGTTCGTCTCCTGCATCGTCGTCCATACCATCGATATCTTCGGAGTCGAAGTCGAGCATGTCGGTCAAATTGTCGACAGTGGCTACTAAGTGGGTGGTGGTGGGCAGCGAATTTCTTCGGCATCCGCATCCCAATCCTGCCGGACATAGTTTGGCTAGGACTCTCCTGACAAGGAGAATGACATTAATGAGTTCAGTATGTCGCCGAAGGGCGAGTGCTAAAAGATATCCGCGGAGGTGAACTCCATGATCAGCGCCCAGTCGGATTCGATAGGCACGGGCGCAGGGTAAGGTCAATACTCGGCTCGATCTTTGCTGAGAGTATGGCCTCCGTGGTGGGGTCTATCCACCCGTCCATGGATGGCGTGATTGGCTCCGAATTGAGGGTCGGGGCGGTTGCCGATGCTGTCTCCTGCACACTGTCCAATGGTAGAGCTAAATCATGCTCACGCGACCGTGCGGCGCGCTCGGCAAGGGCTCAAATCCGTCGAAGATCAAGTCTCCGCGGATGTCGGCCGTGTAGTTTAAGCTTCCAAACCTGACCTGGTGGCCAGGGGCGTAACTCTCGATCTGCTCCAGATGGCCAAGCGAGTTGGCCCATAGTGCAAAGCCGCCGAATACAAAGATCTGTCCGGGAAGAAAAGTCTCACCCTTGACTGTATCGCTATCGATGATCGAAGGAGCGATCAAGCCTAACGGTGATGACACAGAGGAACTCTCAATGAAATCACCAATGTCGGTGTCAAAACCGGCGGATCTCGGGTAGGGGGTCCCGAACTGTGCGCCTAAGGTGGATGGTAACAGGAGGCAGGGGACACGATGTTTTACCCAGGTTCGGGCCCTCTTGATGGAGGTAAAACCCTACGTCCTGCTTGATTATTCTTGATAATATGAGTAGTACAAGAGTTGATCTACCACGAGATCAGAGAGGCTAAACCCTAGAAGCTAGCCTATGGTATGATTGTATGTTGTCCTACGGACTAAAACCCTCCGGTTTATATAGACACCGGAGGTGGCTAGGGTTACACAAGGTCGGTTACAAAGGAGGAGATATGCATATCCGTATTTCCCAGTTTGCCTTCCACGCCAAGTAGAGTCCCATCAGGACACGGGACGAAGTCTTAAATCTCGTATCTTCATAGTCCAACAGTCCGGCCAAAGGATAAAGTCCGGCTGTCCGGAGACCCCCTAATACATGACTCCCTCATATGCCATGGTGTATACTAGACCTATTATGTACCTTACCATGAGTTTGGCAAGCGGGTACAATAGTGATCCATGAGTAGATTGTCGGATTTCGGGTTCCGGCAAACCCTTGAGGTTCGAACACTGGGGTGCGCACGAAGATCTCTCCTCCCCCTAGCTCACGCTCTCACCCTAATCTAAAAGCTCAGCTCGTCGAACCCGCAGAACAAAGGACACATGGTTTATACTGGTTCGGGCCACCGATGTGGTGTAATACCCCACTCTAGTGTGGTGTGGTGGATTGCCTCTTGGGCTGAGGATGAACTAATACAAGGGAAGAACAACCTCCTGAGGAGAGGTGTTCTTGAGTTGGGTGAGCTTATGTGCTTGAGGATGATCTGAATGATCCGTCCCCCTCCTATGGTGGTGGCTAGTCCTATTTATAGAGGCCCTGGTCCTCTTCCCAAATATTAGGCAGGAAGGGATCCCACAACGGCCAATTTTAAGGGGGACAACTAGTACAAGCTATCCTGACAAAATGTGGTCTTTGCCTACCAAAGGCTCTGGTGGTGACGCCGTCCTGGGCTCCACGATGACCTCCGTCTTGCCATCCTGCTGGTCTTGGTCTTGTTGCACCGATATGGAAGCCTTTGCCTGATGCCTCGGGACTCCTCGCCTGCACTTGCCTCTTTAGCACCAAAGAGGAAATGAGTATGCTGCGCACGCTGGCGCGTGCCTGGCGCCCGCCTAGCCTTGCTCGTCATGGCTTGCGCCATAGGGACCTCGCGAGGTGCCCCTCGCCTTGATCTCTCCACCCATCGCAAGCTAGCCTGGTGAGGCCGCCCCAGAGGAGGTCTTGCGTCGTCCGCCTCGTGAGGCTTGGCCCCTCGTGAGGGTCTTGAGTGTTCGCTATGAAGATGGGATGTACAGGGCCGCTGGTGGAGCCACGCCGTGGGCCGCAGGAAGGCATGTCTGGGACCCCCAATCCCAAGACGCCGACAGTAGCCCCCGGGCCAAAGGCGCGCTCGGACTTGGCTTAGAGGCGAAGCCAAAGGGGAAAGTACGGAGCGCCATGGGCCCCAACATCCTGCGGCCTTGGTTGACGCGTGGCGATTGATGGGACGTGGGCGTCTCTGCTTCCCCACGCTGGCTCTGCAACTGCCCGACTTGACGAGTCTGTGCTGCATGCAGAGAAAACCATCATTACCTATGATCGTGGGATTCGCCGGTTGGCCTTCTCCTACTATAAATGAGGAGGGGGCGGAGCCCCCATCGCCCACCTCTTCCTACTCCACTTGCTTCTCCTCCCTTGATTCATTGCTTGCAGCGACACCCATGGCGCCTGCAAAGAGGTTCTCATCCGCAAAGAAGGGGAAGGCCCGCCAGGAGGGGCCCGGCTCGCTGCCGCCCAAGAGGGGGTGCGGTCGCCCACGTAAGCACGCCACGACCCCTACCGTGCCCCTTGCAGCCACGGCAGCGCCTCCTCGCGCGGTGGGGGTTTCCAAGGTTGTGGCAGCCCTGTCGATGAAGTGAGGCGTGCCATGGTTACGTGGCCTCCTCGGCCATGCTTCCACTCGGCGGAGGTGCTGCCGAAGTTCATTGTGTGGTCAGAGAACCCGGTTGGCACCTGGCTTCAGCTCCCGTGCTTCTTCGTCGGCGAACTGCCAGCCACGGGTCCAGGCGGTCTCTGGCTGCAGGTAGACGGCTGCTGCAGCAAGGCTTCATGGGCCGCGGTGGAAGTCTCCATCGCAGGCAACACAAACCTGGCCCGCGGCTGGCAGACGTTTGCCCACACGTGCGGCCTAGGCAGGTGGTGTACCCTCCACTTCAAGTATGACGGTGACACAACCCTCTATGTGTGGGTATTCGGGGAAGATGGTCGCCGCATCGGATGCTGCCCCGAGGACAATGACAGCGGCAAGTTGCTCGTCCATGGTGACGGTCGTGACGAGGATGAAGGTGGACTCGTGCTCGGCGCAGGCGGCGGCTCGTCCAGCTACGGCAGCTCTTCCTCCGGTGATAGCTCCAGCAGCGGCGGCTATGACCAACTGCCACACCGCCATGCCCGCTTTGAAGGCGGTAGCAGATCGTCTCATCGCCGCGCCCTAGTGAAGTGCGAGGAGGGGTATGGTTGAGTCCAGGGGGTGCCAAGGGCCTACCCTCATGAACCTTTGCGGGGGTGTGCGCTGCTTTTGTTTTGTTCTTTCCTTTCTTCCTGCATTTAAAAAGAAACAAGGGGCCTGCAGGGCGTGCAACGAACCGTGATTTCCAAGTCGTTATGTTATGTCTATCATTCCTATGTCATGTTGCAGCATCAATGTTTTATGTAAGAGTGTAGAGATAACTTAGCTTGACGTGTCTGAAGGAGTTTCTGCCTCGTGAGGCGCGCCTCTCCCAGCACCTGGTGAGACCTCCTTGCCGTTGGCTTGGGCGGCGTCGAGGAACTACAAAAATTTGTTAAGAACCTCTTATTCTTCCAAGCCTAGGTCGTAGACGCGGCCGACCGTGACCTAGAGCTCCGCATCACGGTACCTGAGGGGCACAGATTAAGGAAGGAGTGTCAGCTTGCGAACTCGAGCGAGGGTGCCTCGTGAAGAACAGGAAAAAACAAAACACTCACAAGTTCACCTGTCCAGCCCCCTCGCGAGTCATGTGAGGGAGAGTACGGGCCAAAACAAAGAACCGAGGGAAGAACACGGGAAAAGGCGACCGAACCAAGAAGACAAGAAACACCAGAATGTGAACTTCCAGTAAAAAAGGGGCAAGCCAACTACGGAAAGCAAATGAAAAGCCACGTCCGGCACCTAGTCTAGTCTTCTCACCAGCGGAGCTAAGTGCTGCCACTAGAACGTGGGAGGGAGACCCCGAGGCCCGAGGGCAGCACTCCGGAGACTCCGGGGCGTGTACAACCCCACTCCTATTACATGAGAGTGTCATAGGCTGTCAAGACCCTGATTCCAAGTCACATCGATCTAGCCGGTAACACCTCATATCACATTGCGGCCTCACGCACGGTATCCCCACGGGTGTCGCCTTACCATGGCCTGGGACCGTTTGCGCCTTTTGGCTCACGTATATGATAGTGTCGCTAGCATCCATATGATAGAGAACCCAGGCCGACATGGCTAGTCATGAACCCAAAGGTTGCATAGACCTATGGGGACAGGCATACATGAATCACATCGAGCATGTCGGTCATCAGCGTGTGAATCCGGGCTGTAGCACTGGGCTAACAGGACTCCGGGGAACCCGGGCTGTAGCAGGCTAGGCAGGACTCCGGATGTCACCGCGTGACATTTCCCCGAAGGGACAGACATAGGAACGAAGTGAAACACATGCCCGCCAGTGAAGTGTCCTGAGCAGTAGTGCTGGGCTAGCAGGACTCCGGTGAACTGGGCTGTAGCGGACTACTATGGCTCGAGGAGCACTAGACTACATTTCCCCATAAGAAAGGCTGCCAAGGATAAACAACTAGATTGTCGGATCCTACACATACCAAGCATTTCAATCATACACACAATATGCTCGATATGTGCAAATACAACATGGCATCACAACAAAACTCTACAACTCAAGTACTTTATTTAAAGGCTCCAGAGAGCCATACATAACATGTTCATACAGGTAGGGGTCACATGACCCGACACTCAAGTCATACAAGCATACAAGCACATGCGGAAGCAAATAGTCTAAGTACGGACACTAGAAAGCAAGAAGGCTTCTCGACGCCTGTCTATCTACCTAGGGCCCAACATGGCCAGGATCACCACCTGGGTGGCAAGTCACTCATCGACGTCAAGATCTACATAAAACCCATTGGAGGGGGCGGTGTTGTCGTCTGAAAACAGTAATTAAGCAAACATGAGTACAAAGGTACTCAGCAAGTCTTACATCAGAACCTACTATACATGCTCATTCTCAAGAAGGTGGTGGAGTTGTTGCAGCAAGCCAGCTTTAACTCTTGGCTAAGCTATCCTACGGGACACCACTAGTAAAATAGTTTTCGCACACGAGTCCACTAATCACCAACACAATACTCCACCGGGGATCCTCCCTCGTCATCCTACGAGAGAGCCATCCTCGGTACTCACACTTATCTTGAGTCTTTTAGTAGTAACCATTAACTTGTCTATGAACTGTATAGGCAACCAAGTAGTCCTTTACCGCGGACGCGGCTATTCGAATAGATGATATTAACCCTGCAGGGGTGTACTTCTTCATACACGCTCTCACCACTTACCGTCGTTTACACGACATGTACTCGGCAACCTTCAAGCGGAAGCCCAACGAGGGTGTCGGCCACGGCCTACCTAAACACTCAAGTCTCTAGTCCAGGTTTATCGCCTATCCAGGTTCCATCCGCAGGGAGTCTGGCCGAGGTTTCCACATACGGCCCCGAATGATGTGAACAGGGTTCCCGAGACACCAAACGGGTGACTCGGTACACCGTGCCACGGTGTATCTACCGCAACATAGCCCACCCCTAGGGTCAGCGCTACGCACGGCCGCCAACACGTAACCTGCAAACACCAGAAACTAATTGCAACTCCTAGACAGTGTACTAGGGTGATTAAGAAGCCGAGAGGGTCCATTGGTTTCGGGCCCAATTTATGGTAGTAAGTGAATCTTAAATCACACATACAGATCTCAGTTCTTATGGACGGCCTCAATGAAACAACCCACCATGTACTCCTACATGGCCTCTCATCGATACCTTTACCAAATCATGTTCAACACATGCCTCACATTACCGACATAATCATTTCACTCTAGCCCATCACCCAGATGAACCAGACCTGACACAACTCTAAGCATAGCAGGCATAGCAAGGTAGGAACACATACATGGCTCAATCGACTCCTACACATGCTAGTGGGTTTCATCTAGTTACTGTGGCAATGATAGGTCATGCAGAGGATAAGGGTTCAACTACCACAGCACACAGCAGTTTGAAACGTTGTTGTCTTAATGCAGTAAATGAGAGCAGAGGCGAGAACATGGGATTGTATCGATATGATCAATGGGGCTGCTTTCCTGATGGAGTGGTAGTAGGGTACTACCCTTCAGTTGGATACTCGGAGATATCCTCGAAGCAGAACCTACCACGAAGGACACACAGAACATAATCAGCATATGAAAATATGCAACAATATGATGCATGCTATGACATGGCAAAATGATGTGTCCTGCCTAATGCAATGTGAAACAAGTTGAAATGGGTCCATTTGAATCAAAGATTCAAATGAAGGTTAAAGTTCTTATGCATAATAAGTGTATTAGCTTGTTTCACCTAAACAGCAAGGTTAAAGTGGTTTGTCATGCATGCAACCATTACAGATGGATAGATTGAATTTTTCTGATCATTTTTCATATATAATTTGTTTGATTTGGAGCTATGGTTGATTTTCTATGATTTTTAGAAGTTTTGGCTATTTTCTGGAATTTCCTATATAAAAATAAATCCGGAAAATGAATAATTGCGTCAGCACTGCGTCACTGTGATGTCAGCGAGTCAAACGCACCAGGGCTAGTCAAACCTGACTGGTGGGCCCTGTCTGCCAGTGTCTCAGCTAACTAACAAGATTAAGTTAATACTAACTAACTATGAATGGGGCCTGGGCCCATATGTCAGTGAACTAAACTAACTATAATTAGTTAGCACTAATCCTAAACTAATTAACAGGCCGGCCCCACCTGTCATAGGCTCAGGGGGGGGAGTCAACTTGGGCCCACACGGGTCAGACGTGGTCAACTCGCCGGCGGCTTGACGCCGGCGACGACAGACACGGCGGAGGGGCTTGGGTTTGCGTCTCCGGCGACCAAATCGACGATGGAGAGCAGCTACATGACGCGGGGAGCGAGCCGCGTCGTTTGGTGGAGAAAGTGGAGCTCGGGGAGGCCGGGAATGACGCCGGCGACGACCTTGGCGGTCGCCAGAGTTCGGGCGAGGATGAACCCGAAGCTACGGGGCACGGCGAGGCAGGGAGTGGTGCGTTAGGCTCCTGGGAACGTGGTGAGTGTGGTGACGCGCTCGGAATCGAGCTTACGCGCCTGTGGCCACGGCGGCGACATGGCCGGCGGAGCCGAGCTCTCGGCCGTGATGGCCAACGGGGTTAGAGGGCAGCTCGAGCGACGTGGCTAGGGGAGCAGAGAGAGAAGCTCATGGCGAGTGCAGCGGGCGTCGAAGCGGGCTCGGGGAAGCTTGGGAGGCGGCGAAACGTCCGCGACGATCTCTGGTGACCGACGAGGGGAGCGGCAGTGGTGGCGTTGTTGCAGCGCGTCCGAGGCCTCGTGGCTCGTCGAGGAGGTCGAGGGAGATGTTGCGGAGCTCGTGGGCACGGTGGGGTAACACGGGGAGGACGATGGCTGCGGCTATGGCGGCAAGACGATGGCGGCTGCGTTGGCCATGGCTTCGGGGGAGCGAGGGAGAGAGGCAGGGGGTGAATGAGATGTCCACGGGGTCAGGGCGGCGACGTGGAGCTCGCCCAGGTGTCTTGGCCTCGCGGGCGGCAAGCAGCTGACGCCGTGGCGAGCTTGTGCTCGCCGGCGTCACCTCTGTGCCTGCTTGGCGAGGGAGAAGCAGCTGGCTAGCACGGGCCAGCACAGTGCTGGGCCGGCCAGGTGGGCTGCGGCCAGGTAAGTTTCCTGCTCCTCTTTTATTTCTTTTTTTCTATTTTTCTGTAAGTTTGTTTCCATATTAAAAATACTTAGGCACTTACAAAAATCCTGAAAATAATGATAGGCTCTGTTTAGATTATTTCCAATAGCCCACACTTATTTCCAGAATTATTTGAGCATTTAAAATATTTTATATCATTTAAATGCCCAAATTCAAATACTTATGATTTAATTCAAAAGATCCAGAATGTCCTAGAAAAGAGTGCACCATTTTTGCCAGGGGTTTTAACCCAATCCAGAAATGATGAACATGTTGTGAAGGGCATTTTGGGTTCATTGAAAATAATTTTAGTAAACCCTAGTTGTTTCCAGGGGGTGCTGGGGGTTCTGTCATCCCCATTTCAAGTTTCTGTAAAGTAGACATGATGCAACACTCTAATGCATGAACCAGCTAGGGTGTGACAACTCACCCCCACTCAAAAGAATCTCGTCTCGAGATTTAGGATCCTCCGGGAAGAAGGTGGGGTACTCGAGTCGAAGACGATCCTCCCTTTCCCAAGTGGCTTCTTTCTCGGAATGGTGTGACCATTGAACATTGACAAACTTGATATTATGGCGTCGAGTGGTACGCTCGGCTTGATCAGGGATACGAATGGGATATTCCCGATATGAGAGGTTATCTTGTAGATCAAGCATTTCGTGGTCCACTCCACGGATAGGATCCGTGAAGCAACGCCTAAGTTGAGAAACATGGAAGACATCGTGAACTCTGGAAAGATGCGAAGGTAGTTCCAATTGGTAGGCAACTTCTCCTCGTTTGGTAAGAATGCGAAAGGGTCCAATGAAACGGAGTAACCTGAAGGTAAGCCTTCTCGCTGACTACATAAGTCATGAGCTTATGTTTACGATCATATTGGCTCATTTTACGAGATTGGACAGTTTTCAATTTCTCACGAATAACGCGAACCTGCTCTTCTGCTTCCTGAATCATATCTGGGCCAAAGAGTTGTCTTTCCCCGGTTTCTGACCAGTTAAGAGGCGTTCGACATTTTCGTCCATAGAGAACTTCGAAAGGATCTTTGACCAAGCTAGCTTGATAACTATTGTTATAAGCAAACTCCACGAATGGAAGGCATTTCTCCCAACCCATTCCGAATGAGATGACAGAAGCTCGGAGCATATCTTCCAGAATTTGATTGACTCGCTCTACTTGACCACTTGATTGAGGATGGAAGGCGGTGCTAAAAGAGAGACGAATTCGCATAGCATTTTGGAAACTTTCCCAAAATCGAGAGGTGAAGAGACTCCCACGGTCTGAGTTAATTTCCAATGGGGCACCATGAAGAGACACTAGTCGGGAGATGTATAAATCAGCTAGCTGGCTAGCTGTGATACTCTCACGAACAGGTAGGAAATGGGCTACTTTGGAAAGACGGTCGATCACGACAAAGATGGCATTATTCCCTCTCTTGGTCCTGGGAAACCCAGTAATGAAATCCATACTGATTTTATCCCATTTCCACTCAGGAATAGCCAAAGGTTGAAGGGTGCCAGCAGGCTGTTGATGCTCTGGTTTAACACGACGACAGACGTCGCAACTAGCAATTTATTGAGCAATTTCTCTCTTCATCCTAGTCCACCAAAACCTCTGGCGTAGGTATTGATACATCTTAGTACTACCGGGATGAATGGTGAGAGGGGATTCATGAGCTTCCTTAAGGATCAGCAGTCTCAGGTTTCGTGCCTTGGGAACCACTAAGCGGTTTCCAAAGTATACGACACCTTGATCATCAACGGAGAAACAATTCGCGACTCCTTTCTTAATGTTTCTCTTAATACGGGAGATTCCCGGATCTACCTTCTGTGCCTTGATGATCTGATCCGTAAGGGTAGGTTTCGCCACCAGGGTGGATAGGAATCCTCGAGGAACAATGTGAAGATTAAGCTTACAAAATTCCTCATGGAGAAGTGGTTGACTTTGTTGTAACATCAGGTTATCACAATAGGATTTACGACTTAGTGCATCAGCCATGACATTGGCTTTGCCCGGGGTGTAAGTTATTCCTAATTCTTAATCCGAGATCAACTCGGCCCAACGTCTTTGCCTGAGATTCAAATCCGATTGGGTGAAGATATATTTCAAACTTTGGTGATCGGTGAAGATCTCTCAACGATTACCGAGGAGGTAATGTTGCCAAGTTTTAAGTGCATGGACTACAGCTGCAAGCTCTAGATCATGTTTGGGATAGTTTTCCTCATGTGGGTGTAATTGCCGTGAGGCATAGGTAATTACCTGATGATCTTGCATGAGTATGTAACCTAGTCCTTGTCGCGAGGCCTCGCAATAGATAATAAAGTCCTTGGAAAAATCTGGTGGTACCAGTACGGGAGCAGATGTCAGGTGTCTTTTCAGTTCCTGAAAGCTGAACTCACACTGTGGGGTCCACTCGAACTTTTTATCTTTCTTGAGGAGTTCAGTTAGAGGTTTAGAAACCTTGGAGAAATTCTCGATGAAGCGGCGGCAGTAGCTCGCTAAGCCAAGGAAGCTCTGAACTTGCTTGACCGTCTCAGGTGGAGTCCAATCAAGGACGGCTTGAGCTTGCTCGGGATTGACAGCAATACCCTTACCAGAGATTACATGGCCTAGATAGGTCACTTCTGGCAACCAAAATTCACACTTGGAGAATTTGGCATAAAGGCGGATGCTCTCGAAGTTTCGTCAATACCAGCCTTAGATGTTCGGCATGTTCCTCTTCATTCTTGGAGTAGATGAGTATGTCATCGAGGTATACTACGACGAATTTATCCAAATACTCCATGAAGACCGAGTTCATTAATCGAGAGAAGGTGGCTGGGGCATTGGTTAAACCAAAGGACATAACGGTGTACTTGTATTGGCTATAACGAGTAACAAAGGCCGTTTTGGGAATGTCCCCGTTTTTGATTTTGATTTGATGGTAGCCCAACCTCAAATCCATCTTGGAAAAGACTGAGGATCCAGTGAGCTGGTCATACAGATCGTTGATCCTGGGAAGCGGATACTTGTTCTTGATGGTGACCAAGTTGATAGGTCGGTAATCTACAACCATCCGATCTGTTCCATCCTTCTTCTTGACGAAGAGGACAGGGCAAGCCCAAGGAGAGGAACTAGGACAGATGAAACCCTTTTTCAAGGACTCATCGAGTTGTTTCTTAAGCTCGGATAGTTCTAAGGGTGCCATCTTATAGGGTCTTCTAGAAATCGGAATGGTTCCTGGAACAAGGTCTATCACAAACTCAACATCCCTGTCAGGTGGAACACTTGGCAGTTCTTCTGGAAAGACATCCCGGAAGTCTCGGACTACTGGAATATCTTGAAGGTCTGGAAGGGGGTTGGCATTTAGGGAGTAAAGCTGGCGCTTGGCCACTCGAGTTAAGACATTGACTGTCTGGCCTGATGGGTGAGTAAGTTGAACGGTTCTAGTAGCACAATCAATCTTAGCATAATGAGATGACATCCAGTCCATACCCAAGATGATGTTTATGTCCGAGGACTTGAGGGCTACTAAGGATGCAAGGAAGACATGTCTATCGACAAGAATTTCGTTCCTATGGCTTACTCTAGAAGTTTGCCATTTGGAACCCGGAGTTTGAATTACCATGGAAATGGGCATGTCACAGAATGTCGTGTTATGCAATCGAGCATAGCTCTCGGATATGAATGAACGAGATGCTCCAGTATCGAAAATAACAGATGCCGGATGGCAATTAACAAGGAGCGTACCAAGGACGACGTTATGATCCTCATGAGCCTCCTCAGATGAGACATAGTTGACATGACCATGTGCAGTGGTGACCGGCTTGGCGTAGAATGTCTTTCCCGCTGGCTTACAACGGCCAACGGACTTTCCAGACTGATTGGGGTTGTTGTTCTGGGGACACTCTCGACTATCATGACCCGGCTCTCCACACTTGAAACATGTCACAACATTGGGGCGTGGAGCAGCATTAGCAGCGGGGCCACCATAGGGCTTGGACGGTGCAACCTACTGGTTGGGACGAGGCGCCTCAAAGGATGGCCTCGGAATGAACCTGGGTGGCAGTGCCGTGCTTGGAATCCACACCCGGCGCTTCTGAGATCCAGAGCCGGATGAAGAGCCAAAATCACGAGAGTGCTTGCGTGAAGCGTCATAGTCAGACTGGCCTGTCTCAGCACTGATGGCTTTATTGACCAACTTCTGAAAGGAGGTGCACTCGTGCAGACGAAGATCACGGCGAAGCTTAGGGTTAAGTCCCTTGCGGAACCTTGCCTTCTTAGCGTCGGTGGATACGTCTTCAGGAGCATATCGTGCCAGATTCCCAAATTCACGACTATATGCATCCACAGTCAGTCTTCCTTGGGTGAAAGTGCAGAACTCTTCCCTCTTGCGATCTTTGAGACCTTCCGGGATGTGATGCTCACGGAAAACCTCACTGAATTCAGCCCAAGTAGGGATTTGGCCAACTGGGCGCATTGCTTCAAAATTTTCCCACCAAAGGCTAGCAGGGCCTTCAAGGTGATAGGCAGCATAGGTAACCTTATCAGCTTCGGCTACGTTGGCAGAACGTAGCTTGTGGGTGATGCTGCAAAGCCAGTCATCCGCGCCGAGGGGTCGACGGAATGGTTAAACTTTGGTGGGTACAACTTGATGAAGTCATTGATTGACACCAAGTCATTTCATTGATGGCGTGCAGTGTTCTGCTCAATCCGCTCCAGCAAGCGGTTAGTCTCACGCTTGTTTCTTTCCGCCTCCAGCATCACTTCGGCCAGAGAAGGCGGGTGAGGCAGATTTTCACCCCTAACTGCGTTGGCTTCCCCCTGCTCCGGGGCAGCAGGGTTGCTGCGGGTGTTGACCATCCTAGGAGTAAACAAGACAACGGTTTAGATAAGGATGGCACAAACTCAGCAAGGAAGTGCAGAATGTAATGGATAACATGGAATGCTAAGATGTTCATTGCACGACATGGTAATATAGAAGCTGCCATATATATACCATTGGTCATACACACCATACATAGTTTAGTACAAGCCCAGGCTAGAGGACAAATACGGTGGAAGACATTACATCTCATCGAAGGCATTCCAAGCTCCTATACATTATTTTTATACACCTCCGGAGCGCGATACACACCAAGTCGCATCCCACGGTCATGCAGGACTGTGGAGAATACAACTAATAAAATACTTGTGAAACTACTAATAGCTCAGACAGCTCCGTAGTAGTCCTCATAGAAGTTGCCACCAAGGCTTGGAAGTGGAACATGATCATCTGGGAATAGACGGTCATGCGGAGCCTGCGGACCATAGGGACTCGGATGTGGCCTCGGTCCCACAGGTGGTGGCAGATGGGGACCATGAGGAGGGGTGATGCCTCCTACATCGCGCCACTCCATACAATCTGGAAATCCAGACCGTACAGGATACAAGTCCCTCATGTCCATGTATCATGCCTGCACCGCAGGTGCAAACCGAGTCAAAGTGGCCCAATGATCAGCACGAGCGTGGAAAAGCTCCATACGCAAGGCCCGATTTTCGCGGTCCTTATCCTCGAGCATCTCGGCAGTGGTGCGGAGTAGTGACTCCTCATGTGTAGAGTCATAGTACAAGGCCTGGTAGTACCCATGTGCTCCGGAAAGTGAGGCTGGCATGTATCGGAAATCGGTGTTCTGTAGCAAGGCAGTCCTGGCTCGAATGATAGTCATCATTGAATAGGCTGCATCCTGGGCAGACATCTCAATAGTGACCCCAAGTCCATTGGAACAGTGAAGGGGCTCAGTGGCTCCAGGATAAGAGGGATATATCCTGATGGTATAGAGGTACTGGCTCTGGTTGAAGTCTCTGAACTGCTCCTCGGCGGTATATTCCAGATACCAGCGATAGCCTGACTCAACCATCACTTGAACCAACATGGCCGTGTGGCCGGGCACATCAAGGCACCGGGTCAGACGAACCACTTGGTTCTGCGAGCGGGTGGCCATCTGAAAGCACAGAATAATGCAAAGGCATTAGAATTTTCTAGGGGAAATCGGACAGCATAACGGCTGTAAATGCTCGGAAAAAGATTTGAGACATCCACAATAGTTTGCAATACCACTAACCAACATCATATCAAGGTTCTGATTCAACTGGCAACATACTAAAAGTAGTAGAAACTGTACTGAGGCTTGTAACAACAATCCTATAAGCTACTACGGATTAGTAACACGTGAACCTGATAGAAGAAGAGAGCCTAATCCTTAACCCACGCTGAATGAGAAGAGAATGACTCAGATCAGAGGGCATAAGGTAAAGGAGTAAAAGAGCCTTACGTTCCCTCCCACAATCAATTCCCCTACATATAACTAAGGCATTTCTAGACTCAACATTGACCAGTTTGGCTCAACGAACCTACATGCAGTCCGGCTCTGATGCCAACACTGCCAGGACCCTGATTCCAAGTCACATCGATCTAGCCGGTAACACCTCTTATCACATTGCGGCCTCACGCACGGTATCCCCACGGGTGTCGCCTTACCATGGCCCGGCACCGTTTGTGCCTTTTGGCTCACGTATATGATAGTGTCGCTAGCATCCATATGACAAAGAACCCGGGCCGACATGGTTAGTCATGAACCCAAAGCAGCACAGACCTATGGGGACAGGCATACATGAATCACATCGAGCATGTCGGTCATCAGCGTGTGAATCCAGGCTGTAGCACTGGGCTAACAGGACTCCGGGGAACCCGGGCTGTAGCAGGCTAGGCAATACTCCAGAAGTCACCGCGTGACATTTCGCAAAAGGGACAGACATAGGAACGAAGTGAAACACATGCAGACCAGTCAAGTGTCCTGAGCAGTAGTGCTGGGCTAGCAGGACTCCGGTGAACCGGGCTGTAGTGGACTAGTATGGCTTGAGGAGCACTAGACTACATTTCCCAATAAGAAAGGCTGCCAAGGATAAACAACTAGATTGTCGGATCCTACACATACCAAGCATTTCAATCATACACACAATATGCTCGATATGTGCAAATACAACATGGCATCACAACAAAACTCTACAACTCAAGTACTTTATTTAAAGGCTCCAGAGAGCCATACATAACATGTTCATACAGGTAGGGGTCACATGACCCGACACTCAAGTCATACAAGTATACAAGCACATGCGGAAGCAAATAGTCTGAGTACAGACACTAGAAAGCAAGAAGGCTTCTCGACGCCTGTCTATCTACCTAGGGCCCAACATGGCCAAGATCACCACCTAGGTGGCAAGTCACTCATGGACGTCGAGATCTACAGAAAACCCATTGGAGGGGGCGGTGTTGTCGTCTGAAAATAGTAATTAAGCAAACATGAGTACAAAGGTACTCAACAAGTCTTACATAAGAACCTACTATACATGCTCATTCTCAAGAAGGTGGTGGAGTTGTTGCAGCAAGCCAGCTTTGACTCTTGGCTAAGCTATCCTATGGGACACCACTAGTAAAATAGTTTTCGCACACGAGTCCACTAATCACCAACACAATACTCCACCGGGGATCCTCCCTCGTCATCCTACGAGAGAGCCATCCTCGGTACTCACAATTATCTTGAGTCTTTTAGTAGTAACCATTAACTTGTCTATGAACTGTATAGGCAACCAAGTAGTCCTTTACCGCGGACGCGGCTATTTGAATAGATGATATTAACCCTGCAGGGGTGTACTTCTTCATACACGCTCTCACCACTTACCCCGTTTACACGACATGTACTCGGCAACCTTCAAGCGGAAGCCCAACGAGGGTGTCGGCCACGGCCTACCTAAACACTCAAGCCTCTAGTCCAGGTTTATTGCCTATCCAGGTTCCATCCGCAGGGAGTCCGGCCGAGGTTTCCACATACGGCCCTGAACGATGTGAACAGGGTTCCCGAGACACCAAAAGGGTGACTCGGTACACCATGCCATGGTGTATCTACCGCAACATAGCCCACCCGTAGGGTCAGCGCTACGCACGGCCGCCAACACGTAACCTACAAACACCAGAAACTAATTGCAACTCCTAGACAGAGTACTAGGGTGATTAAGAAGCCGAGAGGGTTCATTGGTTTCAGGCCCAATGTATGGTAGTAACTGAATCTTAAATCACACATACAGATCTTAGTTCTTATGGGCGGCCTCAATGAAACAACCCACCATGTACTCCTACATGGCCTCTCATCGATACCTTTACCAAATCATGTTCAACACATCCCTCACATTACCGACATAATCATTTCACTCTAGCCCATCACCCAGATGAACCAGACCTAACACAACTCTAAGCATAGAAGGCATAGCAAGGTAGGAACACATACATGGCTCAATCAACTCCTACACATGCTAGTGGGTTTCATCTAGTTACTATGGAAATCACAGGTCATGCAGAGGATAAGGGTTCAACTACCGCAACACACAGCAGTTTGAAACGTTGTTGCCTTAATGCAGTAAATGAGAGCAGAGGCGAGAACATGGGATTGTATCGATATGATCAATGGGGCTGCTTGCCTGATGGAGTGGTAGTAGGGTACTGCCCTTCAGATGGATACTCGGAGATATCCTCCGAGGCAGAACCTACCACGAAGGACACACAGAACATAATCAACACATGACAATATGCAACAATATGATGCATGCTATGACATGGCAAAATGATGTGTCCTGCCTAATGCAATGTGAAACAAGTTGAAATGGGTCCATTTGAATCAAAGATTCAAATGAAGGTTAAGGTTCTTATGCATAATAAGTGTATTAGCTTGTTTCACCTAAACAGCAAGGTTAAAGTGGTTTGTCATGCATGTAACCATTATAGATGGATAGATTGAATTTTTCTGATCATTTTTCATATATAATTTGTTTGATTTGGAGCTATGGTTGATTTTCTATGATTTTTAGAAGTTTTGGCTATTTTTTGGAATTTCCTATATAAAAATAAATCCAGAAAATGAATAATTGCGTCAGCACTGCGTCACTATGATGTCAGCGAGTCAAAGGCGCCAGGGCCAGTCAAACTTGACTGGTGTGCCCTGTCTGTCAGTGTCTCAGCTAACTAACGGGATTAAGTTAATACTAACTAACTGTTAGTGGGGCCTGGGCCCACATGTCAGTGACCTAAACTAACTATAATTAGTTAGCACTAATCCTAAACTAATTAACAGGCCGGCCCCACCTGTCATAGGCTCAGGGGGGAGTCAACTTGGGCCCACATGGGTCAGACGTGGTCAACTCGCCAGCGGCTTGACGCCGACGACGACAGACGCGGCGGAGGTGCTCGGGTTTGCGTCTCCAGCATCCAAATCGACGGCCGAGAGCAGCTACGTGACGCGGGGAGCGAGCCGCGTCATTTGGTGGAGAAAGTGGAGCTCGGGGAGGCCGGGAACGACGCCGGCGACGACCTTGGCAGTCACCGGAGTTTGGGCGAGGATGAACCCAAAGCTATGGGGCACGGCGAGGCGCGGGGAGTGGTGCGTTAGGCTCCAGGGAACGTGGTGAGTGTGGTGACGCGCTCGGAATTGAGCTTACGCGCCTGTGGCCACGGCGGCGACATGGCGGCAGAGCCGAGCTCTCGGCCGTGATGGCCAACGGCGTTAGAGGGAAGCTCGAGCGACGTGGCTAGGGGGAGAAGAGAGAGAAGCTCACGGCGAGTGCAGCGGGCGTCGAAGCGGGCTCGGGGAAGCTTGGAAGGCGGTGAAACATCGGCGACGATCTCCGGTGACCGACGAGGGGAACGGCAGCGGTGGCGGTGTTGCAGCGCGTCCGAGGCCTCGTGGCTCATCGAGGAGGTCGAGGGAGATGTTGCGGAGCTCGTGGGCACGGTGGGGTGACACGGGGACGACGGTAGCTGTGGCTACGGCGGCAAGACGACGGCGGCTGCGTCGGCCATGGCTTCGGGGGAGCGAGGGAGAGAGGCAGGGGGGTGAATGAGATGTCCACGGAGTCGGGCGGCGACGTGGAGCTCGCCCAGGTGTCTTAGCCTCGCGGGCGGCAAGCAGCTGACGCCGTGGCGAGCTCATGCTCGCCGGCGTCACCTCTGTGCCTGCCTGGCGAGGGAGAAGCAGCTGGCTGGCACGGGCCAGCACAGTGCTGGGCCGGCCAGGTGGGCTGCCAGGTGGGCTACCTCCACCCATTTGGTGAACTTGTCGATGGCGACATAGAGGTAGCGGTAGCCCCCAGGCGCTCGAGCGAACGGGCCTAAGATATCCAGCCCCCAGACTACGAACGGTCATGAGAGCAGGATGGTCTGGAGGCCCTGAGCTGGCTGATAGATCTGCTTGGCGTGGAATTGGCAGGCCTCGCAGGACTTCACCAGCTCGGTTGCATCTTTGAGCGTCATAAGCGAATAGAACCTGCTGCGAAATGCCTTGCCGAAGAGGGTTCGTGACGACGAGCGGTGCCCGCAGTCTCCGCCGTGTATGTCAGATAGCAAGTCGTTCCCCTGTTCCCTGGAGATGCATCACAAGGAAACATCATTTGGCCGCTTCTTGTATAAGTCACCATCCTTGATGCAGTATGCCGTAGCCTGTCGGGCCATGCGCTCCGCGTCCTCCTCTTTCCCCGGAAGGGTGCCTTGCGTCAGGTATTCCTTGAACTCCTTGGTCCAGCACCCCTCTTGAGGCTCGAGCGCCAGGAGTAGGCGCGCTCCCGAGGTCGGGCCGCAGGCCGGGGCTCCTGAGGCAGGTGGTTGGGGGAGCTCCTCCCGAGGCGGCGCCAGCCCTGAAAGCGGAGGTGCTGCCGACGGCTTGAAGAGCCGCTCCTCAAAGACGCTAGGCTCTTGGGGTTGTCGCTTGGACGCCCTTTTGGCGATGTCGTAATCCTCCTTGTTGGTGCCACGGGGCACGTGCTGTAACTCTAGACCCAGGAAATGCTTTTCCATTTTGTGTACCTCCGCGAGGAATGCCTCCATGTGCTCGTCCCTTGGCTCGTATACCTTGTTGGAGAAGTTAACGAGGAGCTGCGAGTCGCCCCTGATGGTGAGGCGCTTCACCCCCAGGGCCACCGCAGCCTTAAGGCCAGCGATGAGGCCTTCGTACTCCACGATGTTGTTGGAGACCTTCTCGCCTTGCTGGAAGCAGAGCTACACGACGTAGTAGAGCTTGTCCTGAGTGGGCGAGATGAGCACTGCTCCAGCTCCCGCGCCCTGGCGTGCGAACGCGCCATTGAAATACATGACCCGTCCATCTGGTGCTTCACTTCCTGGCAAGATCGATCGGTCCTTGCCTGCTTCAAACCCCGGGGCGTCAGTCCATTCTGCCACAAAGTTGGCGAGCGCGGCTCCCTTGATGACCCTAGTTGTGCTAAACTCCAGCTAGAATGCTTGCAGCTTGATGTTCCATTCGGTGACTCTTCCAGCAACATTGGGGCTCCTGAGTACCCTCTCCAGCGGGTAGGCCAAGACGACCTTGATTGGGTGACCTTGGAAGTAGTGGCGTAGTTTACGCGAGGCCACCAAGAGCGCTAGCAAGAGCTTTTGAGGCATGGGGTACCGTGCCCTTGCATCCCGTAGTACCATGCTGACACTACTAGAAAAAGGGCTATAGATGGGATTGACACTAATGGCGCACCAGACAAGCGGTGTGCCATTAGTATATACTAATGGCGCACCACCTTCTGATACACCATTAGAGTTGAAACTACTAATGGCGCACCTGGCCCAGGGTGCGCCATTAGTATCAATTTTTTTTTAACTAGTGCGCCTGTCCAAACATACTAATGGTGCATCCAGACACAGTGCGCCATTACTAGTTGTAACTAGTAATGGCGCACCTATCGGAAAGTGCGCCACTAATGTTGTTTTTTAATTATATTTTTTATTCCTTTTTTTTGCAAAACTACTAATGGCGCACCTAGTAAAAAGTGCGCCACTACTATGTTTGACCAAGCTTTGACCCACTTCTGGACATAGTAATGGCGCACTTTTCCCTTGATGCGCCATTGCTATTTTTGATACTAATGGCGCACTTTTCCATGCGGTGCACCATTGTGGTTTTGTAGGCAAGTGCCGCAGCCCGACCGCCCACCATCTCTCTACTCTCTCTCTCGCACGAAAACCCTATCCTCTTCTCCCTCACCCCACGCACACACGTCTCTCGGCCTCGCCCCGGCCCCGATCCATGCTGCCTCCCAGTGCTCCCTCCTCTTCCTGCGCGGCGGCCCTTGCCCTCCTCTCTCTTCGGTCCCCTTCGCGCCTCCTCGCGGCAGTCGCAGCCAAGGAGCCCGAGCTCGGCAGTGACGGATCAGAAGGCAACGTCGGCTCTGGATCTGGGAGTGGTGGAGCAGCCGCCGTCCCCGCTCCACCCTCTCCCGCGCCCCCCACCTTCTCTCCCATCCGCAGATCGAGAACCTTCTCTCCCATCCCCGGATCGGGAAGGGAAGGTCCCAGATCCACATAGGGTGGGTGGGTGGGTCCTTGCGCTTCGGCGCGCCGCCGTCCACCTGGGCCGCGACAACCGAGGTCCTCGAGGCCGGCCATGGAAGTCCGACCTGCCAGCAGCCATGCCTTGCGCCCGAAACCCTAGCATGCATGCTGCAGGAATGAGGTACGGCACCGGACCCCTATGCTCCTCCTTCTTCCATGGACATCTCACCATGAGAGGTCTCATCTCTGTAGGAAGGAGGACAACGCCATGGAAGCTGCTCCTTCCCCTTCCCCACCAGGACCACGCACGCCATGGAAGGTATCCTCTCCTGTTGCTTCCTGAGCATTTGTGTCTCTGACCTGATTTGTTCAAGGGGGAGAAAGAGAAGCTTCTCCCATCCGCCTGTGCCTTCAGATTTGGCCGCCCATACAGTACGCACACGGTTTAGGGTTGCTCAAATCCATTTACACTAGTTTGGATGAAACAGAGGCTGTCACAAATGCATCACCTCATGCAGCTTCTTGGTCCGCTAGTAAGTTAGTAACTTGCATGTATTTTTTGGTGACGAACAAGTCTGACTCCAATGGATTAACTCTGTCCGTATCGCAAATTTGTTGGATTAACCCAGCAACGCTTTAGTTTTACTTCCCCCTCCCCCCTAGCTAGCTTACTCTTTTAAGGTCTAGTAGTGTGTTGTGATTAATTTTTCGGTTAAATCCAGTCCTGCTAGTCCGGCACACACAGATTTACTTTACTGACGATCAATGGGCTTTATATGTTGTCGTTCCATATTATCAAGGGTTCACTGCTCCTTAAAACTACACGAGTGTGTTGTGTTGTTGGACTGTGTCATCTTGTTAATTCTGGTTGGTCTCTATTTCTAGAATCCCTGCCTGCCTGTGATATTTGCTTTTTGGCAATGACAGGGCTGCCTATATGGTCCTATATTGTAAGTTTGCAGACTCGTATGGAACAATATCTATATTCCTCTATCTCTAGAATGTAGGCAGTTTGCTTCGCTCACATCACCAAGTTCTCCCACTATGCTTAAATCTATTCTACTCCATTTCCTGAGATGAAATTGTGATGATGGGAGTGACATTAAACCGCTTGAACATCTAATTGTGCATGTACTCCATTGTTATATACTGATCCATCTTGTCTTTGCCTCTTATTAACATTCAAATTGTTAATGGCATTCAAAGTGTTAATTGCAGGAGCAGACACAGAGGAGGAATCTTCTACCTCAAAGCAGTTGATCGACGCCGGGAGGGTGGGTACGTGATGTCGGAGGCTGCCGGGAGGGTGGTGACGAGCTACCGAAGAGATGAGTTCTAGCTCTCCTCGATGCTAGGACAAGGCGCTGCTACCGATCGGACGTGGACTCGATTGATTTTGATTTGAAATATCACGGGTTGTAATGTAAAATGCACTTCAGTTCAAAATTTCCTCCCCTTGCGAGATGTATTCTTGGACGGAGGGAGTAGAAGATTAGTTATAGGATTTTGTTTTATTTCTATGCAATTTTCTTTTTATTGGATACTTGTAAAGACATGGTAATATTCTTGCTATAATAAAAATTATGGTTCTATTTCATTTTTTGTTTTTAAATTATTTTTCCTTATAGGTTGTTTTTTTAATTTGTATTTTTTTGTTTTTCAAATATACTATTAGTGGCGCATTTCAGCCTTTATTGATGGCGCACCTAGCTTTTTAGCTAGTGGCGCACCTCTAAGGTTACTAGTGGCGCACTTGGCTTTATTACTAATGGCGCACGTAAGGGTTAGTAATGGCGCACTATTAGGTGCGCCATTACTGTCTAGGATAGTAATGGCGCACCAAATGTGCGCAATTACTAAAACTTACTAATGGCGTGCTAGTAATGGCGCACCTAATGCGCGCCATTAGTAGCCAAAATAGGTGCGCCATTAATAACCTGTTTTCCAGTAGTGTGATGAAGTATACTGGGTGCTCGACAAGGGCGGGGGCGTCGATGGAGCCTGCGCCTGTCGGGGGTTGGGGCGTCTCCTGAGGTGACTGGACCCCAAGAGCCTGGTCGCCCACTAGGGCCTCTGCACGTCCGCGAACGCCGCCTTGCTGGGCCTGGTCACTCGTTGGCGTTGCTGCAGCCTTTGCGGTGCCCTCTGGGTCCTGCATCACCCTGACTGAAGGTGCAGCACGGCGGGGCTGACCCTTGGCCTGGCGCTCTTCCCGAACTACCACTAGGGCTGCACTAGCGGAGTAGGGACTGGCGGCAAGGTAAAGCACCAGGGCTTGAGAGGGCGGGGCGCCACCATCACCGGAGGGCTGGTCAGGTATCTCTTGAGGTCTTGAAACGCTTGGTCAGCCTCCAGGTCCACTTGAATGGGCCCTTCTTCTTCATCAGACTGAAGAACGGTAGGGTGCGCTCTCCCAGCTTGGAGATGAAGCGCCCCAGTGAGGTCACGCAGCCCGCAAGCTTCTGCATCTCCTTGAGAGTTTGTGGTGGGCTCATGTCTTCTATCGCCTTGACCTTATCCGGGTTAGCCTCGATCCCCCTGTGGGACACGAGGAAGCCCAACAGCTTGCTAGAGGGGACACCGAACACGCACATCTCTGGGTTGAGCCGTAGGTCTACCTGGCGCAGGCTTGCGAAGGTCTCCTCCAGGTCTTGAATCAAAGTCCTTGCCTCCCGAGACTTTACCAAAATGTCGTCGACCTAGGCTTCAGCGTTCCTCCCGAGCTGCTGACCCAGGGCGATGTGCATCAGCCACTGAAAGGTCGTGCCTGCGTTGCGCAGCCCGAACGGCATGCAAGTGTAGCAGTACACCCCACACAGGGTCAGGAAGGCCGTCTTCTCCACATCCTCCACTGCCATCTTGATCTGGTGATAGCCTGAAAACGCGTCCATGAAGCATAGCAGGTCGCACTTGGCGGTGGAGTCGACAATCTGGTTGATGCGCGGGAGCGGGAACAGGTCTTGGGGGACAGGCTTTGTTGAGGTTGGTGAAGTAGACGCACATGCGCTCCTTCCCGCCCTTCTTTGATACGACGGCGAGGTTCGCTAGCCATTCAGGGTACCGAACCTCGCGAATGACACCTGCTGCCTCCAGCTTGCGGGTTTCCTAGACGATGAAGGATTGCTTCTCTATGGACTGTCGCCGCACCTTCTGCTTCACAGGGCGCACATTGGGGCACACCATCAAGTGATGCTCGATCACCCCTCTTGGGACCCCTACCAGCTGCTTGGGTTCCCAAGCGAATACATCCTTGTTCATGCGCAGGAACCTAACCAATGCCTCCTCTTGATCCAGGTCGAGGTTGGCGCCTATGGTGAAGGTGGCTTCTGAGGACCCATCTTCCTCGAGTGGCACCTGCTTGGTTTCGGCCCGATCTTGAGTGAACAGCTTCTTCTTCTTTGCTGGCGCAGCCCCCTTAACCCCTGGGATGGCCTCGTTTGCTGGTCACACCTCTGCGGTGGTTTTGAGGCCACACTTGAGCGCTGCCAGAGCCTCCTTGGTGTGTCCAACTTTGATGAGGGCGTCCTTGCTCCCGGGCATCTTCATGAGGTTGTAGGCCGGATGGGTCGCCGCCATAAACTGAGCCAGGGCTGGGAATCCGAGGATGGCGTTGTATGGGAGGCCGATACGGGCGATGTCAAAGTCGATCAGCTCAGTGTGGTAGTTGTCGCAAGTGTCGAAGGTCACAGGAAGGAGGATCTGCCCCAAGGGGCTGGTGGAGCCGCCGCCGACCCCGAAGAAGGGCATGCTGGGGCGGAGCTATTCGAGTGGTACGTGAATAAGGCTAAATACCTCCACAGAGAGCATGTTGAGACCGGCGCCACCATCGATGAGGGTCTTGGTGACAGCTACACTATAGATGGTGGGTGTGCAAAGCATTGGAAGCACACCCGAGCCGACGGTGGTGACGGGTGATCCCCCGAGTCAAAGGTGAGGTCGGCCTTGGGTGCCGCCCAGCCCGGGGGAGCTCCTTGCCGCACGGAAGCGGCGCCAATCTGGCGGAAGAACGGCTTGGTGTGACGGTCGGAGGGCGGTGCTTGCGAACCGCTGAGGAGGGCCGCGACGGCGAGGGGCCCTGGTGCCGCAAAGCGCGTGATGAAGAGGTCGCACAACTACTCCCAAGATGCCACTAAGGATCTTGGGAGGGCGAGCAGCCAGGCGCGCTGCGCACCAGCGAGGGCCATGGGAAGCCAATTGGCCATGACCTTGTCGTCGCCCCCAGCCTTCAGGATAGCCTCTTCTTATGCCAGCAGTAAGGATGACGGGTCCGCCGCACCGTCATAGCGCGGCGGCATCTCCGGCTTGAACTTGGGCGGCCATTGTACCTATCACAAGGCGGGGGAAAAGGCCCTGAGCCCCCTGCCGCTGTCGTGGGCGTCCGTCATCCCAGTCGGGGGAGCAACGCCGGCCATGGGGACAAGGCGCGGAGGTGGCGGAGCATGGATTGATGGAAGGAAAGCTTCAGTGCTCCCCTACTTGGCACGCCAAATGTTGGATATCGGGTTCCGACAAACCCTTGAGGTTCAAACACTAGGGTGTGCACGGAGATCTCTCCTCCCCCTAGCTCACGCTCTCACCCCAATCACAAAGCTCAGCTCGTCGAACCCGCAGAACAAAGGACACAGGGTTTATACTAATTCGGGCCACCAATGTGGTGTAATACCCTAGTCTAGTGTGGTGGATTGCCTCTTGGGCTGAGGATGAACTAGTACAAGGGAAGAACAACCTCCTGAGGAGAGGTGTTCTTGAGCTAGGTGAGCTTGTGTGGTTGAAGATAATCTGAATGATCCGTCCCCCTCCTATGGTGGTGGCCAGTCCTATTTATAGAGGCCCTGGTCCTCTTACCAAATATTATGCGGGAAGGGAGCCCACAACGGCGAATTTGAAGGGGGACAACTAGTACAAGCTATCCTGATAAAAGGTGGTGTTTGCCTGCTAAAGGCTCTGGTGGTGATGCCGTCCTGGGCTCCATGATGACCTCTGTCCTGCCGTCCTACTGTTCTTGGTCTTGTTGCACCGATATGGAAACCTTTGCCTGATACCTCGGGACTCCTCGCCTGCGCTTGCCTCCTTAGCACCAAAGAGGAAACGAGTACACTGCACGCGCTAGCGCCCGCCTGGCCTTGGTCGTCATGGCTTGCGTCACAGGGACCTCGCTAGGTGCCCCTCGCCTTGATCTCTCCACCCCTCGCGAGCCAGCCTGGTGAGGCCGCCCCCTAGGAGGTCTTGAGTCGTCTGCCTCACGATGCTTGGCCCCTCGCGAGAGTCTTGAGTGTTCTCTATGAAGATGGGTTGTACAGGGCCGCTGGTGGAGCCACGCCATGGGCCGCAGGCAAGCACGTCTGGGGACCGCTATTCCCAGGACGCCAACATAGATCACTGGACAACGGTCAAAATTATCCTTAGACACCTAAGACGACCAAGGAAATTTTTCTCGATTATGGAGGTGATAAAGAGTTCGTCGTAAAAAGTTACGTCGATGCAAGCTTTGAAACTGATTTAGATGACTCTAAGTCTCAATCAAGATACGTATTGAACGTATGAGCAATTATCTAGAGTAGCTCCATGCAGAGCATTGTAGACATAGAAATTTGCAAAATACATACGGATCTGAATGTGGCAGACCCGTTGACTAAACTTCTCTCACAAGCAAAACATGATCACACCTTAGTACTCTTTGGATGTTAATCACATAGCGATGTGAACTAGATTATTGACTCTAGTAAACCCTTTGGGTGTTGGTCACATGGCGATGTGAACTATGGGTGTTAATCACATAAAGATGTGAACTATTGGTGTTAAATCACATGGCGATGTGAACTAGATTATTGACTCTAGTGCAAGTGGGAGAATGAAGGAAATATGCCATAGAGGCAATAATAAAGTTATTATTTTATATTTTCTTATATCATGAGAAATGTTTATTATTCATGCTAGAATTGCATTAACCAAAAACTTGATACATGTGTGGATACATAGGCAAAACACCATGTCCCTAGTATGCCTCTACTAGACTAGCTCGTTAATAAAAGATGGTTAAATTTCCTAACCGTAGACATGTGTTGTCATTTGATGAACGGGATCACATTATTAGGAGAATGATGTGATGGACAAGACCCATCCGTTAGGTTAGCATGTTGATCGTTCAGTTTTATTGCTATTGCTTTCTTCATGTCATATACATATTCCCCTGACTATGAGATTATGCCACTCCCGGATACCGGAGGAATGCCTTGTGTGCTATCAAACATCACAAGGTAACTGGGTGATTATAAAGATGCTCTACAGGTATCTCCGAAGGTGTTTGTTGGGTTGGCATAGATCGAGATTAGGATTTGTCACTCCTAGTATTAGAGAGGTATCTCTGGGCCCTCTCGGTAATGCACATCATAATAAGCCTTGCAAGCAATGTGAATAATGAGTTAGTTGCGGGATGATGCATTACAGAATCATCAAAGAGACTTGCTGGTAACGAGATTGAACTAGGTATGAAGATACCGACGATCGAATCTCGAGCAACTAACATACCGATGATAAAGGGAATAACGTATGTTGTCATTATGGTTCGACCGATAAAGATCTTCATAGAATATGTAGGAACCAATATGAGCATCCAGGTTCCGCTATTGGTTATTGATCGGAGAGGTGTCGTGGTCATGTCTACATAGTTCTTGAACCCGTAGGGTCCGCACACTTAACGTTCGATGACGATTTTGTATTATATGAGATATGTGATTTGGTGACCGAATGTTGTTCGGAGTCCCAGATGAGATCATGGACATGACGAGGATTCTCGAAATGGCAGAGAGGTAAACATTGATATATAGGATGATGTTATTTGGACACCGGAAGTGTTTCGGGATGCACCGGGTACTTATCGGGTCACCGGAAGGGGTTCCGGGCACCCCCGGCAAAAGATTTCCGCCATATGGGCCAAGAGGGGAAACACAGCAGCCACAAAGGGGCTTCCCCCCCCCCCCATTTGGGCTGGCCAAATTGGAGAAGGATAAGGGAAGAAGGAAAGGAAAAAGGTAATAGGATTCCCCCTTCCCCCTCTTCCCTTCCTACCCCAAATAGGAATAGGAAAGGGGGAGGCCGAATTGGGAGGATCCCAAGTAGGATTCCTCCTACTTGGGGCGCCCCCTTGGCTGCCTCTCTTCCTCTCCAACCTGTATATGTGGGTGGGGGGCACCGCTACAATACACATCAATAGTTGTTATCCATGTACGGCACCCCCCTCCACAGTTTAGGCCTCCGGTCATATTCACGTAGTGCTTAGGCGAAGCCCTGAGCGGATCACTTCACCATCACCGTCACCACGCCGTCGGGGTGACGAAACTCTCCCTCGACACTTTGCTGGATCAAGAGTTCGAGAGATGTCATCAAGCTAAACGTGTGCAATACTCCAAGGTGCCGTTCGTTCGGTGCTTGATCGGCCGGAACGAGAAGATGTTCAACTACATCAACCGCCTTGTCAAATGCTTCCGCTTTCGGTCTATGAGGGTACGTGGACACACTCTCCCCCCTCTCCTTGCAATGCATCTCCTAGATATATCTTGCGTGATCGTAGGATTTTTTTTGAAATAGCATGCTACATTCCCCAACATAGGAACCTTTTATTTAACCGTTTATCATTCCACACATGCATATGAGTTTTCCAATGAATTGCATATTCGAGGATCATAGCAGTTATAGCATACAATATAAACTCTTTAATTATGAATACGGAAATATTATAATACAAATATTATTGCCTCTAGGGCATATTTCCAACAGTCTACCACTTGCACTAGAGTCAATAATCTAATTTACATAGTCTCTTTAACACATATGGATATTCCGTGTTGCTTATTCTTTTCTCGTGGTAAATACTTCATCATTGGGTCTGGCACATTCAAATCCATGTGAATCTTGAGAATCTTTACATAACTATTCTCAATACATTATCGGACAATGTGATACTTGCGTTCAATGTGTTTGGTCTTCATGTGTGATCTTGGTTCCTTTGCTTGAGCAACGGCTCCAGTATTATCACAATAGAGAGTCATTGGATTCATCACACTTGGGACCACACCAACTTCTTCAAGAAACTTCTTGATCCAGAACGCCTCCACTGAAGCTTCTGAAGCCGCAATATACTTTGCTTTTGTCGTAGAATCCATAATTATTTTGTTTGAAACTCTTCCAAACAACCGCACCACCCTTAAGTGTGAAAGCATAACCTGATTCAGATTTATAGTCATCTGTATCAATCATGAAGCTAGCACCAGTGTAACCATATACAATGAGTTCTTCATCTCCTCCATAAACAAGGAGCATGTCCTTTGTTCTTCTGAGGTACTTAAGAATATACTTAACTATTACCAAGTGGGCCACTCCTGAATCACTCTGGTATCTGCTACTAACACTTAGTGCATAAGAAACATCTGGTCATGTACATATCATAGCATACATATGGAGCCAATAATAGAAGCATATAGTAATCCACTCATTTGTACTCGCTCATCATGTGTCTTGGGACATTGATTTTTGCTAAGTGCTATGCCACCTGACATTGGGAGAAAACCTTTCTTAATATTCTCCATTTTAAACCTCTTTACATTGTCAATGTACATGCTTTGACTTAGTGCTATTAGAAGTCTTGATCTATCTCTATGGATCTTTATGCCCAATATATATGCAGCTTGACCTAAGTCTTTCATTGAAAACACACACTTCAAAAAGTCTTTTATTGTGCCAAGATACTTTGTATCATTCCCAATCAACAATATGTCATCTACATATAATATCAGAAATGCTACAGAACTCCCACTAAACTTCTTATGTACACAAGCTTCTTCATCATTTTAATGAAGCCAAACTCTTTTACCACTTCATCAAAACATTGATTCCAGCTCCTTGATGCTTTTTTCAATCATAGATTGACCTTTGAAGATTGCACATATTTCCGACATTCTTTGGATCAACAAAACCTTTTGGTTGTATCACGTATGCATCCTATTTTAGATTTCCATTTAGGAAAGCAGTTTTGACATCCATCTGCCATATCTCGTAGTCGAAATATGCAGTTATAGCCATCATAATCCATACAGACTTTAGCATTGGTACCGAGGAGACAGTCTCATCATAATCAACTCCCTCGACTTTCAAAAACCCTTTCACAACTAGACTTGCTTTGTAGATGGTGGGATTACCATCTGCATTTGTTTTTCTCTTGAACATCCATTTATTGTATGGGGATTACACCCTCTGGAGGATCATCAAGTCCCAAATTTGATTCCCGTACATGGACTCCATTTTGGATTGCATGGCTATGAGACATTCTTTTGAGCTAGGCACCGCCATTGCTTCCTTTGTAGTGCTCAAGCTCATCTTCCTCTAAGATGAATATTTCATTATGAAACCATTCAAGAGGTTCATTAACTCTTCCTGGCCTAGACGGTTTATTTACAGTCTTAATTGGAGTTTCTACAACTTGTCTACTAACTTCTGGTTAAGTTGTATGGACAACATCTGGAAAAAATTCTGTTTCATTAGTCCTATTCACTTCTGGAGATCCAATAATCTCGTCAAGAAGTAGTATCCTCCGACTTTGTCTTCAAACTTTTGGCAGAAGGAATGCCCAATTGTTTCTTTGGGATAACCTACAAAGTAGCACTTCTCTACCTTGGGATCGAGCTTATTTGGATCTGAACGTTTTACATAAGTCTCGCAACCCCAAATCTTGAGATGCGACAAATTGGGTTTCTTTCCATTCCATAACTCACATGGTGTCGTTTCTACAGACTTAGACGATGGTCTGTTTAGTGTATATGTTGCTATTTGAAGTGCATATCCTCGAAATGATAAAGGCAGATTAGTAAGTGACATCATCGACCTTAGCACGTCCAACAATGTTCGGCTATGCCTTTCAGACACTCCGTTTCTTCATGGAGTTCCTGGAGGAGTAAGCTTTGAGACAATTCCACAATCACTTAGATGTTTGCTAAACTCATGACTGCTACTTGTGAACTTCATTGGGATTTCCCCAAAGAGGAGAGGATGATGCAATATAGTAGAGATAAGTATTTCCCCCGGTTAAGAACCAAGCTTATCAATCCAGTAGGAGAACCACACAACACGTCGTTAGCAGCACCTACACAAAAAATAACAAATCCTTGCAGCCCAATGCGAACAAGGGGTTGTTAGTCCCTCGGCGGTTACTTGCAAGATTAAACGGTGTAGTGATTGATAGATAGATTGAACAAAAACACAAAATAAAATAAATAAATTAAAATTGTAGCAAGATAATTTTTATGATTTTTAATATAAGATAAAAGTAGACCTGGGGCCACAGTTTTCACTAGAGGCTTCTCTCCTGAAAATAGCAAACGGTGGGTGAACAAACTACTATTGAGCAATTGGTAGAAAAACAAATAATCATGATGATATCCAAGGCAATGATAATGTATATAGGCATCACATCCGAGACAAGTAGACCAACTCCTTCCTGCATCTACTACTATTACTCCACACATCAACCACTATCTTGCATGCATCTAGAGTATTGAGTTCATAAAGAACGAAATTACGCCTTAAAGCAAGATGACATGATGTAGACAAAGTAAACTCACGCATGAATAAACCCCATCTTTCTATCCTTATGGCAACGATACAAATAGGTGTGATGTCCCTTTCTATCACTGGGATTGAGCACCACAAGATCAAACCCATGACAAAGCACCTCTCCCATTGCAAGAAAAATCAATCTAGTTGACCAAACTAAATTAACCGATCGATGTGAAATATGAAGGTATGATAATCATGCATAAAAGAGTTTAGAGAAAACTCAAATAACATTCATGGATAATCTGATCATAAACTCGCATTCATCGGATCCCAACAAACACACCACAAAAAGTGATTATATTGAATAGAACTCCAAAAACATCAAGGAGAACATTGTATTGAAGATCAAAGAGAGAGAGAGATAGAGAGAGAGAGCCATCTAGCTACTATTTATGGACCCACTGGTCTGTGGTAAACTACTCACACATCATCGAAAGGGAAGCAAGGTTGATGTAGAGCCCCTCTGTGATTGATTCCCCCTCCAACAGAGTGCCAGAAAAGGCCTCCAAATGGGATCTCATGAGAACAGGAACTTGTGGCGGCGAAAAAAGTATTTTGGCTGGCTCTCTGTTGGTTTCCCGATTTTAGATAATTTATAGAGGCGGAGTTAGGTCAAACGGAGCACGTGGGCCCCACCAGCCTACAGTGCGCACCTTGGTGCCCCATGGGCCACTGCTCTATCTTCTGGTCCTCTCCCGAAGCTTCCAGGGTCTCCTACGTCGAGAAAAAATCACCAAAAAGTTTTGTGGCGTTTGGACTTCGTGTGGTACTAATATTCTAAAAAACCAAAACAGGCAAAAAAAACAGCAATTGGCACTTGGCACTAAGTTAATAGATTAGTTCCAAAAATGATATATAATTGCTTGTAAATGCACATAAAACATCCAAGATTGATACTACAATAGCATGGAACAATAAGAAATTATAGATACGTTGGAGACGTATTAATGACTCAAATATTCTACTCCACAATCAGATCATAGAAACTTAATCTTTTTGCCACGATGATTCCCAACTTCGTTATGAAATTCTTTGAACTTTTCAAATGTTTCAAACTTATGTTTCATCAAGTGAATATATCCATATCTACTTAAATCACCAGTGAAGGTTACGAAGTATAAGTATCCCCTGCGCGCCGGAATACTCATTGGACCACATACATCAGTATGTATTATATCCAATAATTTGAGCGCCCGTTTTGGATGACAAATGAAGGTGTTTTAGTCATTTTACCCATCAGACAAGCTTCACATGTATCAAATGATTCAAAACCAAATTATGTTAACACTCTATCTTTATGAAGCCTCTACATACGTTTCTTTCCGATGTGACCAAGACGACAGTGCCACATGTACGTGGTATTATTAGTCATCTTAAGGCGTTTTGCATTCATGTTAGAGATGTCCTTTTCATGTTCAAGATCTAATATGAATAATCCACCAATCATGGGTGCAAATCCATAAAACTTATCCTTATAATATATTGAACAACCATTGTTCTATGGCTTATAAGAATAACTGTCATTTATCAAACATGATCTAGAGATAATGTTTTTACATAACTTTCAAACAAAATAACAATTACTTAGTTTTAAAACAAATCCTTAAGGTAAACTCGAAGACATGACACCGACGGCTTGAGCAACGATCCCATCCCCATTCTCGACATGCATCACAACTTCATTTCTTCTCAGCTTCTGAACATTCTGCAGACCCTGCGTCGTGTAGCAAATGTTAGCAATAGATCCGGTATCAAATACCCATGACCTGGAATTTTTGGTGAGTAGAATATCAATAACATTAACTTGTATAACTTTTATACCTTTAGCACAAGATGTGTTGTTCTTATCTGCCAGATACTTCGAGCAATTTCTTTTCCTGTGTCATTTCTCTTTACAACAGAAAAATATAGTCTCGCAAGAAGCTCCACCCTTGTTCCATTTGGTGTTGCTTTTCTTTTTGAAACCTTATGTTTTGTTCACCATCAACTTTGGTTGGTTCTGAATCCCGATTTCATTGGTTTTGAGCATTGCTTCATACAGCGAAGGAAGGATCAAATCATTTTTTGGAGTCTTTGTAAAATCTATTTCCATTGCATTAATACTATTATAATTGTCTGCAAGCTTGACACCTTTCTCATCAACCTTAGCTATCTTGCACTTTCCATTGCTTCAATGATCACATGAACTTCAGCGGGCTCTTTGTGGTATAGAACTTCAACTGCCACAAAAATTTTGACGGTACTGAGTTGATGATAACGTTTCTGTAACACTTGATCCATGCATGATAGCATAATAGTTTTGATGATATTGAAATCATTCTTGCAAGATGTAAACACATTGATGATAGCTTGAGATGCTCTCGGCATCGGGAAATCACCAAGTGGTTGATCCATCACACATTCTTTCTTAGCACTCCTGAGAACAAATCTGAGAGTGTGGATCCAATCCTCATAGTTTCCACCATTTGCAGCCAACTTTTCTTTTTCAAACAGAGGTGCTAAATATAAAAAATTGCAAGCCATTGATCTACAACAATAAACACAAGATTCAACTTAGAAACTTTCATAATTAAGATTGCCCTAGTGATTGAACAAAATTTAATATAAAGTGCACTCCCACTCAAATAAATATCTCTCATAATTGATAGTAAGTGATTCAAGTTCCTGATCTTATTCTTAGCCATTGATGTGGACATCACTGATGACCAGAATTTTGACCGATGGGCAAACTATTGCCGATCATATCTCCATATGACTCTTCTTCATCTTTTGATGCTTTGTGCTCTGAGCTCAGAATGATACTACCAGAAATTCAAGAAAACCGAGTGCTATCTGCATACATGGTCTGACTTCTTCAAGATACATGTATTTTATTGTTACCACTAAGGATAAAATGATGGTGTTTTGTCATGTTGACTAACTTCTTCATGTCTACATAATGTAATCTTGCTTATTGCGATACTTTGTTTCATGCAAACTTAAAACCTTGAGATGCACTACAAAAAAAGACACATCCGTGACATTTTGGGACGAACGAAAAAAAAATCCGTCATGCTTATGACACTTCTATGACGATAATTGTGACAAAACCCGGTATCATCATAGATGTAACACCCACAATGCAGCTATATCTCCCACATGTCGGGGCAGGACTTAGAGGCATAGCCGCATGGTAGGCTTGTTGCAAGAGGGGTAATCTTTACACATCCCATGTACTGAATAAGAAAGGGATAAAGAGTTGGCTTACAATCGCCACTTCACACAAATACAAGTTAAACATACATCGACCAAAATACAATCAAGGTCCGTCTACGGAACCAAAATAAAAGAAGACAACTCCAAATGCTAGGTCCCCCATCGTCCCTACTGGGCTCCACTGCTGATCAATAGGAAACGAAATAAAACAACGATCAAGATCTTCATCGAGCTCCCACTTGAGCTGGGTTGCGTCACCTACACTAGTATCTTCGGCACCTGCAACTGTTTGGAAGTATCTGTGAGCCATGAAGACTTAGCAATCTCACACCCACGAGATCAAGACTATTTAAGCTTATGGGTAGGAAAAGGTTATGAGGTGGAGTTGCAGCAAGCACTAGCATATATACTGGCTAACATACGCAAATAAGAGCGAGAAGAGAAGCAACGCACGGTCGTGAACTAGAAGTGATCAAGAAGTGATCCTGAAACTACTCACGTTCAAGCATAACACAAGAACTGTGTTCACCTCCCGGACTCCGCCGGAAAGAGACCATCACGGCTACACACGCGGTTGATGCATTTTAATTAAGTTAAGTGTCAAGTTCTCTACAACCGAATATTAATAAATTCCCATCTGCCCATAACCGTGGGCACGGCTTTTGAAAGTTCAAAACCCTGCAGGGGTGTCCCAACTTAGCCCATCACAAGCTCTCACGGTCAACGAAGGATATTCCTTCTCCCAGGAAGACCCGATCAGGCTCGGAATCCTGGTTACAAGACATTTCGACAATGGTAAAACAAGACAAGCAAAGCTGCCTGAATGTGCCGTCAAATCCCGATAGGAGCTGCACATATGTCATTCTCAAGGCACACCGGATGAGACATCCTACGAGTAAAACCAAACCTCAAGTTTCCCCGAGGTGGCCCCACAGTCTACTCGGTTTAGACCAACACTTAGAGAAGCACTAGCCCGGGGGGTTAAAATAAGATGACCCTTGGGTTAATTACTCCCAAGGGAAAAGTTTAGGTTGTTAGGCAAATGTAAAACCAAGGTTGGGCCTTTCTTGAGTGGTTTTATTCAAGGCGAACTGTCAAGGGGTCCCCATAACACCCAACCATGTAAGGAACGCAAAATCAAGGAACATAACACCGGTATGACGAAAACTAGGGCGACAAGAGTGGGACAAAACACCAGGCATAAGGCCGAGCCTTCCACCCTTTACCAAGTATATAGATGCATTAATTACATAAGAGATATTGTGATATCCCAACAAATCCATGTTCCAACATGGAACAAACTTCAGCTTCATCTGCAACTAGCAACGCTATAAGAGGGGCTGAGCAAAGCAGTAACATAGCCAAACAACAGTTTGCTAGGAAAGGTGGGTTAGAGGCTGACATGGCAAAATGGGAGGCATGATATAGCAAGTGGTAGGTATCGCAGCATAGAAATAGAGCAAGCAACTAGCAAGCAAAGATAGAACTGATTTCGAGGGTATGGTCATCTTGCCTGAGATCCCGCAAGGAAGAAGAACGAGTCCATGAAGAAGACAAATGGACAAAGTCGAACGAATCCTCACAAACGCGACGTTATCGGAACTAACCCGAAGACGCAACACCGGAAAGAAGCAAACAACATGGTAAACAACCATGACACAAACATGGCATGATGCACAACCAAGTATGATGCATGTCCGGTTTAAAGAGGAATGGCATGGCAAGGCAAAGTGCACAAGCAAAACTACAAGTTAAGTGGAGCTCAATATGCAACTCCGTTGCATATTGACGAAACACCACGTTCATATTATTTAGTTCGATCTTGTTTATGTACTCAACAAAATTAAATATTTGTTTGAATGGCAAGGGGTGAAGCAAAAGAAAATTACCTATCTAGGCAAGTTTAAATGAGGCCGGAAACAACGAACAACAATTCCGGTAAATCCCCATATGCAATTTATGGATTTGGTACTATTCTGCCCTAAACATAATTTTAGAGTTGTTAAACATGCAAAGTAAGTACACCATGATAAACTAGGCATTTTTCCACCCCATTTACATATAAAGATTATTTCAAAAGGAGATACGGTTATTTAGTTATGAAATAAATCATTTTAGCATGTTATTTAAGCAAATTAAAACAAACGGAAATTTAAACATTTCAAACATGGATGAAAGTTGGAAATTATTAATCTACATGAAATTCTAAGCATTTTACATATATAGTTTGTTTAATTTGGATGCAAGCATATTTAGTTATTAACAATACAAAAGAGTGGCATTCCTGTAATTATGCATGCACTGGAAAAAATACTAAATCCATGTTCCAACATGGAACAAACTTCAGCTTCATCTGCAACTAGCAACGCTATAAGAGGGGCTGAGCAAAGCAGTAACATAGCCAAACAACAGTTTGCTAGGAAAGGTGGGTTAGAGGCTGACATGGCAAAATGGGGAGGCATGATATAGCAAGTGGTAGGTATCGCAGCGGCATAGCAAATAGAGCGAGCAACTAGCAAGCAAAGATAGAAGTGATTTCGAGGGTATGGTCATCTTGCCTGAGATCCCGCAAGGAAGAAGAACGAGTCCATGAAGAAGACAAATGGACAAGTCGAACGAATCCTCACAAACGCGACGTTATCGGAACTAACCCGAAGAAGCAACACCGGGAAAGAAGCAAACAACATGGTAAACAACCATGACACAAACATGGCATGATGCACAACCAAGTATGATGCATGTCCGGTTTAAAGAGGAATGGCATGGCAAGGCAAAGTGCACAAGCAAAACTACAAGTTAAGTGGAGCTCAATATGCAACTCCGTTGCATATTGACGAAACACCACGTTCATGTTATTTAGTTCGATCTTGTTTATGTACTCAACAACATTAAATATTTGTTTGAATGGCAAGGGGTGAAGCAAAAGAAAATTACCTATCTAGGCAAGTTTAAATGAGGCAGGAAACAACGAACAACAATTCCGGTAAATCCCCATATGCAATTTATGGATTTGGTACTATTCTGCCCTAAACATAATTTTAGAGTTGTTAAACATGCAAAGTAAGTACACCATGATAAACTAGGCATTTTTCACCCCCGTTTACATATAAAGATTATTTCAAAAGGAGATACGGTTATTTAGTTATGAAATAAATAATTTTAGCATGTTATTTAAGCAAATTAAAACAAACGGAAATTTAAACATTTCAAACATGGATGAAAGTTGGAAATTATTAGTCTACATGAAATTCTAAGCTTTTTACATATATAGTTTGTTTAATTTGGATGCAAGCATATTTAGTTATTAACAATACAAAAGAGTGGCATTCTGTAATTATGCATGCACTGGAAAAAATACTAAAACCAGATAAGGAAAAAAACATACGTGGGCCGGATTCCAACACAGTGCAGCGGCCCATGAGGAGATTTGGCCCGGCGGTTGAGAGTGCAAAAAAGTAAAACAGAGCTAAAATAGGGACGGCTGGGACTCGATCGCCTGACCTCCTGCGTAGAGGAGCGAAGCGCTGACTAGCTGGCCTAATTGGCTTTTTCTGATTACTAGGGGGCCATAGATCCTTTTGAACAGGCAAACGCCCGGTCTTGGAAACACCATGAATGCGTAGCAACTTGCCGGCGACGACGACAAGCAAAGTGGCGGCTGTGGGTGCAGCAGAACACCAGCGGGGGTGCGGGTTTGGATGCAAGTGCAGTGGGTGCAAGCAGAGCAGCTGCTGGAGTGAAGGTGCGTGTGTGCGTGGGTGCAGCAGGGTCTCGAGAACGAGCATATCTCGGCCGTGCAGCGAGGCTGCAGCTATAGCGGCGATGTGCGTGAGCGCGGGGCAAAGCATGAGTGGGGCGGCTGTGTGAGTGTGGACAGAAGCGGCGTCTGGCAAGGTGTGCTAGTGCAAAGGCATGCAGGGGAGCGACAAGCAAGGCATCGACTTGCTCAAAACGGCCATGGCGATAGCATGGCAACAGCAGCTCGGACACAACATATACAATAATAATAATATAATAAGTATCTGTTAAATATATGATGACAATAACAATAATATAATAACATATACAATAATTTAAATCTATACCTAATATTAAAGGATGGATCCTTTCATAATTCTCCATACGTCATCTATTTATATCCATTGATTTTATGTTAACCATGAAGATTTGATGGCTGAGATTTAAAAATAGATCTATACACGTATAAAGAAAAAACATTGCGCAAAAAAAGCCCCAGGCCCGTAACACGGTTTCACCTTTTTGAGTTGTGTAAGTATTTGAATCGGACTCTATGCAATCAGTATGCTATAAATAAAGTCCTCACATATAAAAATAATAATCTATAAATAGAGAAGAAAAGTTTTACCGAGAAAATAAAAGAATGGTCTAATCGCTGTGGATACATGCAGATGTGTTTGATGAAATTAATCAACAAGATCAACTAGCTTTTTACGCCGTACTACATGGCGCCGTGGCAGAGGCATGGGCAGCCACCGCTAGCGCTGCTACCGCTGATGGCGGTCGACAAGCCATGGTACAGGTACAAGCACGTCCCGGGAGAGCATAGGACGAGGTTCTCGGGCCTGATCCCGGCGCCGCGGATGGGCCCGCGCCTGACTGGCAACGGTGGCTTCAGGATGAACACAACCAGAGTCGAGCGCATCACCACGATCAAGCCAGATGAAGGTGGCACACCTTACCAAGTGGCCGTGCCGGTATCGGGCAATAGGAGCCGCAGGAGCACCAACACCATGAGTCCATGATCACCAGGGGTCATTGTCGCAAACGCCGCTAGGACATCCCACTGGACGTCGGGGAGGAGGACGCCGGAAAGGCTCCCCGGGCTTCCTCTTGCTGGAGGCAAAGCACAGGAAGCTGCCGGCCTTTTGTTTCTCCCTCTGCGGCATCGTGTTTTGGCTGGCGGTGGTCATCTTCATTGTGGCCGTGCTCACCGTGTACCTCGTCAACCGCCCGCAGCCACTGAAGCTGCGGGTTACGGATGCGTCCTTGAATGCCGGATACGTGGACGAGCTGAACGTCCCCAGCGGCCCGGCCCACGGCCTCTTGCTCAACGTCGACCAGTATCGATCAACGATTCATTGTTCTATCCTGGTTGCAAAAGTTTGATCAGCCCTTCCGCGATGGTGCATCCATAGAATAGTCCCACCTTGCTTCATTAGATCGAAGCAGACCAGTTTATATACCTGTTGCATAGGAAATCAAAAAGCAAGCTTGGAAATCAAACAAGTAGAGGGCAAAAAGAGGGATTGGTATCCAGATGGAGAGGGAGAGGCATGAGGGAGAGAGAAGTTGAGCAGTGGGGGCCGCTCGACGGTCGAAGCAAGATGGAGAGGCAGGCGTGAGGTAGAGAGAAGCCGAGCAGCGGGGGTGGCTCGATGGACGGTAGTGCTAACTAGCCACATGAAGCAAAGCAAAGTGGCATCAGAGGGATTTTTTCAGCCTTTGGCTAGGGCTCTCCTTAAAGTGAGCTCTACATGCTGCTGCTAACTTGTGTGATATTTTCTCCTAATTAAACCTCAATGGACACCTGCATGGCCTATGGCCGATCTGAACATCACATACATGTATGTCATGGCTGATCTTAAACATAAAAAATCTGGTTTTCATTCCAATAATCAATGCATAATCAACCATGCATATATGAGCACACATCAAATTAGCCTCATCGCATCTCGCACGTTGGTAGCTTACCTGAAATGGTGTCCAAAAAAAAGGTTTACCATAGACGAACCCTTAATTGCATTGGACTTCTTTCTTAAATATTGGTTTGTTTTTATCATTTTGTTCCAAACGGTAATTTCACTTTTTGGACTCATCATTTTGTGTTGTTCGACTGTCTTGGATCGGCTTGCTTTTAATCGATCAATTAATAAACATCACTGGCTACAACACTTTCTCATATGTGAGACCAATTAACTTTACTTTTTTCATTTGTTGGAGATGTACTTTAAGACTAGAGGGACATCAAGTTTGGAGATAACGACTCTGATGCTTGATGTGTATGGAGTCTGCCTTTATAGGACCAAAACTACAGCGGATGCTCTTCTGAAATTAGGCCATGTTGACATCGTAGCCCTTTTAGTTTCAATTGTGTTTTAAAAGTCCTTATCTCATTTTAGTATATAATTTCAAAGCTTTTTTTTATCTCTACCACATCTCTATAGCTATTCTTCAGTCTTGACAATGTGTTCATTTAGTAAGAGGATACGACCATGCGGGGATAATAGTTTTTTACCCATTGCAAGGTACGAGCATATTTTAATTGTACAATTTTGAACAAAAGATTTTAACTTCCACAATTTTCTTCCTCGGATCCTAATTTTAGCTCATTTCCATTTTCTTCCTTTTAGTGAAACTCTTGTAGACACGACGACAATTACATTATGTTTACACAATCACAAGAACAATCATTAGAGAGTAAAGTAGCCTTTTTTGTAGGGTGAGTAACCATATTTGTGACTATTTAAGATATGGAGTGCACTAGATTTTTTTGTTCAAAATTATTACCTTCCTCTATCCATATTCATATAGAATTTGTCAAAGTTGGACAAAAGAAGAGCGCTTGTCAAAGTTGACTAGAAGAACGTGCGCGCGAACCAAGTTGGTGAAATGAATAAGATTTAGCAATTCTCACTAAATTTGAATCTACGTCAAAGTTTCTCCATTGCAATGCACGGGCATCTGTGTTAGTATATATAATATAGTCAGAATGGAAACATAAGTTGGACCAGGCGTTCCTATTCTTATATAGAAAAATAGAACAAACCTGTGCGTTTTCTTCAAAAAAATACATGAATTGGGCTGCCGATGTTTTAGGAAAAATAAAACTTCGGATGAGAGGTCCATAGGCCGGTCGATACATGACGACCCTCGAGAAAATACAAACCGGCATGTCGTGGGTTGCGCATATTAAAAAAGAAAGCCAATACGGGGCAGCCCACAACCCACCTGATACTTGCTGCCCTAGTAATAATAATTGATACCTGCCAGCTCCCCGACTTCATTGTAAATTTATCTCCTTTATTAACTACATTGAAGCACCTAAAAAAACTATAACTTTGTTGACAAACCCGTAGGCCCCAACGTCAGTATAGCAATAGGAGGAAGTATTTTTTCAATGAGGCACTTGCTTGCGTACGGCCATAGACCTGATGGGTCCCGACTGTCCATCTCTCCACGTACAGTCCTCTCCAGATTCCTCTCGTTTGTTCAGCATGTTCACAATGGCAGAAAGCGGCACCGCGGCGAGCGCACAAAGGCGCAGGAGGAGATAGCACCACCTAAGGCAGTGCCTTATTTGTAATGAAAGTACTGAACTAGCCCAGTGGCCAAGTGACAATACCGACAGCTGTTCCGCCCGAGTTCAATTCCACCTGATGCACGGAAAATATCTCCAATTTTTTGCCTCTGCCATTATTGACATGTGGGTCCCCATTGTCATCTACGCGCTGTTGGTTGGAAATATGCCCTAGAGGCAATAATAAATTGGTTATTATTATATTTCCTTGTTCATGATAATCGTTTATTATCCATGCTATAATTGTATTGATAGGAAACTCAGATACATGTGTGGATACATAGACAACACCATGTCCCTAGTAAGCCTCTAGTTGACTAGCTCGTTGATCAATAGATGGTTACGGTTTCCAGACCATGGACATTGGATGTCATTGATAACGGGATCACATCATTAGGAGAATGATGTGATGGACAAGACCCAATCCTAAGCCTAGCACAAAGATCGTGTAGTTCGTATGCTAAAGCTTTTCTAATGTCAAGTATCATTTCCTTAGACCATGAGATTGTGCAACTCCTGGATACCGTAGGAATGCTTTGGGTGTGCCAAACGTCACAACGTAACTGGGTGGCTATAAAGGTACACTACAAGTATCTCCGAAAGTGTCTGTTGGGTTGGCACGAATCGAGACTGGGATTTGTCACTCCGTGTAAACGGAGAGGTATCTCTGGGCCCACTCGGTAGGACATCATCATAATGTGCGCAATGTGACAGAGAGTTGATCACGGGATGATGTGTTACGGAACGAGTAAAGAGACTTGCCGGTAACGAGATTGAACAAGGTATATGGATACCGACGATCGAATCTCGGGCAAGTAACATACCGATAGACAAAGGGAATTGTATGCGGGATTGATTAAGTCCTTGACATCGTGGTTCATCCGATGAGATCATCGTGGAACATGTGGGAGCCATCATGGGTATCCAGATCCCGCTGTTGGTTATTGACCGGAGAGTCATCTCGGTCATGTCTGCATGTCTCCCGAACCCGTAGGGTCTACACACTTAAGGTTCGGTGACGCTAGGGTTATAGAGATATTAGTATGCGGTAACCCGAATGTTGTTCGGAGTCCCGGATGAGATCCCGGACGTCACGAGGAGTTCCGGAATGGTCCGGAGGTAATGAATTATATATAGGAAGTGCTATTTCGGCCATCGGGATAAGTTTCGGGGTCATCGGTATTGTACCGGGACCACCGGAAGGGTCCCGGGGGTCCACCGGGTGGGGCCACCTGCCCCGGGGGGCCACATGGGCTGTAGGGGTGTGCCTTGACCTATATGGGCCAAGGGAACCAGCCCCAAGAGGCCCATGCGCCAAGAGAGAAAAAAAGGGGAGAGTCCTAAAAGGGGAAGGCACCTCCGAGGTGCCTTGGGGAGGATGGACTCCTCCCCACCCTTGGCCGCACCCTTCCTTGGAGGAAGGGGCAAGGGCTGCGCCTCCCCCTCTCCCTTGGCCCTATATATAGTGGGGAAAAAGGAGGAGCAAACCAACCTAAGGCCTGGCGCCTCCCTCTCCCTCCCGTGACACATCTCCCTCCTCCCGCAGCGCTTAGCGAAGCCCTGTTGGAATCCCGCTACTTCCACCATGCCGTCGTGCTGCTGGATCTCCATCAACCTCTCCCTCCTCCTTGCTGGATCAAGGCATGGGAGACGTCTCCGTTCCGTACGTGTGTTGAACGCGGAGGTGCCGTCCGTTCAGCGCTAGGATCATTGGTGATTTGAATCACGACGAGTATGACTCCATCTACCCCGTTCTCTTGAACGCTTCCGCATGCGATCTACAAGGGTATGCAGATCCACTCCTCCCTCGTTGCTAGATGACTCCATAGATAGATCTTGGTGACACGTAGGAAATTTTTTGAATTTATGCTACGTTCCCCAACAGTGGTATCAGAGCTAGGTCTATTGCGTAGATTCTATGCACGAGTAGAATACAAAGAAGTTGTGGGCGTTGATTTTGTTTAATATGCTTGCCGTTACTAGTCTTATCTTGATTCGGCGGCATCGTGGGATGAAGCGGCCCGGACCAACCTTACACGTACTCTTACGTGAGACAGGTTCCACCGACTGACATGCACTAGTTGCATAAGGTGGCTAGCGGGTGTCTGTCTCTCCTACTTTAGTCGGATCGGATTCGATGAAAAGGGTCCTTATGAAGGGTAAATAGCAATTGGCATATCACGTTGTGGTTTTTGCGTAGGTAAGAAACGTTCTTGCTAGAAACCCATAGCAGCCACATAAAACATGCAAACAACAATTAGAGGACGTCTAACTTGTTTTTGCAGGGTATGCTATGTGATGTGATATGGCCAAAAGGATGTGATGAATGATATATGTAATGTATGAGATTGGTCATGTTCTTGTAATAGATGATCATGGAGCCCCAAGATGGAGATCAAAGGAGCTACATGATATTGGCCATATCATGTCACTATTTGATTGCATGTGATGTTTATCATGTTTATACATCTTATTTGCTTAGAACGACGGTAGTAAATAAGATGATCCCTCATTAAAATTTCAAGAAGTGTTCTCCCCTAACTGTGCACCGTTGCTACAGTTCGTCGCTTCGAAGCATCACGTGTTAATCGGGTGTGATAGATCCTTTCGTTCACATACAACGGGTGTAAGCAAGATTTACACATGCAAAAACACTTAGGGTTAACTTGACGAGCCTAGCATGTGAAGACATGGCCTCGGAACACAGAGACCGAAAGGTCGAGCATGAGTCGTATAGAAGATACGATCAACATGAAGATGTTCACCAACGTTGACTAGTCCGTCTCACGTGTTAATCGGACACGGCCTAGTTCACTCGGATCATGTAATCACTTAGATGACTAGAGGGATGTCTATCTGAGTGGGAGTTCATAAGATGAACTTAATTATCCTGAACATAGTCAAAAGGATTTTGCAAATTATGTCGTAGCTCACGCTATAGTTCTACTGTTTAGTTATGTTCCTAGAGAAAATTTAGTTGAAAGTTGATAGTAGCAATTATGCGGACTAGGTCCGTAAACTGAGGATTGTCCTCATTGCTTCTTAGAAGGCTTATGTCCTTAATGCACCGCTCAGTGTGCTGAACCTCGAACGTTGTCTGTGGATGTTGTGAACATCTGACATACACGTTTTGATAACTACATGATAGTTCAGTTAAACGGTTTAGAGTTGAGGCACCAAAGACGTTTTGAAACGTCACGAAACATATGAGATGTTTTGAGGGCTGAAATTGGAATTTCAGGCTCGTGCCCACGTCAAGAGGTATAAGACCTCCGACGATTTTCTTAACCTGCAAACTAAGGGAGAAAAGCTCAATTGTTGAGCTTGTGCTCAGATTGTTTGAGTACAACAATCATTTGAATCGAGTGGGAGTTGATCTCCCAGATAAGATAGTGATGTTTCTCCGAAGTCATTACCACCAAGCTGCTAGAGCTTCGTGATGAACTATAATATATCAGGGACATATATGATGATCCTTGAGATATTCGCGATGTTTGACACCACAAAAGTAGAAATCAAGAAGGAGCATCAATCGTTGATGGTTGGTGAAACCACTAGTTTCAAGAAGGGCAAGGGAACAAAGGGATACTTCATGAAACGGCAATTCAGCTGCTGCTCTAGTGAAGAAACCCAAGGTTGAACCCAAACCCGAGACTGAGTGCTTCTGTAATAAGGGGAACAACCACTAGAGCAGAATTACCCTAGATACTTGGTAGATGAGAAGGCTGGCAAAGTCGATAGTAGTATATTGGATATACATTGTGTTGATGTGTACTTTACTAGTACTCCTAGTAGCACCAGGGTATTAGATACTGGTTCGGTTGCTAAGTGTTAGTAACTCGAAATAAAAGCTACGGAATAAACGGAGACTAGCTAAAGGTGAGCTGACGATATGTGTTGGAAGTGTTTCCAATGTTGATATGATCAAGCATCGCACGCTCCCTCTACCATCGAGTTTGGTGTTTGCGTTGAGCATAGACATGATTGGATTATGTCTATCGCAATACGGTTATTCATTTAAGGAGAATAACAGTTACTCTGTTTATTTGAATAATACCTTCAATGGTCTTGCACCTAAAATGAATGGTTTATTGAATCTCGATCATAGTGATACACATGTTCATGCCAAAAGATAGTAATGATAGTACCACCTACTTGTGGCACTGCCACGTAAGTCATATCAGTATAAAACACATGAAGAAGCTCCATGTTGATGGATCTTTGGGCTCACTCGTTTTTGAAAGTTTTGAGACATGCGAACCATGTCTATTGGTGTATATGCATGAAGAAACTCCATGCAAACGGACCGTTTGGACTCACTTGATTTTGAATCACTTGAGACATGCAAATCATACCACATGGGCAAGATGACTGAAAGCATTGTTTTCAGTAAAATGGAACTAGAAAGCAACTTGTTGGAAGTAATACATTTTGATGTGTGCAGTCCAATGAGTGCTGAGGCATGTAGTGGATATCGTTATGTTCTTACTTCACAGATGATTTGAGTAGATGTTGAGTATAGTTACTTGATGAATCACGAGTCTGAATTATTGAAAGGTTCAAGTAATTTCAGGGTGAAGTTGAAAGATCGTCGTGACAAGAGGATAAAAGATCTATGATATGATCATAGAGATGAATATCTGAATTACGAGTTTGGCACAGAATTAAGACATTGTGGAAATTGTTTCACAACTAATACAGCCTGGAACACCATAGTGTGATGGTGTGTCCGAACATCATAACTGCACCCTATTTGGATATGATGCATACCATGATGTCTCTTATCGAATTACCACGATAGTTTATGGGTTAGGCATTAGAGACAACCACATTCACTTTAAATAGGGCACCACGTAATTCCGATGATATGACACCGTATGAACTATGGTTTAGAGAAACCTAAGCTGTCATTTCTTAAAAGTTTGGGGCTGCGACGCTTATGTGAAAAAGTTTCAGGCTGATAAGCTCGAACCCAAAGCGGATAAATGCATCTTCATAGGACACCCAAAACAGTTGGGTATACCTCCTGTCTCAGATCTGAAAGCAATAAGGGATTGTTTCTAGAATCGGGTCCTTTCTCGAGGAAAAGTTTCTCTCGAAAGAATTGAGTGGGAGGATGGTGGAGACCTGATGAGGTTATTGAACCGTCTCTTCAACTAGTGTGTGGCAGGGCACAGGAAGTTGTTCCTGTGGCACCTACACCAATTGAAGTGGAAGCTTATGATAGTGATCATGAAACTTCAGATCAAGTCACTACCAAACCTCGTAGGATGACAAGGATGCGTACTGCTTCAGAGTGGTACGTAATCCTGTCTTGGAAGTCATGTTGCTAGACAACAATGAACCTATGAGCTATGGAGAAGCGATGGTGGGCCCGGATTCCGATAAATGGCTCGAGGCCATATGATCCGAGAGAGGATCCATACATGAAAACAAAGTGTAGACTTTGGAAGAACTACTTGATGGTCGTAAGGCTGTTGAGTACAGATGGATTTTAAAAGGAAGACGGACAATGATGGTAAATGTCACCATTAAGAAAGCTCGACTTGTCGTTAAGATGTTTTCCGACAAGTTCAAGGAGTTGACTACGATGAGACTTTCTCACTCGTAGTGATGCTAAGAGTCTGTTGGAATTATATTAACAGTCACTGCATTATTTATGAAATCTTGCAGATAGGATGTCAAAACATTGTTTCCTCGACGATTTTCTTGAGGAAAGGTTTATGTGATACAACCGTAAGGTTTTGTCAATCCTGAAAGATGCTAATAAGTATGCAAAGCTCCAGCAATCCTTCTGAGGACTGGAGTAAGCATCTCGGAGTTGGAATGTATGCTTTGATGAGATGATCAAAGATTTTGGGTTTATACAAAGTTTATGAGAAACTTGTATTTCCAAAGAAGTGAGTGGGAGCACTATAGAATTTCTGATAAGTATATGTTGACATATTGTTGATCAGAAATGATGTAGAATTTCTAGAAAGCATGTAGGGTTATTTGGAAAGTGTTTTTCAATGGAAAACCTGGATTAAGCTACTTGAGCATTGAGCATCAAGATCTATAAGGATAGATCAAAACGCTTAATGGTACTTTCAAATGAGCACATACCTTGACATGATCTTGAAGGTGTTCAAGATGGATCAGTCAAAGAAGGAGTTCTTGTCTGAGTTGTAAGGTATGAAGTTAAGACTTAAAGCTCGACCACGGCAGAATAGAGAGAAAGGACGAAGGTCGTCCCCTATGCTTAAGACATAGGCTCTACAGTATGCTATGCTGTGTACCGCACCTGAAGTGTGCCTTGCCATGAGTCAGTCAAGGGGTACAAGTGTGATCCAAGAATGGATCACAGGACAGCGGTCAAAGTTATCCTTAGTAACTAGTGGACTAAGGAATTTTCTCGATTATGGAGGTGATAAAGAGTTTGGCGTAAAGAGTTACGTCGATGCAAGCTTAACACCTATCCGGATAGCTCTGAGTAGAGATGTCGGATACGTATAATGGAGCAACAATTTAGAATAGCTCCAAGTAGAACAGTTATTTGGAATAGCTCCAAATAGAACGTGGTAGCTACATCTAGGAGATGACATAGAGATTTGTAAAGGACACACAGATCTGAAAGGTTCAGACCCGTTGACTAAAACCTCTCTCACAAGCAACATGATCAAACCTAGAACTCATTGAGTCTTAATCACATGATGATGTGAACTAGTTTAGTGACACTAGTAAACTCTTTGGATGTTTGTCACATGGCGATGTGACCTGTGAGGGTTAATCACATGGCGATGTGAACTAGATTATTGACTCTAGTGCAAGTGGGAGACTGTTCGAAATATGCCCTAGAGGCAATAATAAATTGGTTATTATTATATTTCCTTGTTCATGATAATCGTTTATTATCCATGCTATAATTGTATTGATAGGAAACTCAGATACATGTGTGGATACATAGACAACACCATGTCCCTAGTAAGCCTCTAGTTGACTAGCTCGTTGATCAATAGATGGTTACCGTTTCCAGACCATGGACATTGGATGTCATTGATAACGGGATCACATCATTAGGAGAATGATGTGATGGACAAGACCCAATCCTAAGCCTAGCACAAAGATCGTGTAGTTCGTATGCTAAAGCTTTTCTAATGTCAAGTATCATTTCCTTAGACCATGAGATTGTGCAACTCCTGGATACCGTAGGAATGCTTTGGGTGTACCAAACGTCACAACGTAACTGGGTGACTATAAAGGTGCACTACAGGTATCTCCGAAAGTGTCTGTTGGGTTGGCACGAATCGAGACTGGGATTTGTCACTCCGTGTAAGCGGAGAGGTATCTCTGGGCCCACTCGGTAGGACATCATCATATGCGCAATGTGACCAGAGAGTTGAT